>NC_091433.1:72297434-72606593 GCF_964237555.1 Oryctolagus cuniculus | reverse complement strand
TTATCTAGTGAGTGGGTATTCCGAACACCTCTAATTGACTTAGCTATTTGTTCACTAGCTATGGGTCTCATGGACGTCCTTTATGTTGAGATTCTCAACTGCAAAATAAAGGGCCGGATTCCTGTTTCTCCAGTTTCTTTCCATTTCTAATTCTGTGCTTCAGTTCAACTTCCATTTACTCATATTTCAGGATTCCTGACTATGTGCTCTGCAGAGACTTGTTGCTTGGGGAATATAACACTAATGTGGTAACTAGTTTTATCCCCTAGTGTCATAACAGGAAGCCCTGGGTCTCTGGAGGGGTAGAGAACCAGGGGGCAGTGACATCATCAGGGCGACAGGGAGGAGATTGTTGGGAGTCCAGTCTAATTAGAAGCTTCCCGAAGGAGGAGAGATTTCCGTTGAGTTTAAAGGCAGCAGGTGATTGAGTGGGAGTACAGAGGCACCTCTTGGCAGAACTGTGGGCAAAATAAGCTCTTCAGCAGTGAACCAGGACAGGGCTGTGTTTAGGATCAACCAGCCAGACATCTTGTCGTGTGCTAAATTTAAAGTGGTGACCTTACTGATTGCAGCAAGACCAACAGGAGAATCTTGACTACATCAGGAAAGTATGTGGATCTCTGAGGGATGGCACATTTGCATATTTGAGATGAATTCTGGTATTAAAACCATAGTGTTTGCCCCACTTCTACAGCAGGTACGACACATCCTGGTTCCTGTCACAGTACAGCTGATTACTATGGCAGAGGGCCCACACTGTTGTTGAATGGTAACCTAGATCTATGTCTCTCCTCACAGCAAAATCTGAAGGGGTTTGCAAGTCAATCTGCCAGGCAACCAGATAGAAATGCAAGAGAGAAAATGGAGAAAATGAAAGTGAGGCCAGAGGAGACTGAATGCCCAGAGGCACTACTCACTTCACCGAGCTGGGCTGTCTCCCTGGGGCTCAGAAGCCAAAGCATTTTGCCCCTAAAGGAGGTTTCTATTTTTAATGCGACAATAGAGCATCCCTAGGATTCCAAGCAGATCTGTTCTTATGGCTGAGGGGGATTTTGACTGTGGATAATGCTGTGTGCTTTCATTCATGTGGCTGGCTTTTAATGAACTCCTTAGAAGCAAAGGCTAATAGCAAAAACCAGCCTAAAACTTCCTGGTGAGCTGCTGAGGTGCATTGCTAATGCCTCTGTGATTTTACCAAAGGAAACCAAAGAGAATTTCCTCTTCTTGGAAAATATAATTATTTATTATTCCCGTCTAGGAAAGGCTTTTCTCTTGGCTCCCCCTGCACTCCTGTTCTCCCCTGGACACTGCCCTATCTTGTGCCGTCTGAGAGAGGGCACGCCAGTCTGTGCTGTGTGGCTGGGTGTTGACATCCGAGAACAACGGAGCAGAAAGTGGCCGCTGGAAGGCCCTGGCCTCGCTCTGACCTGCTCTGAGTCCCCGTCTCTCTTTCACTCACAGTGTGAAGCAGCATGAGCGCTACGGCCAGCTGACCTTGGTCAACTCCACTGCAGCCGACACTGGTGAATTCAGCTGCTGGGGGCAGCTCTGCAATGGCTACATCTGCAGGAGGGATGAGGCCAAGATGGGCTCCACCTACATCTTTTTTACAGGTGAAATGTTGAGTGCATTAGGGGCAGTCTTCATATTTATAGACTTGGGAGCCAGTAGCAGTCATTGAGAGGGCTAATGCCTTACGCCAAGTAGTTCATGTAACAGCACATTTTTTTCTAGATAGGAAAGTTGAGGTTTGGAGGGAATAAATGAAGGACTTAAGTCACACAGCAAGAAAGTGGCGGTACCAGGATTTGAACACAGGACCATTTAATTCCAGGTTCTGTACATGCACTGCCCAGTATTGTAGCCACTAGACACATGTGGCTTCAGTGTAATTGAGAGTTAACTAAGTAAAATTAAAAGCTCATTTACTCATATTGTTACATTTCTGGGGCGCAGTCATGGCACGTGTCTAGAAGCTATGATATTTGGCACAGTCTGGGATACAGCAATGGACAATGATGCTGGTGACTTTCTTAAAGATGTTTATTTGAAAGGCAGAGTGATAGAAGGAGAGACAGACATATAGAGAGAGATCTTCCATCCGCTGGTTCACTCCCCAAATGGCCACAATGGCCAGGAACTCCGTCCAGGTCTCCCAAGTGGGTGGCAGGGGCTCAAGTACTTGGACCATCACTGTTGCCTCCAAAGGTGAACATTGGTGGGAGGCAGGATGGGAAGTGGAGCAGCCAGGATTTGAACTGGTGCTTCAGCATGGGATGCCAGTATCACAGGCAGTAGCTTAACCCAGTGTACCACAACACCAGCATCCGCTTGTGATTTTTCATCATCGTGCTCCAGAACCTGTGGGGATCTCCTTTCTGGAACCTCCACACTCATAGGATGCTCTCCCAACCTCCTGCATTTCTCCTTAAGAGTACTAGGAACTGAGGTTTTGGGGATGGGGGGGGGGCAGGAGTCCTAAAGGCTGTGGCCCAGTGGCTCCAGTGTCTGTCCTGAGCCTAGGTGTGCAGGTAGAGTGGAGAGCTCTTCTCCCCTGTGTCTGTTAGGGAGCCTGTACATTGACAAACAGGTGTTGCAGAGTAATCCTCTGGCCAGCCTCCTCCATGCAGTGAAAGACTTGGGGCTGAAGTTTTCCAACAAGCTTCTGAGGTCAGGAGGTGTTTTGGAGAATCTTGAAGATTCCACTTCCTGGTGCTGCTGTTGTCCAAAGAACTTCAGGTGGAACCTGAACCCCTGTGAATGTCAGGTCCAGGATTTTCATGGGATTTGTCTACCTCCCCAATCCATCTGCCTTCTGACCTGGTATGACTTAGGCCTCTGACCCAAATGATATTTTGTTTAAGAGTTATTTATTTATTTGAAAGGCAAAGTTACAGAGGGAGAGATGTATCTTCCATTCACTGGTTCACTCTGCAAATGGCTGCCATAGCCCTGGCTGGGCCTGGCTGAAGACAGAAGCTAGGAGCTTCATCCAGGTCTCCAGGGTACAGGGGCTCAAACATTTGAACCATTCTCTGCTGGTTTACCAGGTGCATTCTCCAGGAGCTGGATCAAAAGTAGAGCAGCTGGGACTAGAATCAGCACCTATATGAGATGCCAGCATTGCAGGCAATGGCTTAACGTGCTATGCCACAATGCCAGCCCCAAACCAATTGGTCTTATGGCCTGGCCACTGATTAATACTTGAGCAAAATCTCATGCAGAAGGGTACTTCAAAAAGTTCATGGAAAATGGCATTGAAACGATAAGTATATTATGTCACAAAAATTTTGAACTTCATGCTTGGTTTTTCAAGTATATTTTCCATGAGCTTTTGAAGTACCTTTGTATTTTTCTCTTCCTTTCCAAATAGCTCCTCTTTGACCAAAAGATGAATTAGCAGATCATGTAACAATTCTGGAAGCACAGTTAATTCATTTCTGTAACATTCTTAGGAAATAAGAGTCTTTTTTAAAAGTTTGTTCATTTGAAAGGCAGAGATAGTCAGTCTTCCATTTGCAGGTTCATTCCCAAAATGTCTACACTAGCCAGGCCAAAGCCAGGAACCCAGGACTCCATCTGGGTCTCCCACATGGGTGACAGGGGCCCCAAGCACTTGGGCCATCTTCCACTGGCTTCCCAGGTGCATTATTAGGGGGCTGGACCCACAAGTGTAGCTGCTGGGACTCGAACCAGTACTCTGCTATGGGATGCTGGGGTTGCAAGCATTGGCTTAACCTGCTGTGTCGCGATGCCTGGCCCTCATTGAGGTTTTGAACTGAACACTTCACACCTGCTGTGTCACAATGCCAGCCCCTCACTGAGGTTTTGAACCAAACTTGATCTGAATTTCCTATTAGAGTTATGGGTTCTCCTTGGGTTTTGGGGGGCATATCTTCTTTCTTCATATGCTGAAGTCCTTGTATGAACCAAATGAAGGCTAAAATATGTGTTTCATCTCTCAGGAAACCTGGACTTAAAAAGGGAGGCAAATGATGTGCTACATCATTTCTCATTATCTTCCTAACCTAAGGATCCAGTTGGATTTTCCATATAGGCCTTAGCAATGTGTCTTTTGAAGCTAAGACAAGCTGTTACAGAAGCTGAGGTTTCTGTTGCTGGCTCTGAACTCTTTCAGAACATATGCTTCCCAGCTGTCCATGCAGGGAAACGTCTGACATTCATGTTTGTATGTTCCTTAGAATTTGATGGAAAACACTCTGAGGCGTCTATGGGGAGCTGTCATTAATTTGCAATTTTGGATTCAGTAACTGTACACACATGCCTGTTGTCTTTATCCAGGAGGCTCTCAGAGAGGTTCTCTCTGTCCCTCCCTCCAATGAAGTATAACATAAAGCCACTCAAATAATAAGCATATAGCTCAATAAATTATCCTCAAGTAAACAAACACCACCACCCAGACAGATCAAGGATGAGACCATTGCCAGCCACAGGGCTTTATCCTAGGAAAAGGCATGGGCTCTAATTTTCATATGTAGGAAATCGTATTAGTACATACTTTACTAACTATGGAGTTTATGATAATTTAGATTTTAGCTAAAAGCCTATTAACTGTAGTGTTCTGGAAATCTAAGATCCCATGTGTTTAGTTTTTTTTTAAAGTAGTGTTTTTCATGTGCATGAGTACAAGTAAACAAATTTGCAGGAGACAATCTAACTTTTAAAATGAACTTCAACATACTTTTTCTTCTAGATGGAAGCTATTTTTAAAGTCACTGATGTGGTCACATATTTCAAAGCGCGGATCATAGTACAGAAAATAAGGTGCTGTTTTTGTGATGTGACGTTCTGATAACTTACTAGCTTCCTGGCTTAGCTCATCAGCTCAGGGTAGTCTATACAGCTTTAAAATGAAATTTTCCCTAAATGTTACAATCATAAGATTGGTCTTTTGCTAGAAAGATGTTTAATGGGGGCAGGGAGCAGGGCAGGAAGCACATGGGATTAAGTCACATGTCCAAGGCCATGTGGACTTTGCCCGGATATTAGGGACAGCATTGGCAAAGCTGCCTGAGAGTCACCTTATCAGATAGTAGCACAAATCACCTGCCCTGTTAAAAAGGCTGGCAAAAGATGCCCACTGGAGGGGAGGGGGCATTCCCTTTGTTAACCTTAAAGCCAGGAGGAAGGGCCTCTGAGTTAGTGAACTGGGACTCTTGGTCCATGAAGATATCTGACAGTGTGTCCAGGAATTCTGTCCTGAACCTCAAACTTCACCCAACTGTGATACCAAGAAGGCCAGTGGAGAAAGCCAAGAATAACTGTTGGTTTCGAGAACACTGCAGAGCAAACACAGCAAGTAATTTAACACGTTTTAGGGGATGATTTGTTCCAGAGATGTCTGTTAACGATTACTATACTATTCTGTCAGAGAATGATCCAGAAAAATATGTTACTGTGTGATGCCTAAAACATGAACGCCCAAAAAGTTCTGCCTAAGAGTGCGTTGACTGTCCCAAGGACAGCAAGGGTACGCCAGTCCTCCTCTCTCCGATTCCTGTGAGGTGAAAGCCCCGCGCTCTAGAGCTTACAGAACCGGGTGGAATGATTTCATGGAGCAGGAGAGGCTGGCGGGGTGTGGTCAGCTGGGTGGTGGCTGAGGACGGGGGAGGGTGTCACTGCACTGTCCCCCCTCCCTGCCGGAGCTCCCGATGGGAAGTCACTGACGGTGGCCTAGTGGCTCAGTGCTCAGCACAGAAGCTGCGGATCGATCGCTTCAAGGGCTTCCGTGCTCTCGTCACTTAAGGAAGTCTGTGTCCTTGCCTGCTTCCTCAGTGTGGTCACCCATGGCCTGACTTAGGCTTGAATTTGCTTCCTTTAAGGAGAGAAGTTGTTCTTCCAAAAATTTAAATGTGTTCAACAGCCTTTTCTATTTAAGAACTCAGTATTCTGGGTGTTGCCAGTCCCCTCTCATCTTGCGCCCTGGGTGTGCGAATCCTAACCCTGTCTTCCCCTTTGCAGAGAAAGGAGAACTCTTTGTACCTTCTCCCAGCTACTTCGACGTTGTCTACCTGAACCCAGGCAGACAGGCTGTGGTCCCTTGTCGCGTGACGGTGCCTTCTGCCAAGGTCACGCTCCACAGGGAGTTCCCAGCCAAGGAGATCCCAGTCAACGGGGCGGACATCTTTTACGACCTGAAGAGAGGCTTCGTGTATCTGCAACCCCATCCTGACCACCAGGGGGTGGTCTACTGCAAAGCCGAGGCCGGCAGCAGCTCTCAGGTCTCCATCAAGTACCAGCTGCTCTACGTGGAGGGTGAGCCTGCTAACCCCGGGGGCTGGGTCTGTCTCTTCCATCCATCCGTGTCAGGTGCTGGCTGTCCCTACCTACGGGCCAAGGTAAGGAGGCATGGAATGCCGTTTGCAAAGGCTCTTCTGCACCGCCTCTTCTAGCATGTTCTATATCTTCTCCTGTGACTGTGACCCAACCCCCTCTATCCAGCCTCCTCTCAGAACATCCTCACAACCACTTTGCTTTAACCGTCTGCTCCCCACCTGGAAGTGGGTGCCCCTCTTGGGCCATGCGTGCCCCCTGCTGATCCCTGCTGTCTCAGCCTCTGTGAGGAGCCCCTGGTCCTCTGAGGCCATGCCACTGTGGCCCTACCAGCATGTTCTTCTCTCCCTTCCCATCATTCCCTGCGTGCAATTGGGCCATGGTCCTCCTCATCACTCTATTTTTGGGGTAACCTTAGCATCCTCTTGAAGCTCACTGCTCTGGGTCAGTGGCTGCCTTGTCCAATCTACCTCAGACACCTCCTCCCTCAGCCACAGTTTAATTGGTCAGGAACCACTGTGTGGACTGGCAGAGGCTGGCCCTAGCTCCAACCACAGGCTGCTCTTCCGGGTTTGTTCCTTCAGTGACTCCTGCCTGTTCTGATCCTCACCACCACACTGTTCTCTGCTCTCCCCTAGGGCTTCTGCCCTCCCCAACCAGCTTGGGTTCCAGAACTCACCCTCCAGTGCTGTTTACTGATGCCCTCACCTCCTCGCTCCTCAATCTGTCCAGGAAAATACCCTCCTCCACACACACTTTACCTGTGCCCTGTGCCCTGTGCCCATTCCCTGAGAGCTGCTGGGAAGGTCCCAGGGTGGGGAGATGGTGTGACCGACAGCTCCTGGTTACATCTCCACTGCCGGGCTGCCCCCTGCACTTTTCCAGACTTTTCTTCTTCCAATGTGTACTGTACACCTCAGGTCACTAAACTGCCATCTGCCTCGTTCTCTTCCAGTCAGCCTCACCGCTGTCCTCTTGCCAGGTCTGAAACATGTTCAAATCCCTTCAATAAAAAGGCAACTACTTTAGAGAGGAACTTCAGTTTAGCACATTCATACGTGAAACGCCATTCTCCCGGGTAATTTCCATCAACTCTGCCTCCTCCCTAAGGGTAGTGAGATCCTTCAGTAACATCACAGTCCAGTTTCCCATCCTGTAGTCACTCTGGGCAGTAAATCAGCCTCACTCTGGTTTCTAAAACTGCTCAGTTAAGATTTTTAACCCCATCTTTGCTCCAGCACCTGACCCTGGGGCCTCTTTCCTAGCGCACAGGCCAAGCAGATGAGTCAGGCTGCTTGGAGACAGAGGCACAGCTTCCTCCTCTCTCCTCCCTGCTTTGGTACTGGACTGGGGGAAGAGAGGAGGAGGCACGAGTGTGGAAGTGCTTGTCCCTGTTGGGCACAAATGGTGGCTCCAATACCTTGTCATGGGTATTAAGTGATTCACTAGAGGGGAGCCCCCTGTGGGCCTGAGTGCCATGGGCCCCTCTTCAGATGCAGCCACAACCTCCCTCCAGACTGTGTGTGCCCGTCACGGAACCCAGATGGTTCTTCCGTGTCCTCTGCCTCACCTCAGTGGTGATACCACCTTCACCCAGTGTACAGGAACAAGACTGAGGGTCAAGCTCCACCTCTCTGCCTGCTCATCTTTTTTTTTTTTTTTTTTTCCCCATTAAATCACTTCCAAGTCCTATGCTTGCTCTCCATCCTCACTGCCAAAGTGTCTCTCTCTTGGACTTGCACATGTCTAACCAAGCTCCCTTGGCCCACTTTTTCTTTCTGCAGTCATTTTCTACACTGTAGCAGATTACATCCCAGGGAAACCATCCAGCAGGTTCCCACTTCTTCCAGAGCCAAGTCAAAATTCCTCCTTTGTGGCCCAGCAGGCCTTGCCCAACCTGCCTCTGCCCTCCTCACTGGCCTGGTCTCACTCCTCCCCTCCCTGCTGCAGGCCCTGGCTTCCCTTCAGTCAGTGGGCCCCCTGGGCCTCAGGGGCTTCGCATGGGACTCCCAGTCTGCCACTGCCTTCCCCTGTCTCCTGCCCACATCTCTGAAGCTCTGACTACTCTGGGCCCTTCCCTTTGTAGTTCTGAACACACTTGAAGTTTGAAATTAACCCTACACTGACTTGCTTAGTGTCCTTCCCCTCCAGGGGATGTAGGCTTCAAGGCTCTGAGTCCATGGCCATGTCATTCCTTGCTATAGTCCCAGCTCCTGGCACATGGCCTTGCTCAAGGCTGCCGTCAGTTACCTGTGAACCATGTTTCTGAGACGCTGTGAAGTAAGGTGCTGCAAACAGAGGCATTGCCTGTGCCTCCCTGCCATCGTCTTTCCATCCATACATGTAGACTTTTTCTTCTTCCGAGAATGGACAGCCACCCATCCCTGGCCATCTCTGCCCTTTGGATGGCATCATCCAGGCTGCCTTCACTGTGCTGGACTTGCTCTTTCCCCAAGTACCTTCTTGCCCCTCGCGTAGCCCCTGGCCCATCTGCTGGACTCCTTCCCTAATTGTAAGCCTAGTGTGTGGACCTGGGGGTTCTGCATGACTGCTCCAGTGTGGGCCATCAACAGCAGATATTCAAGTGCCTTCAAGGAAAAGAAAAAGTGGTAAGCTAGCTAGTGTCAGCCTGGTGCTGGCTGGAATGCGTGAGGCAAAAACAGCGCACTCACCAAAGCACCTGGCAGTAGGGCAGTCTCCCACCTCGTGCTCTGGGAGCTCCTCTCACCCTCCTGCCTCCTGCTTGCTTCCAGTTCCCCGTGGCCCTCCGTCAACAACCATCCTGGCCTCTGCCAACAAAGTGAGAGGTGGGGACGACATCAGTGTGCTCTGCACTGTGCTGGGGGAGCCTGACGTGGAGGTGGAGTTCAGGTGGATCTTCCCAGGGCAGAAGGTAAGCACCACCCCCGGGTCCCCGCCATCCACTGCCAGTCAGCCTGGTTGCCCCGCTGTGTGGCACAGCTCTAACTTTAAGAAACGTGTGGGACTCTGGAGGGGGCCAGGACTTGCTTGTTTTCTACTAAGATGTTTCAGTATATATTCACACATTTTCGGAAGACAGGCAGGGAAAGTGACTGGTTTCCATTAGGCAATTTCAAGGAGCCCTCTTCAAATGCAGCTCTTCCCCAGAACTCTGGTTAGAAGAGCGGCGGCACAAGAAGGGGCATCCTTTCTTCCTGCCCCTAACCTCAGTCCTGAGTCCTGCATCTCAGGTCGACAGTGGCCGATCTCCGCTCCTTCCAGAATCCTTCAGAGTTCTCTATGCAGCCTGTGGTGAGGAGCTCTGAGCAGATGTCCCCCAAGCAGGATATAAACATGGGTGCTGTCACAAAGGTACTGTGAGGCCAGACCCTATTTTTAAATAGACTTCCCATAAAAGCAGCTACAGCACATTTAGCATTTGTACACATTCTGCTCACTAAAATAAACAGCTCTGCCACCAATGTGGAGTAATTTCTTTATGGCCAGAAGAGATCTGGTCTCCCAAGACATACTCTACAGCAGCCAACACACTTCTGGCCTAAGGACTGTGATTGGTGGAAAATAATTATCCCTGGAGAATAATATTTTCCAGCATCCTGGGACTAGGTACTTGTTTTCAAAAAGTGTTACCACATTTAGAAAACTTCAATGCTTTTCAATTGAGAATTGTTCTATATTGCAAATTGTTATCTGATGAGTAGAAAAGGTGTTAACTTAGTAATACTTATAATATTACTTTTGTTAAACTAATTCAGAGGACATCATGCTCTTACCACCAATGTGATGGGAACATCTTGAAAGTGACCATCTCACTTTATGGAAGATAAGACAGCTTATTTCTAGAGATTTTTTTTTTAAAGGATTTATTTGAAAGGCAAAGTTACAGAGAGGGAGGGAGGGACAGAGATGAAAGACCTTACTTTATCTCCTAGTTCACTCTGTAAATGGCGACAGTGGCTGGGGCAGGGCCAGATGGAACCCAGGAGCCTGGAGCTCCATTCTGTTTCCCACATGGGTGGCAAAGGCCCAAGTACTCGGGCCCATCTTCTGCTTTCCCAGGCACATTAGCAGGGAACTGGCATCCATCTGGCAAGCCAGTGTCCCAGGTGGTCGTTTAACCTGCTGTACCACAACACCGGCCCCAGCCAGGGTATTACCTTACCCACCCTTGATACAGTTTTCTCCTGCTGCAGTCCTATGGTGCTTTTGCTAACTCATAGTTCTCTCTTCCAAATGCGAACAAATAAGTGGCTCTTCCTGATTTGTGCAGTGAGTGCTTCAGGTTTCTGACTTTAAATCCTCTAAGAATCACTTAGCTAGGGGATGAAAAGTGGTCCGTGTCAAGATGGGAGTGGTGGACAATGTTGTCAGTGTTTTTAATGCTGCATACCAGTTCTGCTTTCTTGGGGTTCCCAAAGAACACATTTTATATTCAGTAGAAACTTCTAGAAGAAAAGAACAGGAAAAGTACTACACAGCATACTGAAATTTAAGACTCTGCTTTAAAAAATGCAGCCTAAGATGATACATTGAAAAGCTCACACAGCCCATGAGCTGTGCATACCAAGGAGTCTTCTGGAAACATGTGCTTTGCACTTGGAAAGGTGCACAGTGGTGTTGGGTGAATGGAAACTGTTTATACTAATTATAGCAGCTTGTTCGTGGGTGTCTCAGTCTGTGTGGCTGTCATTAAACAGGATGAGAGACCCGTGACAATTCAAGACACCTGGAGGCTGATCCACAGAGGCCTGGGCCACACCACCAGGATCTCCCAGAGTGTCCTCTCAGTTGAAGACGTGGAAACCATTGATGCAGGATATTACATCTGCACTGCTCAGAATCTCCAAGGACAGACGACAGTTGCTACCACTGTCGAGTTTTCCTGATTTGGAAAGTTAAGTACGATGAACTGGTGGGAAGCCCATTGGTATCCACAACCAGTTTCAGGGTGCTTTGCTGGGGACTGATATCAAGTGCCAAACCCCAGCTCCTCCATTTTGAGAAAGACCCAGACGTCCAAGCTCAAAGGAAGTCACCAGTCTACTAATACAAGTGGTAACCTTTCTGTGTTTCTAGTTTTTATACTAGGAAAGCATATAAACAATTTTATATAATCATTTCCATTAAATGAGCAAGTTTTCATAAAACGTAAAAAATAGGCTGTTTGTTTTTTAAGTTGGCTCAAAGTTCATCCAGAAGACCTTTAGGCAGTGATATTTGCATCAATATCTAGCTTTCTCTTTAACATAAGAGCTACAATACAATTTTAAAATACACTGAGGTGAGTAGTTGGTGTAGTAGTTAAGATGCTGCTTCACTCTATGTCAGAGGGCCTGGGTTCGAGTCCTGATGTGCCTCCAATTCTAACTTCCTGCTACTGCATACCCTGGGAAGCAGCAGATGAAGGCTCAAGTATTTAAGTACCTGCCCTCTACTTGGGGGACCTGGATTGAGTTCCAGGCTTCTTGCTTCAACCTAACCCAGCCCTGGCTCTTACTGGCATTTGGAGAGTGAACCAGCATAGGGAACAGCTCTCTCCATCTCAAATAAAAACAAGAATGTTTTTAAAAGTGTATTTTTAATTTATGCACTTATTTTTAAGTATTTATTTGAAAGGCAGAGTGTCAGAGGTTCCATCCCCAAATGGCTGCCATAGCCAGGTCTCTGGGCCAGGGTGAAGCCAGTAATCAGAAACTACACCCTGGTCTCCCACTTGGAAGTGGCAGATGCCCTTGGCCCACTGTCACCCTTGTCAGGAAGCTGAATCAGAAGTAAAGCAGGGGCCAGCATTGTGGTATAGTGGGTAAGGCTGCAACCTGCAGTGCCAGCATCCTACATGGGTGCTGGTTCGAGTCCTGGCTACTCCACTTCTGATCCAGCTCCCTGCTGTGGCCTGGGAAAGCAGTAGAAGATGGCACCCACGTGGGAAACCCAGAAGAAGCTCCTGGCTTTAGATCAGCGCAGCTCCGGCCACTTGGGGAGTGAACCAGCAGATGGAAGACCTCTGCCTCTCTCTGCCTAACTCTGCTTTTCAAATAAATCAAAAACAAAGAAGTGAAGCAGCTGGGACTCAAACCTGGGCTCTGATATAGCTGCCAATGTTGCAAGTGGCAGCTTTCCCTGCTGTGCCACCATGCCAGCTCATGTTTTAAAAAGTTTAATTTCCTTGGAACATTCAGCTTTGTATAGCCCCATCTTCAAAAGTATCTAGACCACAGCTGTCCCAATTTTCTTATGTGATACTGCAGAAAACTAGCCAAAATTCACTTTTCAAGTACACGTACAAAGTTTGGCTCTAACTCTAGCT
The DNA here is from genome assembly GCF_964237555.1 of Oryctolagus cuniculus. Taxonomy (NCBI): domain Eukaryota; kingdom Metazoa; phylum Chordata; class Mammalia; order Lagomorpha; family Leporidae; genus Oryctolagus; species Oryctolagus cuniculus. The sequence continues at coordinate 72,594,010 of NC_091433.1, read as the reverse complement.
AGCTCCATGAACCAAATTTCAGCCCATGACAGATTTGGTTGCATTGGAAATTGAGAAGTAGTCAAGAGGAGACCTAGTCTTCACTACTATGGTATATGAAGGGCTGCAAACTAGGTAACAATTTGAAGAATGTCAGAGGCTGAATGTCTTTCATTGAATATTCCAGCATTATTTATTTAATCAAAGTAAAATACACTTTCCATCACTACAAATTGAACACAACTACAGTTCTTTACATATCCATATTTTTATGACGTGCCAACATGTTGCATCCTACATGAAGCATTTGGTTTGAAAATATCTTAGAGTTCTCTATTGTTTCCTATCGTGTCTCCCACCCTCTGAAGACATTTTATATTATTTCCCAGACACCTACATGGTATGGAGGAGAGCGCTAGACTTACCATGTGTAGGGGATGAATGGCAAACCCAACTTTGGCTAATGTCATTGAGAACTAGGAAGTATGAGCAGAGATATTCCAGGAGGGGGCAGTAGATCTACATTCTCATTTCCCAGAAGCAAGTATGAAAGGTTACATACATGAGAAACTATTAGAGGTTAAAGACGGCAGACACAATCACTAATTAAAAAACAAAAAGCATTATGAATATTTTTCTACATAGCTTACACATAAATGATATCCCCCGGCAGTATCCTGAATCTGGTTTTAGTAAGGGGTTACTTGGATAGCCATGGAGTGCAGATTAGTAAATCCTAATGTTAGTGTTCGCACATGCATGGAAAAAAAGCCACAGTTCCTCCTTCAACTCTCCCAAAGGCTTAGAACTGGGGGGAGGTAATAAGTAAAGTTTTGAAAAGAAACTGAAATGCACCTTGACGGACAATAGTACAAACCACACATTCCCCTTGGCGACTGCCACTCTCCTCACGTCCCAAAGACAGGATTCCTGAAGGGCACCTGAAAAATCAGTATTTTCCCAGACTGTTTTGGTCTCCTACTTCGATTCATCGGTAAGTGCTGAGTTCTGTCTTTCTTAGTTTCATTTTTTATCTTCTCGAAGATTTTCCAAAATGCGTATTATCACGTTTAGGTCTTCATGTATTTGAAAAAGGGTATCAGCACCTTGACAATGAGCTGGCTCTGGAAAAACATTCCTTTATCCTTGTCCCAGAGAAAGCAGATGGGAGGTAGAAGGTTTGCTTTTGTGGCTCTGGAGAGTAGGGAGAAGAAGCAGGGGGTGGGGATAATGGGAGAAGAAAAATTCAAATCTGTAAGGATAGCTTAGATCAAGGTAAAAAAAAAAAAAAATAAGGCAGAACAATGCATTGGTACTGCCCTTATTCTTCATACAGATTTTTTTTTTTTAAGAAAAATTAGGGTTCTACATTTGCTAAAAGCCTGAGAAAATGGATCATTGTATAATATTAGGTTCACATGGATAAGTAAAAACTCTACAGAAAAATCTAGCTAGATTCAACAGACATGGCTGAACATTGAAAAACCGCCAAGTTACTCCAGAAAGAAGCAGAGAAGGTACAGACACTGGTAAGTCCAACTTTTCCCAACATACCCTCTCCTCCCCATGTCGAGGAGTTGAGCAACGTCGGTGACAACTAATCGTAATTGAAGCAGCTACTGCTTTCTCTGCTATGGCTTTGGCTGAAATGTGGACACTGACTTTTATTTGATTAGTACATAGCAGATATTCAGCCGTCAACCTTTACTATACAGCAGACGGCCGCATCAGACACATGACACTCTCACATCGCTTTCATTCACACACCCCCACCTACAGTCAGACCAAAGTACAACTCACAAGAAGGTGTCTGCGAAGAACATTATATAAAGGTTATAAATCTTTTAAGAAGCCCCTGAGAGTTTTTCCCCTTATGCTTAGGTGAAAAAGGCAACGAACAAGATTCTCTTGTTCTGTTAAGTGCTTTGTGCAACAATGTCTGTGTCCATTCTGCCATCTTTTCTGGAGCAGTCTTTTGGACGGAGGCCAAAGTCTTCCTGCGGAGTCCCAGTCTCCAACGGAGCCGATTCTGGTGGTGGTGGCCTTCCGGGTATCCTGCAGTAATTACACGTGAGCTCATGCAGCTCTTGCTCCCATGGCCATTGTTCAGGTCAGTCCCGCAGCTCTGTCAAAACGCTCCCAGACGGCGTCATCTGGGCGACACGCTGGGGCTGGAGAAGGAACCGGAATTCCTTGGGGACTGCAAGGGGATAGCTGAGGACGTGGGGGACCTCTTAGGGCTACACAAATCTCCATTATGCAGCTTCCACAGCAGTTCCTCGTTCTCCATGGAGAGCCGCTTGTTGACTTTGGACTCCTTCTCCAATGACTCCTGCAGAACCGCCTGCTCGGTGGAAAGTTGCCTTTAAAACAGAAAAGAGCCAGAGACCATGTGGATTGGAGTGGAAGGAAAACAAGTTGGAGAAAGCATCCCTTGGGAATAAAACAGAGTCCTGCATGCGATCACAGGTATTAAGCTAAGAAACCCAAACAGAGGGAGGATGAGCTTGAGTGCCCTCCCATCCACCCTCCCCCCAGGAAGAGCTGTCTGGGGGAGAGGGGGGCTGGCGCTGTGGCACAGTGGGTTAAAGCCCTAGCCTGAGGTGCCGGTATCCCATATGGGCACTGGTTCTACTCCTGGCTGTTCCTTTTCTGATCCAGCTCTCTGCTGCGGCCTGGGAGCGCAGTGGAAGATGGTCTAAGTCCTTGTGCCCCTGCACCCACGTGGGAGACCCGGAAGAAGTTCCTGGCTTCAGATGGGCACAGCTCCAGGCATTGTGGCCATCTAGAGAGTAGACCAGCAGATGGAAGACCTCTCTAACTCTTTCAAATAAATAAAATCCTTTTTTTTTTTTTTTAAAAAAAAAAAGAAGAGCTGCTTGGGCAATTTCATATTAAGATGGGTAATACTTCCACCAAAAAGACTGTCTTGGGGCTAGCACTGTGGCATAGCAGGTTAAGCTGCCACCTGCAGCACCATCATCCCATGTGAGTGCTGATTTGTGTCTGAGCTGTTCCACTTCCGATCCAGCTCATTGCTAATGCGTGGCTAGGAAAGCAGCAGAAGACAGCCCAAGTGCTTAGGCCCCCTGTCACCCACAGGGGAAACCCAGACAGAGTCCCTAGCTTTTGTCTGGCCCAACCCTGGCCATTGCAGCCATTTGGAAAGTGAAGCAGCAGATGAAAGATCTGTGTGTCTCCTTCTCTCTAACTCTGCCTTTTTAGTAAATCAAATATTTTTCCTTTAAGAAAAAAACTTTCATATTTCAGACTGTTTTCTATTTGCCTTTGTGTTGCTTTTTCTGTACACTCATTTTCAGAGTGAGGAAGCCAGGCCCTCTGGGGGAAGGCATGCCTGCTCAGGCCTCAGTGTTTGGTCCAGGATGCTTTGGTAAAGGCATAGACTGCTACAGTATTTTCCAGGTAGAAATGACCACCTGCATCATCAGGTGTGTCAGGTGGGTGGAGTGTGGTGAGAGTAACCCAGGATGTTCGAGGAAGGGAGGAGGGGCTCAGAGGAATCAGCACCATTTTAACATTACCTGGAAATTGCCATATGCTTGTTCATCCGAGCTTTCAATTCTTCATTCTCTTGCTGGAATCGCTTCAACTTGTCAACCAGTGCTGTATTGTTATCCACCTTGGTGTAAACAGGAAGTCCAACATGTATACCACCATCAAACGGAAATAGAACCCTTCACTTCTTAAGGCCCATTCCTGACATGAGGACACTTTGGAGAGTTAACTAAGGAAAATGTAATGGCAGATTGAAATATTTATACACAATGAATCTAAAGCAGAGCATCTAAATAGTATCTTTTTGAAAACTTATGCCAGGCAGCTCGATGTTGGCCACACCATGCAGGGAGCCGATGTGCGGCACGTCAGGCTGTTGGACGATTCCCCCTGCGATATGGTGTCCCACCCTGGGCACAGAGTCTCTTCCCCTTGTGTGGTGCTAAAGCCAGCAGTGCAGCGGGGCAGGCTGTGTGTACCAAAGCCACCACGTCATCTTATGCTGAGATTTGCAGGGAAAAAATAAATGGGCTCCATTTGATGAAATCTCACAAGCCAGTAGTTCACTGTTCCCGGCAATGCCTCACACGGCCTTATACCCAGTTCTACGGTTAACTCGTCAGCATTTACCCCTGTGTGCCACACAGCTTTACAAAGCACGCAATGAAAGAACTCACAGTCCAGAAAGACCTGCCTCCTCAACTCAACCGAGATCCCTCCACTTTCCTGCTGGTCTGCCCAGGCCAGAGGTGCAAGGAAAACAAATGGACCCCTTGGGAGAGTAAAAGCAGGTTAGCTGGATAGCTGATGACAGCCCAGCTCACTTTCTAAAGGTAAGCTTTCGTTACTTGCTCTGGCAGAGTCCACTCTGTCACAGTGCTAGGAGCACACCATGAATCCACTCCGTTTGTGAAAGTTAGTTGGGAGCCCTGTCATTCTTAAGACATCCCATTACCCAGTAAAGGCTTGGGACAAGCCAGTCCTGAAAATGAAATCACTTTCCAGAAATTGGACCTACACTAGGACGAAAAGGGGAGCTTGGAATGCTCAGGAGTTATAAAGGAATTCAAGAGAAAATACGAAGTAAAAGACTTAGAATTACAGACTGTGTGGTAATTGGCCTTAAAATATTATCTCTTCTAGTCCTCCACTTTACATAAGAATCCTGAGAGTGTCACAGAGCTAATGATCAGCAGAGCTGCTTTTCATACCACAGTTCTCTTACGTAGAAAACCTCCCTGTGCTTGCTAAGTGCCCAAGCCTAAAACTTACAAATATATCCGCAAACAGAGCTTACCCATCATCATTTCAACCTGTTCTTCTACATCTACAATGCAATGCTGACTGATACTGCTATTCTATGGAGCAGCAGAAATGACATGTGTGGGTGATGTTATAACAGTCTTTTCACTATGGATAAACTCTTAGTTTTGCTACATGAATGGCATCAAATCCTTGTTTACAGGATGATCTGAGCCATCACTGACTTGGAGTTAACAGGGTGACCTTTGGCAGGGATGGCATGTATACAAGCCCACGAACAACCAAGTTCCTGTCCTTCCTTTTGTAGCACCAAAAATTTGAAGAGGTCTTATATTTACATAGGGGGTTAGTCATTATTTCCCTCAATAGAAAAGGAATAGTCCCTCGAAGGAAATCACACACCGCAAACTCCAAACCAAGAAACAGAGGCCTCCATGCTCCCCAGTCCCAGGCTAGCATGGTCTGAAAGAGGAACTTCTTCAATAATAAACACATAGCTTGGGGGCAGAAGAGGTGAGCAGTGCTAGGCGGCGGGCACCGTCAAGAGCAAAGCACGGCCTTAGCTGGGACAACTGAAGCTGCCTTGCCAAAGCCTGCCAACTTGGTCAACTTCCTGTCCAGCACCACTTGTGTTTCAGGGCTGGCCAACACTGACTCTGAGTACGTCCGACAGGGTTCTGGTGAGACTCTTGACACACCAACACCAGTTCTAGTTCTCTGTCCTACAGGCTACAAACTAACTTTTATTCAGAGTTTTGACAATAAAACGCATTAGAGCACACTTCTATCCCATTCTAATTCCTCTGTCACAATTCAGAAGATGAAGCATTTAGATGACCTGAGTATAATGTTCCAGTGGGATTTATTTACATATCCACCTGTTGTGGACAGAAGAAACATGCAGTTGCTGATATCTGAAAGTACCGATTTTGCATTATTTAAAAGTTTTCCTATGCAAATGAATATCAACAAGACCACTGAAATGTGAACCAGATTTGCTGCTGTTTTTCCAAGAACTGAAGCAACTTTACATGTTTCCTGAAAAAAACTGTTCCAGAAAGCAGCAAGGAATGAGCCAGGAACAAATAAGGAAAAGAAAATTGAACACTTATCTTCTGTTCGACTTCCAAATATCTTTAAGTAGCAGTAAACATACCTCCTCAGCTCTAAGCTGAGGGCTCGATCTCTCCCAGCTATCGCCCCCCCTTGGAAGAGCCCTACCTGTGACCCGGAAGGAGACATACCAGTTTCTCCATTTTCATTAACTTGACGTCCTGCTGATGCAGCTTCTCATTCTTGATCTCCAGCACAGCTTTCAGGCTTTCGAGCTCTTGTTCCAGATACATGATCTGAGGGTTCTTCTGCAAAGTGTACACCGAGGTATCACCCTGACTTATCTCATACGACCAGATAGTACAAATATTTAAGAAAGAATTTTTATATAGATGTAGACATTAGATGAACAAGGAGCAACAGACTTCCATTTCTTATAATTATTCCAAAGAAGTGAAAAAAAAAAGCTAAAATGATTTTAATCTCAAACTCTCGTCATAATATTGAAAACATTTCTCTCACTTATGAGTAAATTCAAGTGGAAAATAGTGTTTACATCAAGTATGATTTTGGAAGCAAAACCACTGCTTATGATACAAAACAGACTCTTCCGGGATGTCAGGCAGCCTTCAAATTCTTCACTGGTGTTTGGAGGAAGAACAGGGAACAAGAATTTTAAGTACAGTCAGTAACTGACTGGGGATGGAAAGGTGGTACATTTACAGGGCTTTCTGGAAAACAACCAAAGTAACAGTGCTATTCTGAGTCTCTGGATTTTTATAATAGGACTACGTTGCCTTGGCCATACTTGTAGGGCAACCATAATACTATGTTTATACTGAGACACCCAACACCTACCTCCACAGCACTGAGCACATCCTCCACTAAATCCTCTCTGAAGGACACTCCGTAAGGGGAGACATCCTTTGAGAGCACACCACCCGTGGGGCTCTCCCATGCTCTGAGCCAGCCTCCATTTATGATACAAATTAGCAGCACAAGGTTAACACAGGGATTTCTGCGAGAAGATTCAGTGGTGCTGGCCTGCAAAGCTAGCCTGTGGGTCAGTGGTTTCCACTCTGGACCAGTGCTTAGGAGTAGTCAGGGAATGGGTCTCAGGGGATTACCTAATCCGAACCCCTACTCCGTGGGAGGAGGAGGCTGGCCTGTGGGCCCACGGTCAGGAAGAGTGCCAGAGCTGGGAAGGATCAGGGCAGGACTAGCTCCAAGGTCTTCCACTCTAGGCTCTTTTGCAAGCTTCATATAACCTTATCCTTTTACACATTTTTTTTTACAGGCAGAGTGGATAGTGAGAGAGAGAGAGGGACAGAGAGAAAGGTCTTCCTTTTGCCATTGGTTCACCCTCCAATGGCTGCTGTGGCTGGCGCACCGCGCTGATCCGATGGCAGGAGCCAGGTACTTATCCTGGTCTCCCATGGGGTGCAGGGCCCAAGCACTTGGACCATCCTCCACTGCACTCCCTGGCCACAGCAGAGAGCTGGCCCGGAAGAGGGGCAACCGGAACAGAATCCGGCGCCCCGACCAGGACTAGAACCCGGTGTGCCGGCACCGCAAGGTGGAGGATTAGCCTAGTGAGCCGCGGTGCCGGCCCACATTTTTTTTTTTTAAATAGCAACTTCTACCTCATTTTTGTTAGAGGAAAATGGCATAGTTTACGCTGTCACTTTTTAAATCAGAGCATTCCCAGCTTTATCTACCTTGCCCCCTACCTACCTCTCTGCTGGCCTCGCCTGCTCCCTGATTCTACTCACACACTCTCTCCTCCCTTGCAAAGCCTCAGCATGCTTGCACAGAGGAAGGCATCAGCCCTCCCTGCTTCTCTCAGTATCTTTCTCCCTCAGTTTTTCACAACCGGCTATAGTGGTACAACCTATCCTTGTCTATTAGTAAGGTTACACTCCGCATGTAAGTCCAGATTTATGCTGAAATCACTGAATTCGCCTGTGAATCTTCCAGAACAAATAGCTTTGAAGTTTCCTTGACTATGATTTCACCTAATTTTTTTTGACAGGCAGAGTGGACAGTGAGAGAGAGACAGAGAGAAAGGTCTTCCTTTTGCCATTGGTTCACCCTCCAATGGCCACCGTGGCCAGCGCGCTGCAGCCGGCGCACTGCACTGATCCAAAGCCAGAAGCCAGGTGCTTTCTCCTGGTCTCCCATGCGGGTGCAGTGCCCAAGCACTTGGGCCATCCTCCACTGCACTCCCGGGCCATAGCAGAGAGCTGGCCTGGAAGAGGGGCGACCGGGACTAGAACCCGGTGTGCCGGCGCCGCAAGGCGGAGGATTAGCCTATTGAGCCAGCCGATTTCACCTAATTTTATCAAATGTCTAGAGGGTCTAGAGGGTCTCAGTGAGGATCTATACTTGTGCATCTTCAGCAGGCAACAGATTTTTAAAAATTTAAAAATGAGAGAGAGAGATGGAGAGACAGGTATCGTACTCCCATCCACCAGTTCATTCCCCAAATGCCATAATAACCATAATGGTCCAGGGCCAATGCCAATGACAGAAACCCAATCCAGGGAGGCAGAAACCCAACTACTTGAGCCATAGAGACCCAGTGTTTTCCAGGTGCACATTAGCAGGAATGCAAAAATCAGGAACCAGAACCAGAACAAGCAGCCAGGTCCTCTGGTCTAGAGATTACAACACCTGCATCATACCAAACACCCAACCCAGGCCAGATTTTATTGTGGCAAAAACGCTTTGTTGCTATAGTGACAGAACATAAACACATGGAATGAAAAATAGAGGCAACAAGAAAAAAATTTTTTCTCAAAAAAAAAAAAAGGCAGAGGAGTAAAAATACACATTTGCAACAGAAAGATAAGCAATAAAGGAAATTTATATTTGTAAAAAGTAAAGTTTATCCTTATAATGAAATATTCATCCATAAAAAGGAGTGAGGTCCTGAGATACGCTTCAGCTTGGATGAGTCTTGGAAACATTATGCTAAGAGAAAGAAGCCAGTCACAAAAGGCCACGTGTTGTAGGATCCCATTTATAGGAAATGTCTGGGTTATGGAGATGCAGAGAGACAGAAAATTGATTGATTAGTGGGTGTCTAGTGCTCTGGAACTTAGAGGGAAGTGGGAAATGACTGTTAATCGGTAAAAGGTTTATAGAGTGATAAAAATATTCAGGAATTAGGGACAGCTTTTGGTGCAGCAGTAATGATGCTGTTTGGGATGCTTGCAACCCATATCCAGAGGGCCTGGGTTTGAGGTTGACTCTGCCTCCAATTCCAGATTCCTACTAATGCACACTGTGGGAGATGGCAGGTGACTGTTCAAGTTAGTTGGGTCCTTGACACACATGAGGGAGCCCTGCATTGAGTTTCTGGCTCCTAGATGTGGCCTGACCCGGTCAAGGCTGCGGCGGGCTAGGCCAGGGTCAATGCCAGGAGACAGAAACTCAATCCAGGTCTCCCACGTGGGAGGCAGAAACTCAATTATTTGAGCCATCACCCATTGTTTGTATTTCAGGGTGCGCATTAGCAGGAATGCAACAATCAGGAGCCAGAAAGAGGATAAGCAACCAGGTCCTCTGATAGGATGCAGGTGTTGTAACCACTAGACCAAACACCCACCCAAGGCCACTTGAGTGGTCCAGCAGGCTGAAAGATCTGTTTCCTGCCTTTCAAATAATAATTTTTTGAAGAATGTTCAGAAATTACATAAAGTTGTACCAATGTACAGCTTTATAAATAGATTAAAAACCACAGAATTTTACATTTTAATTATAATGGTGAACTTTGCAGTATATAAACCCTATCTCAATATATCAGTTATTTAAAAAAAATGTCTTCACATAAAACTCTCACCCCAATTCATAATTTTTTTGCTCTAATGAGGATATTTAGCTTAGATCACCCAAAATATTGGATCTCATGTGTAGGTGAGATTTTAGAATGCAAAAAAAACAAAAAAAACAAAACAAAAAAAAAAAAAACAAAAAAGAGTTAACAATCTGTTTTGTGCAGTTTAAAAACCACAGTGCAAGACATGGAAAGCCTTCCAAACCTGCATTGCTTTTATGTCTGCTGAACACTTAATTGAGTCTTCAGGCAAATGAGTAGAAGGAAAACTCAGCATGCACGACTTACTGAATTTGCCTTTTCCCTTGCGATTCGTTTTTGTTCTTCTGATTTCAACTTCTCATTTAAAGCATCGTTTTCATTCTTCAGGTTACTGATTTGTTTCTAAAACACAAAGAAATGTGGAATATAAGTTAACAAGCAGACGCCAGAATCACAGCAAATGTACACAGGGGTGAACCCAAACCACACAGACTTCCAGACAGGTGGCTGGGAGACAGGGGCAGTAATCAAGATTCGCCCACCTCTAGAGATTCCTGCTTCTCGTTAAGTAAATCCTCCAGCGATTTCTTTTCCATTTCATGGCTTTTCTTGATTTCTGTAAAGAAAGGATACTGTTTGAGCTGATACCATTCTATGCGGTCACCGCAGGTACTCTACAACCCGTGCAGCCTAAGGACGGACACGTTGATTATGAAGCCATGTGACTCTGTGACTTTACATGTGTCCGATGCTTTCCATAAACTGCGCTGTCTGTTCTCAAAATAGCCTTACCATGGAGGGGAGGGCAGATGTTCCCACTGGAGGACCAAGAGCACTGAGGCCACAGAGGCCAACAGAGCTTAGGAAAGTCAGTTCTACACCTCAGGCCCCAACACCGGCCTCAGCCTCCCCGGCTACTGCCCCTGCGCTCTTTCCAATGTGCTGTCCGTGAAGCAGACAGGAAACTGTGCACTACATGTCTCCATTGAGCAAGCAGTTTTTGTAATATGGTCACCTCAGCCGTCACACAACTGGTTTTCTAACCGCAGATGTCCTTGCTGAGGGTCACACGGCCAGTTCTGGCTAAGTGTAAAGACTTCGGCAACGTTGATGTTTCTGAAAGAGACAGCTCCTTGCTCTCCACCTCCCTCAACAGGTGAGGTAACCAAAACAGCCTTTCTTTATTCAACAAGTGTCATCTACATCTCACCACAGTGTCCACAGTACAGGAGGGCCCGGCGTGGTCCTTTACTGTGGCCGGGACACAAACTGCCACCTTCAACTCCCCAGGAACCTACACCGGCAACCACCTCTACTGCCACCAAAAAGGCATTTTAAAATCTTTAGAAATCATCCTAATTCCTAAAATACTGGCCTTTACCACAACTACCTCTTTGCATGCTTAGGGGAAAGGGCATCTTTTAGCCATGAACAATCCAGACGGAACTCAAGAAGCTCCAAGCTGCAACCCAGAGGGCATTCTCTGGAGGGGACAGTGACGAATCACTTCCGGTTCAGAACACATCATAGTGCTCCATGCAATCTTACTGTGTAAGTGGACAAAAGCACGCTTGCCTGACAGGGAGGTTTCATAGGCCTTCTTTAACAATTCTACTTTCTCCAAGTGGCTTGCTTCAATTTCCAACTTAGTGGTCTCATGCGCAGCATTTAAGTTGTCAAACTATGAGAAACAAACAAAGCAACAGTTTATCAGTGAAACCAGGGGTTGTCCACTGTATAAACAAGCAGCATCAGGACACTTTTACAACACAAGTTCACATTCAAGTTTAGGGACTACCCAGGGTGTGCAAAGAGCAACCTGACTTGGATTTGCCACACGTGACTCTCCACTCAGTCCCTTCCACAGGTTTCTCCAGAGACTGGTGGGGAAGGGCTGAGTCCATGATGAGGAGGGAGAGTGTGTTCCCCGGTGACAGTGACAGAGCCACATCAACTCCACGCCTGTCCCACAGACCACTGTGTCCTCACAGCCCCCAGCTCCTACCTGGGCACTCTGTACATGTGTGCTCATGAAAAACTAGGTTTAAAAAAGGAGCAGCGACACTAAGAAGAGGTTTATAAAATACCGTTAAGTGGAGAAAGTGGGTTATTAAACAGGGCCATTTTACAAAAGATGATGAAAGAGAAAAACAGTTCATCAGCCCAAACTTAAGGTTTTTAGGGAGGGATTATTTCTGGAGTGTGAGATAAAGGGTTGTTTTTCATATTTTCTTTTTCCTTCTTTTTTGTTCTCTTCTGTCACTCAACCTATATACATGACTTTGGGCACAAGAAAAAAATGCAATAAACACTTTTTTCCACGCATTAAACAAAGAGAAACTCATTGGAGGATATGACCAAGAGTCAAGATTCAAGCCACCACCAGGACCATCGACATGCCAAGAGCACAGACCTGCTCTTGCAGTTGGGTTTTGTACTTCTCCGCTTCCTCGATGTAAATGTTCTGAAGCTTTTCGCACTCCTTGGTGTAAAACTCCTTAAGCCGACTCTCTAGCTCCGTCCGATCAGTCTGGTGCTGCTGGTTGAGCTTCTGGACAAACGACTCGTAGGCTATTTGTAACTCATTCCTGGCTTTTTCTAATTTCTCACAAGTGGTTGAAGCGGTGGCTGAAAAGGGATGAACAGGAAAGGGAAGGGTGCCATTTGATTTGTTAAACATCCTAAGTTCGTCACATTCGCACACAGCTGTGAAGACTCCGGAAGCATTAACACACTTATGTCTCAGTCTTGGTGGCCACATTTTCAAACATAAAAATATAGAAGTGCACCGTAAAATGGAACAAGAGGAAATGACGTAGCAAAAAATAAACACAAGTCCTCCCCAAACCCTCATACCAAGCAATAGGTTAAGAACTCAGAACAGCCAGGATCCCAAATGAAGATCTCCCTTTTGTGGGGCGCCCAGGTGGCCTGGTGGCCAAGAGAGCTTGCGATTGGCTGAGGCACTTTCAAGACAAGTCACTCCTGTCACAGCTGCCCAGTACGGGAAAAGCTAAGGCACAGGCGAAGCAAAGATCAGAGAGGAGAAACCAATGGGCTTGAAGCTTGAACTTCCTTTGCGCTAATTCCAATTTGTTATTTCCAAATACATTAATAAAAACACAACATAAGAATATATTGAACCCAGGCCAGCACCATGGCTCACTAGGCTAATCCTCCGCCTGTGGTGCTGGCCCTCCGGGTTCTAGTCCCAGTTGGGGCGCCGGTTCTGTCCTGGTTGCTCCTCTTTCAGTCCAGCTCTCTGCTGTGCCCCGGAACGGCAGTGGAGGATGGCCCAAGTGCTTGGGCCCCTGCACCCGCATGGGAGACCAGGAGAAGTCACCTGGCTTCAGCCGTAGCGCCCATTTGAGGGGTGAACCAACAGAAGGAAGACCTTTCTCTCTGTCTCTCTCTAACTCTGCCTGTCAAAGAAAAAAAAATATATTGAACCCAAATGACTAGAGCATAAAAGTTTTTAAAAACATTAAAAGCTGTAATAGGAATATATTGCAATTTGATAAATGTAATTCAAAATCAGAGCTTACTACCTCTTACCCACCACTATCAAAACCAGAATTACTGTGGCCTGTGATGCCAGCGTCTCATTTTGAGCAATGGTTTGCGTCCCAGTTGCTTTGCTTCAGATTAACTCCTGGATAATGTGTCTGGGAAAATAGCAGAAGATGGCCCAAGTACTTGGGCCCTATGCCAACCTGGGAAAACCTGTTGGCACAGCTCTAGCCATAGTAGCCATTTGGGCAATGAACCAGCAGATAGATCTCTTAGAAGATCTCTTTCTCTGTCTCCCTCTTTCTCTCACGCTGCCTTATAAATAAATAAAAATTAATCTTTAAAAAGAGACCCAGAATTACTAACATAATACATTGCAGCACACACACGCGGATGCATACAGACGCAACTTGTGGAGTAACTCCTGGATCTCAACTTTCGCAGGAAGCTCAGCTTTGAACTTCTCCAGCCTTCCTAGACCAAAGTGTAAATACGGGTAAATGCAGTGATCCTGCAAGTCAGGACGTCTGTTTTTCTTTTTTTTTTTTTTTGTTAATTTTTTGACAGGCAGAGTGGACAGTGAGAGACAGAGAGAAAGGTCGTCTTTTGCCGTTGGTTCACCCTCCAATGGCTGCCACAGCCGGCGCACCGCGCTGATCCGATGGCAGGAGCCAGGTACTTGTCCTGGTCTCCCATGGGGTGCAGGGCCCAAGCACTTGGGCCATCCTCCACTGCACTCCCTGGCCACAGCAGAGAGCTGGCCTGGAAGAGGGGCAACCGGGACAGAATCCGGCGCCCCAACCAGGACTAGAACCCGGTGTGCCGGCGCCGCAAGGCAGAGGATTAGCCTAGTGAGCCACGGCGCCGGCCAGGACGTCTGTTCTCAACACTGCAGAGTGCCCAGGGTTAACACAAATCAGCCTTAGCAAGCCTGCTACATTGATCCCTACTGTTTTCTTGTTAAATAATAAAGATATATTATTGGATTTGGGAAGGGAGAAAAAAGGGCTTAGGGCTGAGAATAGGACAGTTCAGATGAGTGATTATTCTGCCTAAGAAATGTGAAGTTGGTAGGTTCCCGGGACGAACTTCCTACAATGGTGAAACCACTTTCCTCGGGAAGATGCCTTGTGGCAGTGGAAACGCCCACATCACTCGTCCCCAGTAGGAGGTCATATGGAAATAATGGCAAAGAATCCTGTCTGCCAAAGAAACCATTAAAAAATAACTTAAATCTACAAGTAGTCATTAAAGGGGAAAAAAACTAACATTTTAGAAAACCACACAGCTGACTGGATGCCTGGCACAGAATGGGGCTCCACACGTTATCTGGTGTGACCTTCACAGAGGTTCTGTGAGAATCTATGTCTGAAGGGACAACACAGGGCAGGTAGCCAACAGAGAGGGTAGCCAACACAGAGGGGTCCATAATTTTCCCACAGGCACAGAGTAAGTGGTAGAGGACTGGGTTTGGTAAATCGTTTGGATCATGATTCCATCGGCACCCAAAGCCTATGCCCCTCTCCATCCACCAAGCTGCCTCTTGTGCCAGGGGCTGGTGAGCTTCAAGATGGCCCTGCCTTCGGGAAGCTCACCATGTGACCGAGAAGACAGACACACGTGAGAGGTGGCACTGCTGGGAGGACTGAGGGGTCCAGTGAGTGCCATGCAGGTAGTTTACATCAGTCACAGTGCTTCAGAATTTTGGTCGAAAAAGATTTTTTCACTGTGGTAAAACAGATATAGCAAAGTCTCCCATTTTAACGATCTTTAAGTGTACAATTCAGTGACACCACTAACATTAAGATTGTTAGGCTGCCATCACCACCACCCATCTCCAGAACACCCTCCCCACACTGAGGTTCCATACAGTTAAACAGCAGGCCTCTGGCAGCTACCTCCTTTTTTTTTTTTTTTTTTGACAGGCAGAGTGGACAGTGAGAGAGAGAGACAGAGAGAAAGGTCTTCCTTGCCGTTGGTTCACCCTCCAATGGCCGCCGCGGCCAGCACACCGCGCTGATCCGAAGGCAAGAGCCAGGTGCCTCTCCTGGTCTCCCATGGGGTGCAGGGCCCAAGCACTTGGGCCATCCTCCACTGCACTCCCTGGCCACAGCAGAGAGCTGGCCTGGAAGAGGGGCAACCGGGACAGAATCCGGCGCCCCGACCGGGACTAGAACCCGGTGTGCCGGCGCCGCTAGGCAGAGGATTAGCCTATTGAGCCGTGGCGCGGCCAAGCTACCTTCTTATTTCCTGTTTCTGTTCAATTGATTCCTTCTGACAGCTCATGTAACTGGCCTCAGACAGCACCGTCCTTCGGTGACTGCTTATCTCATTTAGCAAAATGTCATCAAGGCTCATTCACGTCATAGCGTGTGTCTTAATTTCCTTCCTTTTTCAGTCTGAATAATATTCTGTTATATGTACTCAACACATTTTGTTTATCCACTTCTCTCTCAATGGATACTTGGGTTGCTTCCACCATTTGGTTATGGTGAATCACGTTGCTGTGAACGGATGTACAAATATCTGCTGTGTCTCCGCTTTCAGTCATTTGCTGTATACACCTAGAAGTGGAATTGTCAGATCACATACTCTATTTTTAATTATTGGAGGGAATACCCTCCAATATTTTCCAACGATTGTTTTCCATAGTGACTGTGCCCCAAGTAGCACATGAGGGCTCCAGTTTCTCCACACCCTTGTAAGAACCTGCTTTATTTTTCCAAATACATAAAATAGCTGCTCATGGGTCAGGTTGGAGGTGGTACATCATTGTAATTTAGATTTGGTGGGAAGAATTTTAAATTGAGCCATGTGACAAACAAAACTCTGGAGTTGAGGTTGAAAATCCTATTCCAGCAAGAGCATACATGTGAGAGTGCTCTGGGGACTAGAAAACCCACAGACCACAAACGCTGGAGATAAAACCCAAGAAGACTCAGGAAAGTCAAATCACAGGAACCATTACAGGGGATACCACTGACAACTCAGTCCTCAGAGTTTTTTCCTTAGAAGAATTTAGTAAAAGATACTGATCATTCTGTTTGCTAAAGAACACCCACTTCACATTCAGTTTTCCTTTTATTATACTATTTATCGAAGGAGAACAAAAAAGATTCAAGAAACCTAACATTAGTGAAATGAGCTAGCACATAAGCTCCTGCCAACCAACTTTCCAATGTCTATAAATGAAATGATAGGGCTATGAGCTTTCTCTAGAGGTTCCTTGTGGGAACCCCATATTACAACTTTATATGAAAGTAGGCAATAAAATAATGCTTTGCGAGCATTCAATGATGACAGCTTTCTCATGAGAGAAATCTTGGTTTCATGTAGTGTGTTTTACTTCCCTTGGAATTCTGGATATCAGCAAAGTTTAACAACAACAACAACAACAACAAATAAAACGATCTGAGCCCACCTGAAAGCTCCTATCAGAGACAGAAGCATCTAAGTGAGCCCCGCGACTCAGAAATAGACTGAAAGAGATGGTCTTCATGGCTTGGGCTACAGGAACTTCTAAGAAGCAGCTAACAGCAGGCTTTACCTGCTGGATTTTAACCCATCTGCTCATCATCAAACTGCTGTCGGTTTGGACGTATAATTATGGTGCATCAGACTTTAAAACCACATGGGATATGCAGAAACACTTTCGCAGTATTCACCGGACAGAGCTGCTTCCTCTGTTTAAAAAAGAAAACAAGCCTCAAGAGTGTGTGATTCTGTTGGCCACTGTGAGTGAGGTGAAGGGAGGACGATGGGAAGGAACGGGCCAAGGCAAAGGAGGAAACGGGTCAGCTCGGGGAGCAGCTGCTTGGCTGCTGTTATCCCAGCAGTCCAGCGTGCAGCCCCAGGCGGTGACCTCAGCCTGCAGCTGTGCACAGACCTTTGCTCTGTTTACCGCCGGGTGTGCAGTGTGCAGAACAGCTGGGCTGCAGTTATCCCTCACACAAGCGGCTTTAGTTGGACGTAACTGGCCTGGGCGCCTAAAGAAATATTTGGCATAAAGATTCATGAAGGGGTTTTGAAAGGATGCCCATGTGAATGCCGGGTTAGGGTTCTCGGCTGCTCCTTGTCTGCTGGGGTGCGGTGTGTGTTGGTGTGTGACAGGATGTCACCCCGTGATTTCAGGACATGGACCTTCCCTGATTCTTACTGTGGCAATGGAAGAGATTTATCACATCCCCTGTGCTTGCTCTCCCCAGCCCCCTCATCCTCAGTCTACTCTCTTCTTGCTGAATCCACAAATCCACTCACTTTCAATTAATCAGACATCCTGCAAAGCTAAACCAGACATAAAATCTTTCAGAATCTGTAAAAGCAAGGAATCTTCCCACAGGGAGAGGCACAGGCGTTCTGAAGAAGTTATCACAGGAATGCAAAATCCACACCCTAATTAGAGACACAGGGGTCTTTCGGTCCTTGCATCCTAATCATTCCATTAGCTGATTGTACATAGTTATGCATGTTTAATTAAGCCCCCCCAAAACCCACCAGCTGTTAAAGAACAGTTGGATTAGAACTTTTATATGCACACTTATAAAACACAAAAGTATCTCCAGTAATTACCTTAAAATTAGAAACACACGTTTATGAGTTAAAAAAAAGAGGGAGAGAGAGAGAAGGGGCAGTGATGTGGCACTAGAAGTTGAGCCACTGACTGTGGCACAGGCATCCATATGTTTCTAGTTCAAGCCCTGGTTACTCCACTTCTCATCCAGCTCCCTGCTAATGAGCCAGGAAAGGCAGAAGATAGCCCCAGTGCTTTGGCCCCTGCACCAACGTGGAAAACCTGGAGGAAGCTCCTGGCTCCTTGCTTAGACCTGGCCCAGCCCTGGTAATTGTGGCCATTTGGGGAGTGAACCAGCTGATAGAAGATCTTTCTGTCTCTCTGTAATTCTAGCTTTCAAATAAATAAATCAGTCTTAAAGAAAACCCACAAACCAACTCATTTACTAAATCATCCCTAAAATGTACAGTCGCATTAAAGATGAACAGTCAGTGTTCGTACCCTAAAATAACATGGTCCTGAGAATAATTCGAGGCCAAAGACAGAACAAGCAAATCTCTACTATTTGTGCCAGGAAAAAAAACCATTTCAAAGGAAGAGACGAGGTACTTTAGTTTTGCTCCTCAAATAATTATTTGGATGACATCTAGAGAAAGCTCAATGCCACAGTCAAATACAATCTCCTGGATACGTCCCAGGCCCTTCAGCGGTGGTCCCTGGGGAGCGGAAGGGCAGCCATTACTTCATCAGTCCTCGGTGGTCCTCTCGCAGGGGTGGGGCAGATGTTTATTACTGCCATCTCAGAGAAGCTAATTTCCCTTTGCTGACTGCTAAATGTACATTTACGGGGGAAAAAACGGCCATGACCCGAGATCGTTAATATTCTTTGTTTCTATTCTTCTGAAATAATGCAGAGCTTTCTTAATGTTTGTATCTGCACAGCATGCTTCCCTCTGAGACAACCATAAGTATTTTAATGCTTGAGGAACGTAAATAAATATCTTAATAGAACAGAGCCAGAATCCTTTGGCACAGATCTCAACCTCACCATTTACCTACTACAGGACTGAGCATTAGTGCCTCCCCCTATAGGATTAAATAAAATGACACATGAGCAATGCCTGGCCCTGTGCCCACCCTGTGTGGGGTAAATATGACTGTCATTATTATTAACCTCCTAACATTCCATCAATTCAAATGTGTTTCAAAGACTTGGAGTTCCAGTAATAGAACATAACAGTTAAAGAGAAGCATTGCTCATCTAGTATTCAAGCAACGTAAACATACACCTCCTACTATTGTTCATGACAGTATATGCAATAGGATTTTCCTTTCAGGAAATCTTAAAAAAAAATCAGTCCTAAAATATAACAAAGAATAGGAAAAATAAAACTGGGAGGCAGGGTCACATGAAAAGTCAGGAAATTTCTTAAGGTGCCAAAGAAGAGATTGTGACGTAAAGAAAAGACAAGCAGGACTTAAGGTGACTCCATTCCCCAGCTGCACCTACTCTCCCAGATGCTTCTGGAAGCCTTCTGTGGAGAGCTACCCTCTTCTCCCAGAGTCCCCCGCTCTGCATTGTGCATGAAGGGAAGTGACCTCCTGTGTCCAGCTCTGCTTGCTCACTTTGGGCTCCTCCCTCCATCTCTCTCTGGGCACCAGGAAGCCAGCCACCTGCTCCTTCCACCCTTCAACACCACAGGCCCTCAATCCATTTCTCAGGGCAAACATAATGTTCCTGTCTTACTTGTGCACCCCACTCCCAGAACCTTGAATGAGGACAAGCTTCTACTGTAGTACAGTGATGATGCCATAATCTTCTATGAGGAGAGATTTTCTCATAATGCAGTTTTAGGGCAAGTGACTAGATTGGTGACCCTTGTAAAGCAAGGTCTAATCTGTTTTAAGATCAGGTATTAACAGGGCAGGCACCTGGAGCAGAAACTAAGATGCTGCATGGGCCACTCCCATCCCATATCACAGTGCCAAGGATCAAGTCCTGGCTCCACTCCTGATTCCAGCTTCCTGCTAATGTGTACCCTGGAAGGCAGCAGCAGATGGCAGGTGAGTCGCCACCACCCACGTGGATGACTCAGAGTGAACTCCTGGCTTCTGGCTCTGAATGGCTCCAGCCCTGGCTGATGTAGGCATTTGGATCTACCTATGGGAGATTTCTCCTGTCTATTTCTGCCTTTCAAATAAAATAAAAAAGACATAAAATTAGAGATAGTAATAGCACTGATAAAAAGTAACCAAGAAGACATTAAAAACATACATTAGTACTTTGTGGAAAGGCAGTAGCCTATGGGAGAGAAACAAGAACTCGGGACCATGGCTATCCCACAGATAGGCATTTCCAACTTTCTGGGCTTCCGTGTCCTGAGGCGTGGATAAAACAAGAGTACTTCAGAGAGCGAGCGGGAAAACGTGCATTTTCCAGAAACATTTTGAAGTGCCTCTCCTGCCAACCTTGTAGTTTGGTGACAATGGAGGGAAATAGTTATTATGCTTTGTACAGCGAGTCTTCACATGTTGGCTGCTGAATGATCACTAGCCATAAGAGCTCCAGGTTTTGCTTCTCTGTAGGTGCTTTTTCACATGGCCAAGACATGTGGCAGTTGTATGACAGACAAGGTTCTTTTCCGGAATTTCAAAATTAGCTGGAAATGGATCTCCGCTTGCCCTCAGGCATCGCATCACTGAACTTACATGAACCAATTTCAGTCTTCCACCAATGCTGACATATTTCAAAGAGACTTTTACAAAATGCCTGCACTACTGAATCCATTCTCCCATAAATCATCCCACCCTACCTTCTTAAAATTCAGCACATACTTTAGGAAAAGGCCCAACTGGAGCTGGAGCTCAAGCCTCCTGCGCTCCAAAGCAGAGATGACCAGACAAGATCCGACTGGCTGTGTTCCCAGCTGGAGGTGTGTGAGAGAGGAAGGAGTTCACAGGCACACTGGATGGATGCCTTGGGCACTGGGCTTAATTCTTTGGTGAAAGCACCACTGAAAGGACTGCAGAAATAAGCAGAGTTGGGGCCGGCGCTGTGGCTCAGCAGGTTAACGCCCTGGCTTGAAGCGCCGGCATCCCACATGGATGCCGGTTCTAGTCCCAGCTGCTCTTCTTCCAGTCCAGCTCTCTGCTGTGCCTGAGAAAGCAGTAGAAGATGGCCCAAGTCCTTGGGCCCCTGCACCCACATGGGAGACCTGAAAGAAACCCCTGGTGCCGCTCCAGGCATTGCAGCCATCTGGGGAGTGAACCAGCGGATGGAAGACCACTCTCTCTCTTTCTGTCTTTCCTTCTCTCTCTGTGTAACTCTGACTTTCAAATAAATACAATAAATCTTTAAAATAAAAATTTGGAAGCCAGTTTACAAGAATGGATTCAAATTAGCTGGGGCTATTTGATATTACTCTTACCATGGGTCCTTGATGTTTATAATTCATATGAATGAAACAATATTCTGGACAGCTAATGTGGTGTCCCAGTGTGGGCCCAGGAACACCTGCATCAGGATCACCTGGATGGTCATTAACAGTGCAGCTTCCTGGGCTCTCCCCTAAGCCAACTGAGTCAGAAGCCCTGGTTGTGAGAACTGGGAGTCCAGTCCGCATTTTTATTCCGTCTGTCTTAATACACAATGAAGGGGTTTGGCAACCACTGTTCTAGACAAATGCTATTAAATTAGAAATAATAACCTATCCATAGTTGAGATTCTGGAGTAAGGACAAGGAATATTACTCAATGGGCCTTCAAAAACAGACATCATTGTGGTAGCTTTGGGATCCGCAAGGAGAGAAGGCCTATACTTCCTGGAATGGAGAGTCCCTGTCAAGGTCCCCGCGGGTGCCTAAAGGTCAACCAGTGAGGATCAGACCCGCCTCGCCTCAACCTTTAACCCCTATGCCCTGAATCTATAAAAGGAGCCCTCCCAATCTCTGACAAGCTACTTCCCCAGTCTCCGCTCTGTTGGGACTGGGGAACCTCGTCTGGGAGCAGAACCCCAATAAAAGCCTGTGAATTAATTGATTCGTCTGCCTGGGAAGATTTGTTATGCGCCGGACACCTTGCACATTTGTAATATTTTGCATCTCTGTAGGGGAAGAATATGGCTTTTTACTTAAAGTACAGCCAAGCAAACTCCAAATTTAGGACAGACATGGATAGGAAAAGGATGAGCCAAGTGTGAGGGAGTCATCATTCCATACTCAATTAACTTAGTGTGATTAAAAAAAAATAGATTTTTATTAATGCCTACTTCAAAAAATCACTTCTAGAATTCTGCAATTCAAAAGTGACTTAAATACAGAGAGTTTTACAATCACTTTCAAAATATGCAGCCTTCTTAAATGAGAACTCGACAAAATCACAACAGTGAAATAATTAACACATTCCATAAGGTGTGAGGTGGTCTGTAGTTCACAGACGCTGGCTAGGTGTTGCTTAGATACTCTATCTGTGTACTGCCTTCAACAACATACTATTTTTGGCAGGTGACTTTTTTTAGTAGATAAGATATATTTTAATCTAACACTATTGTACTTCTTGAACTTGATTTGAAGAAAAACATTCCCATTATCAATGTGAACTAGTATTTATTTCAGATGAGTTGCCAATGTTTTTAAAAGTTACATCAAGCTTCCCTGTTGTGGTTAGCAAGGGTTTGCTCGTCTGGACACCTTGGATTCTTGTCCAAGCTCTTTGCTTTGAAGTCACTTGACCTCAGGAAAGTGACTTAACCCCTGAGCTTCAATTTCTTTTATATTTCATTTTATAACATGGAAACTACCAAGCATGGAACACTGCTTGTTAGGATCGAGTAGGCACCCAATAAATGCTACTGTTAAACTCATAATTTTTACACAGAGGGCAAAATCAACTAGTCCTTTACATAATCATTATGGGAATTCCAGAAATTTTTAGTGAATTGAGGGTAAAAAAAAAATCTCACTAATTTCGTGAAATAAGAACAATTAGGACTAATGTATAAAAAAGTGAATTATCTACTAATTCTTATGACTAAAAGATAATACTGAAATACAAAACACTTTTTCTTCATTAGTTTAGTAAAAAAAAAAAAAAATAGGTGATCCCAAGGATTAACATTAATAAAAAGCAACAAGCGGGGCACAACAGGACAAGCTGCCACCTGTGATGCTGGCATCTCATATGAGCGTCAGTTTGAATCCCAGCTGCTCTGCTCCCCATCCAGCTCCCTGCTAAAGCACCTGAGAAAGCAGCTGAAGATGGCCTGAGTACTTGGGACCCCACCCACTCATGTGGGTTCCTGGCTTTAGGGTGTTCCAGCCCTAGTCACTGCAGGCATTTGGGAACTGAACCAGTGGAGGAAAGATCCCCTCACCAGCTACCCTGTCTTTCAAATAAATAAAAATGCAAAAAAAAAAAAAAGGAAAAAGAAAAAAGCAACAGGAATCCCAAAAATCATAATTCTAGCTATCTGTTACACCTGTTTCTTATTCAATTTGACTCTAAAAAGAATCAGAATGTCAGAGTGACACATTGACACTCCTGTCTCAGAAGTGAGACGTTCGCTGTGGATGTAGACCATTAAAGTCAACTGTAATCTACTGCAAAGGCTGCCACTTTCAAAATCGCCTGTGGATTAACATTAACATAAAATGTTTCCAAGAGAATGAAAGTTAATCTTTACTATTCATTTCCAAAGACAGAAATGTTGTTTTTAAACAAAGGAAAACATTTGTACACAGAGAGTATTTACATATCATTGGGAGTAAACCACTTCTACCTAACTACCAGCTCTGCAGTCTAAGTAAGCATTCACTGAGTCTAACTAAGCATCTGGTAAGTGCCAGGCCCAAGGTGAAGGTGATATTGACCTTGCCCTTGAAGACATCGTAACTCTGGACAGCAAGAAGAGGCCTGAAAGCACATGACTTTATCAGTGTGTACCAAGTGTCTTGAAGGATACGAGAGACCATGCAATTAATCTGCTTGAAAGATTTGGGTGAAAATCAACTGAAGACAATGGAGTTTAGCTAGAACTTAGACAATAAGTAAATGATAATACATTTCAGAGTCAAAAATAGGAAAACAGTGGGAAAATGAGAACACAGTTCATGCAGAGGGGACTGCGTGTGCAAAAGATGCAGAGAGAGGTCCGAAGGAGCCCACAGCTAGGGTCTGTGGGAGGGAAGGAAGGTGTGAAGAAAGGAGAGAGAGCATGGAGACATGATGTCGGACTGCAAAGTCATGGTCGGCCAGATCACAGAAGGTGCATTGTAGTGTATCTGAACTCTCCCCCAAAGTCAAAATAGAATCATTTACATTTGCTAAAAGTGTCCAGCATTATTACCACGACAGTCCCAGGAGCAGTTGGAGAGGAGATGGGCAGGCCTGGAAGCAAGGTGATGTGCGGGGTCATCACTGCACTGTCTTGCAGGTGAGAACGTATCAGCTTAAATCAGAACGGGAGCAGCCCAAATGCTGAGAAGGCACAGATCTGATATTGAGGGCACAGACTGATGGGCAGGTGGAGGAGAGTAGGAAGAACGAATGTGCCTTCAGCTGTTAGCCTGCACGCTCAGTGAATGAAGACGCCACCACATAACCCAGGAAACGCACTCTGAGAGGAGCAGGTTTGAATCAGAGACACTGCAGAGTGTTCAGGCTGCAAGGAGCTGAGCAGCCAGGAAAGCCCAAGCACACTGGGTTGGCTCACCTGGAGACAGCCCCTCGCAGGGAAGAATGCACCTGCAGCTTAGGAAGCAAAGCAAAAGACTTAAGGTAGTGGCTGAAGGCATGGGAATGGATGAGAAAACAGCTGACGATGACTATTTAAGGACAGGTGAAACTGTGGTACATCCACTCCCAGAGTCATTAAACATGGCTATTACAGATTATGTGGCAACAAGGAAAACTGCTTAACTATTAAGTTAAACAGATTGGATGATACACACAACAATGTGGGTGAGTCGCAGAAACTTCATGCTGTGGGAAAGAAACCAGCCACCAAAAGGAAACTATCATACGAGGGGACTTTAAGAAGTTTATAGGTGCCAGTGTTGTGGCACAGCAGGTAAATCAACCACCTGTGACACCAACAGCCCATTTGGGCACTGGTTTGTGTCCAGGCTGCTCCATTACCAACCCAACTACTTAATAATAGCCTAGGAAAAGCAGCAGAAAATGGCCCAAGTGTTTGGGCCCCTGTCACCCATGTGGGAGATCTGGATGAAGCTGCTCCTGGCATCAGCCTGGTCTAGTGCTGGCTGTTGCAGCCTTATGGGGAGTGAATCAACAGGCGGACAATCTCGCTGTCTCTTCCTCTCTCACTCTGAGCTTCAAAATAAATGAAAAAATAAATAAATGTAGAAAAAGTTTGTGGAAAAATGGATTAATGTTTTCGGTGAAAGAAGTTTTGGAAAACCATGTAGGTTTTTCCATAACATATTTTCCATAAACGTTTGGAAGACTCCTTGCTTATTTCCATTGATACAGAATTCTAGATTAGACAAAAACTGTGGTGCTAAAAATCAGGCCAGTGTTTTGCTTCTGGGGGAACTGACAGGAAAGTGCAGGGAATTAACAAAAGAATTTTCTGGGGTCACAGAAAATTTCCAAACTTTGATAAAGGCACAGGTTATAACTATGTGTGTACATTTGTCAAAACCAATGGAATCATAAACATGCCATTGCATGTAAAATACATCTTAACAGCTAGAGCCTTAAATGGGATACAGACACATAATCTAAGACAAGGGATAGTGCAACTATAAAAATGTTTCGTCAGAGTACCAGAGCTATGGACTATTCTCTTAATTTTCTTCTTTTTTTAAGGTTTATTTTATTTATTTGAAAGGCAGAGTTAGAGAGAGAGAGAGACAGACAGACAGACGGAGGCAGAGACAGAGATCTTCCATCTGCTGGTTCACTCCCCAAATGGCTGCAATGGCTGGAGTTAGGCCGATCCAAAGCAGAGCCAAGACCTGCCTCCAGGTCTCCCACATGGGTGCAGGGAGCCAAGTACTTCAGCCACCTTCTGCTGCTTCCCCAGGGGCACCAGCAGGGAGCTGGGTCAGAAGTAAAGCAGCCGGGACTCAAACCAGTGCTCATACGGGATGCCGGCACTGCAGGCGGTGACTTTACCCGCTACGCCACAGCACCGGCCCCTCATACGTTGTTCTTAAAAGGAACGCTAACAGCTCCTCTGCCACAAACATTTATTGATCACTCATGAAAATGGAAAGCATATTAAATTCTTTTTTCTCTGCAGGAAGCTGGAAAAATCTCTGCAGCTAGAGACTTTCTATCTGCTAATAGGCAAACACCATATACTGCGAATACAAGTTATCAAGGGATCAGGGGGCAAGGGAACCTCGTGATTTTGTTGAAGAGACTGGGAGTTTGCTGAAGACTTGAGGAAGCAAACCTGAGTGGTTCCACGGGGAGGGCATGGCTCAGGTGGCAGAACCAAGGTAGGCTGGTTTCAACTGACACTAGAGGACATTTGTCAGGGAACAGGTGAGATGACAGTGGGAAAGGCAGGCAATGTCCTGTACAGCTGGAGGTGGTTAGGTTCTGAAGGTCAAAAGCACGCCATTCCTGGGTTTATGACTTGTCCTTAATTCTCAGCATTCTCAGTTTGGGAACCTCATCTCCATATTCATAGAGAAGGCAAAGAGAAACCACACACTGGGAGGTGACATCACCGACCTCCGATGGTTTGGAAGGGAAAAGGTGGATTGCTCGGTCGATGCTGATGGTGGCAGCTCTTGGTCTCCCCTTCCCTCCATCAAGCTGCCTGTGATACTCGATACTCAGTGCCAGACAGTTTACAAGGACCCCCTACGTGATCCTCAGGGCCACCCCAGGATAGACCCTGGGCTACTCCTGCCAGGCTACACAGAATGAAACCAAGATGGACAGGATTTCCTCCAAGTCCTCCCCCAGGATCTGAACCCAGAGACAAGCCAGCACTTTGCCCTACTACCTCAAACAAAACTGATTTTTTTTTTTGACAGGCAGAGTGGACAGTGAGAGAGAGAGAGAGACAGAGAGAAAGGTCTTCCTTTTGCCATTGGTTCACCCTCCAATGGCCGCCGCGGCCAGCGCGCTGTGGCCAGCGCACTGCGCTGATCCGATGGCAGAAGCCAGGTACTTATCCTGGTCTCCCATGGGGTGCAGGGCCCAAGCACTTAGGCCATCCTCCACTGCACTCCCTGGCCACAGCAGAGAGCTGGCCTGGAAGAGGGGCAACCGGGACAGAATCCGGCGCCCCGACCAGGACTAGAACCCAGTGTGCCGGCGCCGCAAGGCGGAGGATTAGCCTAGTGAGCCGCGGCGCCGGCCAAAACTGAATTTTAATCATTGCTGCGAAAACCTATGTTTTTCCATGCTGGCTCATGCTGAAATGAATAATTCCACTGGCACTGGTGAGAGCATTCTTCCCGGACTGTCTCATCTGCACTGTTAAGGGTTTCTCTTCTCTTCCCCGAAAGAGCAACATCTCCAAAATGCATTCCCTAACAGTCCAGCCTTGGGATACGGCGGGGTAAGGCCAGGCCACCCACCACATCTTGGCGCTGTGACAGCCCCAAATAAAGCATACCAGGGCAGGGCAGGCTCCGCTTATCACAGATGGAAAGCTGAGAGGGGTACAGACCGGTACGCTCTCTCCCGTCACTGTCTCTCTAACTGGAGGTGCCGGAAAGCTGGGTCCCAACTTAAATCGCTTAATTGTGTTATCCACCAAAAGGTGATAAGAGGATCCCCCATTCAAGCCCAGTGAATGAGCACAGTGTTCCAAGTCTCCCTCCTGGCTTGTCCTGGGTGAGGAGCTGAAACGTGAAACAGTACGGAGGCTTAGCTCCACTCCAGGGGCCATAATGAACTCCGGGACACACTAAAGGACCTGTTTCCAGATCTTCCAACTCCACATCCATTGCATTACTTAAGGCCCAGCACAGAGCAAATTATGTTGGTCATCTGGGTCATCAAAAGGACAGCAGCAGTCAGGTGACCTGGCACGAGGCCTGCAAGGTCTGCAAGAGCTAGCCTCTCTCGGCTGCGGTTTCCTTGAACTGCCCGTCTAGGTCTCGCAAGTCTTTGGGGGTTCTGAGGTTTCATCTGCCTTCAAATTACTTGCCCATAAAGGGTCCTTCATTTCCAGGGCCTGACACTCGGTCAAGCACTGATGTCTTGGCCGGGCAGCCTGGAGTTTGGCCCCTGGGAGGTGAAGAGAGAAGAGGAATGCAGGAAGTCTTGCCTCCACATTGGCCACCCTTTGCTCTTTGCCCTGGGTTGGGGAGGGAGTGTACAAGTCCAGCAAATGAAATTGGCAATGCTCAAACTCTTGGTTTTGTCCAAAGAAAAAGTGGAAGTTTCTCCCAGCACGGGATGAACACAAATCAGTTCCCTGACCGTTCCCTTCACAAGGCTTGCACACAAGCCCATGCACACTTCCTAAGCAGTCCCTCCGTGTGCACAGAAGACGGGGTCTGGCTCTGACCATCAACCCCAAGTCTGGCTGAAGCTGAAGCAGGAAGCCAAACCCCTAGGCAGACAGAGGGACCCTGAGGCAGCGAGTTCCCTCCAACACAGTAGATGACAGAAAAGGCGGTGCTGTCTCTGTTCCTGGAGCTACAAGGGTCTAGGCCGGTGAATACCAGCACTGAGGGGTGAGCGCCACAGCCCGGGGCCCTCTGTGGAGCTAGGCTCTTACCTAGCATCAGGCCCATCCGCATTTTAAGATTAGTCTAGAAGATTCTTTCCTCAGACAGGCTGTGCTAAGATAGGCAGCATGCTTTGAGCTCTACACTCAGCACTCACAAACCAGCCCTCGACAGTGTTACCTACTCACTGTTCGCAGACAGGATATTTTCTCACTACTCCTTAAATGAAAAGTAGTTCAGAAAAAAAAATGTATGTCTATGATGGAAATTTTTAACAGGAATTCATGCCATTAACAGAAAGCATCCCGTCCATCCCTTCAGCAAGAGAAATGTTTTGGTCATCGGAAGCTCTCTCGGCTGGGCTTAAATCAGTGCCGGGAAGTCTGTGAACTTGAGGCCACACAGCCAAGATGGAAGTGAAACGCGGACAATAAGGATACCAGAGGGTGGGAGCGCCTGGTGCCCAGTGGCCGGCCACAGTGCAGGCGGGAAAGCCAACAACCTTCCACTTGCCCCTCACCCCAAAGAAAGGGAACAACAAGGAAAAGCGCTTACCGAGCTCTCCCCGGAGGTTCACGAGTTCTTGAGATAGGGTTTTGTGTTGTTTCAGGGCTTCCTCCCGCTGCGGAAAACACACATCGGGTTACCAAATGTTTTCAAGGGGGCCCCTGTGAGTCAGGTACGTTTGTTATCAGCAGGAAAACGAGATCCACAATTGAGAAGCCAAGATATGAATCACGTAGGCTAACTGTGTGTGTTGTTGAAAAACACAGCCGTCTCCGGGTTGTTAAGGAAATTTACTGCTCAAAAAACCTGTTCTCAGGTCCTAGTGAAAGTTTCATTTGAGGAACTGAATGGCTCAGTGAAAAATACTGACTCTGAGCCAGCGCTTCCACACTCCTGCACAGACCCTTCCTGCAAATGCACACTGCACTTAAGCTGGAATGCATGCTCCCCCTCCCAGGGCAATAAAGAGCTAATCAGTTTAAGATAAATATTTAATGTTCTAAACATAGGCACTTAAACGCACTTTGTCCCATATTCACAAATAATGCAGCTTTATTACAAGAGCGATCCTTTTACTTCTAAGAGGAAGACAAAAAGTTTGCTAGAACGCGGCAGCGAAAAAAATAATCTTCTTTAAGGACAAAATTAAATTAATTTTGTTCAGCACTGGTTTCTAAGGAATATTACGTTTTGGATCAGCCAGAGTTCTAAAGACATGTTACAGAAACACACTAAAGGAAACGAGGCAGCTGTTTCAGAATTCGAAGAGCAATGATCGACCTAGAGATAAAGAAGAATTTTCAAGGGAGCTGCAACTCACAGCGACCTCACACACGTACACAGCCTTCCACAAACACGATAATTACACAGTTACCTGGAAGGTAGATTCCCTAGCACCGGGGGGAACTGGGGGAAAGCACGATTTCCAAGCTGTTTGAAACGCCCCTGGCTAGCATCACCCGCCACAGAGCTCCCAGCGCAACACAGCGTGATCAGAGTATCAGAGATCTGGAGACCCGGCCTTTGCAGGCAAGAGTTGCTTGTCATTCAAAGCACTTCCCCCCTAATTCCAGACAACCTCCACCGTGATCCCTGACATCCTGCCCGAAAAGCACTAGAAACAAATACTCATTACCCTTGTTGCTGCACATGGAGAATACAGGCACATTTTGCTGCCGGAGCAGCCCATTTTCCAGCTTCTGCCTCCAACTCCCCCCACCCCCTGCACTGTCCAAGAAGTGCACAGGTGGCTGCACCACCCACCAGTCGCTCTGTCGACATTCAAAGCTTTACCAGGAGGCTCGCCATTGGCCCTCGGGCAGCCGCCCTGCCCGTCCTGCAGGTTACTGTATGCCTCAGACTCATCTCTCCCTACGGAAGCTGAGACTGCAGCTTCTGCCTTTGGCACAGGCAGCCTGTGATTACTTAAAGCCACAGACCTTCATTTATGAAAAACGAGAGCCAGACATTAGACTGATCGATTGCCACTTACTTAAATATCAGCTGGTAGGGTGGAAAGAACAAGGGGACCCTCTCAGCATGGGTAATGGCGTTATTTTTAGATTTGTGAGCCTTTTTACTCTCCTCTCTAATTGAGGTCAGTAGATGATCACACTTACTAATAGAAAAGGGAAACCTGTTCTTTAAAACCCTTAGACTAAATGGAGTTAGCAACTAGGTGAAGGGCGGTGAAAGGTGGGCGTGTAGTGCATTAGAATTTTAAATGACATTTTTACAATCAGTGGTGTTTCTCTCAAAGTTTAATTGAAATGCTTAGGACACTGCCCACCAGAGTTTTTAAAAGTCTTAAGCGCTGATTTTAGACTTTGGGGATCACACCAAGGGTCTTCAAAAAGTCCATGGAAAAGATGCATTATAAAAAAAAATGCATTGAATCTCAAAAATTGTGTCCCCCAAAATGCTGCTTTCAGTTCCATTTCCCGCAAACACCTTAAAGTGCCTTGCATATTTTACAACTTTTACTTTGTATTAGTTTCTCATTGAGAGACAAGGAATTTAACTTTAAATACTAGCACTGTTCTTGGACACTTAATGGTGACCAGAGTTCAAGAAGTACTTTTTCAGGGCATACATTTTGGCCTCCATGCAATCCTAAAGGCTTGGCAATGTAAACTTGCTTTTAACTATTTCCGAAATCATAAGTCAGTTCAAGTTTTCAAAATTAATTTGTAATTGGTTTTCTCAAGTAGAAATTAGAAGTTGAAGAAAATCAGCCTGGATAACAATGGGGAAAAAAGTATACCTACTACATAATTCTCTTAATCTCCTAAATTTAAGCCTTAATTTTGTTTGTTTAGTCATCTAATTCAAGTAAGTTTTGGTAAGTTGTGTTCCTCACATGACAAGGGGATCCAGAGATGGTTTCTCTAGACACCACCATGCAACCGTAAAACACAGCAGTGAACTTGCTTGGACGTCCCTACTGGCCCCATTGCTAAGGAAGAGAGGGCAAGAATCACTTTTCAAATTTATCAAAACCAAAGGGAAGATCAAAAAATAATAAAAAGTTACAGCTGGTATAACATTGAGGAACAATTCTGCGAAAACCATTAGGTTTTGTCACAAAGAGATATTTCTGTCACCAGAGATTTTTGCTAAAGAAAGGGGCTGGGAGTAACAAGGAATCTCAATTTGTAAGTGGGTATTTTTACCCCAACGCCAGCTCGCGTCCTCTATACTCAGAAGCCATGTACATCTTCCAGCCTCTGTCAGTCCCAGACCCAGCAACAGGAGGGCCCAGAGGGCATCCTTCACTCTCTGTCCAAACAGGCTGTACAACAGTCGGGCGGCTCTTCCTTCACAGGTATCGTGAATCCACAGCACAGTTTGTGTCAGTACTCGCTATGCCCGAGTCCTGATCCTCGCCAGCCCATCCAGGCGCCATGGAAAGCGTCTCTTTCCCTTTGTAAGGGCTGTTGGGTGATGGTTCCACATTCTTTATCCATATCAACCCTTACTCAAAGAAAGCTGCTCATCTGGCTCCTGCTTAGAATCTCAGCCTCTCTTCTGTCCAGGTCAAGTGTGCCAACCATTTGCCAATGCCACCTTCTCTGGAAACCCAATCCACCATAAAAACCCCTGGGGAATGCTAAATAACAATCATGGGACACCATCAACTTCCCCTAAATGCCTGGAAGGAACATTTACCCTTTTGAATCTGGTTGGCAAATTATTATTCAGTACTATTGACCAAGCATTTTTCACAGATATAATGCTGTGAAATTTAACACATGGTCCCTACCTTCAAGGTGCTTGAGACCTACATAAAACAAAAATGTCCAAGTCCAGCTCTGTGGTCATCTATCAAAGCAGATGATGTCATCTCAGGGGAAACAGTACAGGACAAAGGAAAGACCAAGGGCTTTAAAGATGATCCTTACGGGAAATGCCAACCACATGCACATCACATAATAGACACACACTAAGTATTAGTTTCTGTCTACTGTCCCTGGTAGCTTGTCCTTTAAGTATACTTAGCATTTACTTACAGATGATAAAATGCATTTTGTGACTTAGATACTGATTTACTGATTCTTTTTTCTTCAGTGGCTCCAAACTCAGTATTTCTATCCTAGAAGATAAACTCCTTAAATTCTAGATAACAAGTTTATTTGATTCTCTTTGTATGGTAACATGCAGAAATCCTCACAATACGAAAAAAAGGGAAAGGTGGGAATCTGGATAGAACAATGCACTTATGCTCATGCATTAAATATATGAAGTGCTCCAGGGAAAATGGATTCACCATGATTTAATTAGGAGTCTGGGATGAGGGCACTTAGTCTCTGGCTGTCATCCCATCAGTGTGCCTGGATTTTGCTGGCTACTGAAGGGCATCATGAGCAGGGGGGATGGGTAAAAAGCAACTATGTCAGAAGGCTCAGATGTGCACTGCGCCTGCTCTCCTGCCCAGCACCCACGTTGTATATTTTTCTGGTGTGGTGGTGGTTGTTGTTCTGAGACTATTTTACTTAAAGTAGACTCCTAATGTCATTCAAAAGTTGCCTTTGTTTAGGTGCAACTTTAGGTTAGATTCCACTTGCCGAAAAGAATCTAGGGGCACTTTGAAGAATTGGTTGGAAAATGGGGGTGGGGAGGAGGTGAGCTGAGTCCTGTTTGGAAATCTACCTCTTGGCCTTTTGTGTAGGAAAAGAGATTACTGTCATTGACACTGCCATTCACTTTGGCTGTGTGTACAGAGTGTTGTCCAACCATGCCAGGATGAACCAAGAATTAGAACTATTATTAATATGTCCTTTTGAGAAAAATAGTAAGTGTTTCATCAACATCCAGATTTCTTGAGACATTCATTAGAACTTCTATATAATAAGACAGCCAATAAAGAATAAAAGTTGTAGTTATTAAATAGACTTGCAGCGGGGCTGGTGCTGTGGCGCAGCGGGTTAACGCCCTGGCCTGGAGCACCGGCATCCCGTATGGGTGCCGGTTTGAAACCTGGCTGCTCCACTACCCATTCAGCTCCCTGCTATGGCCTGGGAGGGCAGTAGAGGATGGCCCAGGTCCTTGGGCTCCTGCACCCATGTAGGGAGACCTGGAGAAAGCTCCTGGCTTCGGATCGGCATGGCTCTGGCTGTTGTGGCCAGTGGGGGAGTGAACCAGCGGATGGAAGACCTCTCTCTCTCTCTCTCTCTCTCTCTGTGTAACTCTGACTTTCAAAAAAATAAATAAATCTTAAAAAAAAAATAAAAAAATAAATAGACTTGCAGCAAAAGGGTTAGTGATGTGTCCAGAATTTCCTATAATCAGCTACATTTACCTATAATCTAATGCTCCAAAACCATTTTCTAAAGGTTAGCAAGAAGAAAGATACACTTGTGTATGTGCACATCTATATATATGTACACATACATATTTACACATAAAATATACACATACACATCTGGGGCCAACACTATGGCACAATGGGTTAAACACTGCTTGCATTGCCAGCATCCCATATGAACACCAGTTTGAGTTCTGACCACTCTACTTCCAACCCAGTTCCCTGCTAATGCACCTTGGAAAGCAGAAGATGGCTCAAATGCTTGGGCCCCTGCAACCCATGTGAGAGACCCAGGCGGCATTTCCTGGCTCCTGCCTCTGTCCTGGCCCAGCCCTGGCCATTGCATACATTTGGAGTGCTAGCCAGCAGATGGGAGATCTCTAACTTTGCATTTCAAATAAATACATCTTTTTAGAAAGTGCACATATGTAGTATGCAATATGTGTGTGCACACACAAACTTCTATAATGGGTATGGGAGAACTAAAGGGTTAAGGGAACTTAATTGCTTAACTTTTCTCCTAGTTATTTCTCTACTTTCCAACTGTTTCATATCAGTACCCTGTACACATTAGGCAATCACTAAATATTTGCTGACTAATTATAAAATAAAGAGAAGAAGAGCAAAGAACATTTACATAAGACTTTATGTTCATCTTATATCTGGGATTCCACTTGTTCATACAAGTGTGCACTGTATGTCCACTACAGATGCCGGGGTGGTTTTATAAGGACTTGATGCATAGCCTGCTCTCACTGAAACTCCTAACCTAAGAAGCAAGAATGAAATGGATACCTATAATATAGAAGAGAGAATGAAAGAGAAGTACAAGAGTAATTACCCCGTCATCAGAGCGTGGATAGAGCATGGAGCTCCAGGAAAGTCTTCATTAAAAAAGGGAGGTTTTGAGCTGTATTCAGTGGAGCCACAATTACATAGGTATTAGGATCTAAATTGAAGTGTAAGGCAAAATTCATATACTGTGAAACTATCCTGCAAATTCATTCAGAGTCTGGCCACATTGCAGACCAACAAAGCATCACTCAGTGTATCCAATCCCAGGAATTCTCCTGCTAGTTTTGGACCTACTGCTTCTGCACTGAGTACCTGACAAAGTGTTTGGCTTGAGTTGAGGGGCCAGGCTCTGTGGGGGAAAAGTATCCTCCTACAGTGGGATTGCAGAGAGCACAGTGTTCACGCCTCGAGAGGTATTCAGAGACGAAGGGGATGCTGGAAGAAGAGCAGACTTCTTGCTTCCATCAGGACTCTGCTCCTGGAGCTTTGCTCTCTTAGGGACATAGAACGCAACACTGCCTTCATTTGCCTTTTTACTTAGGTTGTTGGTAGAGTGAATCCACGTAAATTAAATGCAGGTAGTGATGTGATGCCACACTAAGAGATCTGAACATGCAGCTATTAGAGAAAAGACCAGTAGCCTAGTAACAGTACTTGAACAGAGGATGAAAAAGTATAGGCAGTTCACGGGAAATGGCGAGTTCACCGTGTCCTAGGTCTGGGTTTAAGTCCAGTCCTCCACTTGCTGGCTGTCTGATGACGGTCAAAGTTACTCAGTAACTCTATGGTTCAACATTTGTATTTGATTGTGGTTTTGGTGAGAATTTAATGAAGTAAATAACAATTTCTGGTATTTAGTAAACAAATTCTTCTCCTCCATCTCCTAAATACACAACTTGAATATCTGAGTAATATTCAAAAGGGCAGCTGATGACAAATTACAGACACCCTTATAATTCAAGTTATAACACAGAGTCATCTCAAAGAAATATAGAGATTGGGCATCTACTGCTTGGGGTCAGAGGAGTTTTCAATTTTTTTTTTGATTTGGAATATTTTGAACCCAATTATAAACACATAATTCATGCATATTTCAAATATATCTGTTACATATAGGCTGAAGGTAATTCAAGCAATATTTTTAATACTTTTGTGTTTGAAACAAACCTACATGTGTAGAGTTTTCTACTGTAGCATGTTTGTGCTCAGGAAGTTTTGGATTTTAGAATATTTCAGATTTTTAATTTTTGGATTAGAGATGCTCAATTTATAATGTGAGTCATGGATATAATTTAAATTTCCTAGTAGCCATATCTTTAAAAGCTTATGAAAAAGATCTTTAATATATTTAATTTAATGCAAATATGCACAAAATATCATTTCAATATATTTAATATGAAAATTGAGATATTTTACCCATCTTTTTGACTCTAAGTTTTTGAGACTCACACGCAGTATGCACTTACCATACGTCTGAATTCAGACTGATTACATTTGGGTACACAACAGCTTCATTAAGCTAGTGGCTACCATACTGGAGGGTTCAGCTATAGACAATGGAAACCAACAGTGGATTTAATCAGCAACTGGAATGCCTTCAGAAAAACAAGCTGCTAGCACAGCGTGGGGTGGATTACAGAGTAAAGAGTGCAAGCCTAAAGCAGGCTGAGCAGCAGCTACCACAACCTGGTGGACGGGTACCCAGGGTCTGAGAGATGATGGTATGAGCAGAAATGGCACAGGCAGGATGAAAGGGTCAACACTGGGGTGACAGTTCACGGGACTGGATGACTATTTCACGTGGGAAAGGAAGAAAAACAGCAACAGATGGGGCTGTGAGTCTGGATGCAGTAAAAAAAATAGTTGAGGCTGGTGCCGCGGCTCACTAGGCTAATCCTCCGCCTTGCGGCGCCGGCACACCAGGTTCTAGTCCCGGTCAGGGCGCCGGATTCTGTCCCGGTTGCCCCTCTTCCAGGCCAGCTCTCTGCTGTGGCCAGGGAGTGCAGTGGAGGATGGCCCAGGTGCTTGGGCCCTGCACCCCATGGGAGACCAGGAGAAGTACCTGGCTCCTGCCATCGGATCAGCGCGGTGCACTGACTGCGGCGGCCATTGGAGGGTGAACCAACGGCAAAGGAAGACCTTTCTCTCTGTCTCTCTCTCTCACTGTCCACTCTGCCTGTCAAATAAATAAATAAATAAATCTTAAAAAAAAAGTTGATATTTATGTCTAATAAGAAAAACAAATTGTTCACTATATTTAATATATTACATGGTTTCCAAAGTAGCTTACATGCTTATATAAACCCTTGAGTTCCCTTTTAACCTATTAATGAGAAGCAAGCATACTACTCAGCAAATGTATCCACTTTCCCTCCAAATTTTACACACACATAAAGGTATAAAGCATCCATCACATTTATCAAAAATCTCCAGCCTGGTAGCCCCTCAAAGTCACAGAACAAGTCTCAGTCACTTTTGTCTGCCCTGCCTAAATAGGCAACCACATTGCAGTGGTGTCACTATGAAGTCATAAATTTGTTGAATTGAACTGAGCTACAGAACAATCAAATTAAAGTTTCCTAATTTCGAGATGCCAGGTTGCCATCTTTAAAATTGTGATTAATGAGGCTGGTGCTGTGGCGTAGCGGGTAAAGCTGCTGCCTGCAGTGCTGGCATCCCATGTGGGGGCCGGTTTGAGTCTCAGCTGCTCCACTTCTGATCCAGCTCTCTGCTATGGCCTGGAAAAGCAGAAGAAGATGGCACAAGTCCCTGGGCCCCTGCACCTGCGTGGGAGACCCCGAAGAAGCTCCTGGCTTTGGATCAGCACAGCTCTGGCTGTTGCAGCCATTTGGAGAGTGAACCAGCGGATGAAAGACTTCTCTCTTTGCCTCTGCCTTTCTGTAATTCTACCTTTCAAATAAATAACTTTTTAAAAAAATAAAATTGTGATTAAAAAATATTTAAGGGCAGCTATTTAGCCTAACATTTAACACACCCCTCATCCTTCCATGAGCCTTGGTTCGATTCCTGCCTCTGGAATTTCAGTTTTTACTATTACAGACCCTGGGAGGCAGTGCTGATTGCCTAAGTAATTGGATTCCTGCCACCCATATGGGAGACCTGAATTGAGCTCCCTGCTCTCCCAGATGTAGGCCGGCCCTGCCCCGCCTCAGCTGTAAAGGATATCTGAAGAGTGAATCAGTGACTGGGAGCTCTCTCAAGTAAATCAAGTACATTTAAAAAAAAAAAAAAAATCTGTGGCACTCAAGTTATCTTCTTACCCCAGATTTCCCAAGATAACTGCAGTTTTTGTTGCTATGTCGGTAGCACATGCTCATGTAAACTTAGTTTCCTCAATGAATTTTAACCAGGTCCTGAATTAACATTCCTGTGAACTATCAGGCAAGGGTAAGAAAACAAAGAAATTCTGTTTTGTTTTTGTTGTACCATAGATTACTTGAAGAATGGGTGGAAATTCTGAAGAATCTCCAGATAATGATTCTGGGAGTCATTATATGTAGTCAATAAATGTAGACAATCTCATTTTTCAAAGTATTAGACTAAGCGTTATATGGAAAGCAACATATACTTAGACAACAATTTAAGTGGGATAAAAAGATGTCAATGCAAAAATAGGTCTAGAACATACAGGAGCACAATAGTAATTATCTTTTTGGTGCTGGCATCTAACCTAGAGATGCTGGGGGAGAAAAGGAAGCACAGTCATCCCTCAGTGTCCGTGGACGACAGATTCCAGGACTCCCGCAAATCCCATGATCTGAGGATGCTCAAGTCTCTCACATCCAATAGCTTGGGGGTAGCATGTGACCTAGGCACTTTAAGTCATCTGTCGGTGACATGCAATACCTAACACAATATTCAAGCTACATCAATATTTGCAGTACTGTGTTGTCTGGAGAATGACAAGAAAAATGTCTGCATGTGTTCAGTAAGGTGCAGTTTTTTTTTTTTTCCTTCAAAATTTTAATTTATTTCTTTGAGAAGTAGAGACACGAAGAGCAGAGACAATCGGAGAGAGCTCCTAACCACTGATTTATTCCCTCAAATGTGCTTGACGGCCTGCAAGCTGGGAGCCATGAGTTCAATCCAGGTTTCCCACATGGATGGCAGGAACCCAATTTCTTGAGCCATCACCACTGCCTCCCAGGCTGTGCATTAACAGGAAGCTGGAGCCAGAGCAGGGTGTGGAATGCAGGTACACTGATACAGGATGCAGGCACCCTAACTGCTAGGTCAAATGCCCACCCTTCACATGTTTCCCATCGTGGTGAGCTAAATCTGGGTAGCTATCCGTGCGGAGCACCAACTTTATCAAGAAAATGTTTCTAGGGACTGACTCTGGTATCAAGTGGAAGACGGCATAACTGGATGAACCCTGTCTGATCTTTCCACCAAAAACTTGAACATGTTCACAGGACAACAGTGTGAGTACCATCCCTCCCCAACTCCCCCCATGGCCAACCCCTGCCTGGGGTCTCCCTGCCCTCAACCCTGCACGAGGTGATGAGAAGGTGCGGGTCCTTACCTCGGAAAGGAGGCGCTGGATCACAACTGCCAGGGCTTCAAGCTTGACATTGCCTCGGGACAGGAGCTGCTTGAGTTGCAGGATCAATCCACTTTGGTTTTCGCATTTTGTTTTATATTGCGCCAACTCAAGCGTTCTCTCAGTGGACAGCGCATCTGGAGATGTCTGCGTCTGGATGCATAAACTTCTGGAATTTTTCTGCCTGCCCTTTTCAACTGCGAAAGGAATTAATACAGGCATGAAGATATGCGATGTTAATTTTTATAATCGCCACCACATGGGTTCAAAAACCACAGAAATGCATTTAAGTCATGTTTGCGTAAGGAGCACACATGGATGACAACTGGAATTAATCAAAGATCTCTACGTTTGGAATTCATAAACACAGACAATGGCTTTAGTTCTGACTTCAAAATTATGTGGGGCAGGGGATTTTGAACATGAAGCAGATAGATTTAGCAACTCAGGAAAAGGAAAAATGGATGCAAACTGATGTTGATTTCATAGCTTCTAACTTCCCACTTAGATTGGTAGAGAAACTGGGCTGTGATCAGTATTGCACTGTTCTGATCACACGCTGATGAAAAACCCTCAGTGACTGGATGTTAAGTGCCTTTCTCTCCTTCTGCACAGCTCGTGGGTCCCCTGCTGGCAACCTGGTCATTCTGTTAGGTACGAAGCTAGAAATTAGCCTGGGGTGGGGGGAGGGTCTGAGGAACTGGCAGAAATCTGCAGAAGCCCATTTTGGAAGCAGCCCAACATCTGCATTTGAAGTCCTGCTCAGACACTGATAACCTTCCAAGTGGTCCCAGCCCTTCCCCGCCATGGGAATTCTCTCTCCCCAGGACCAGATGGGTTACTTGGCCTGGTAACACTGAGCAATAAAACCATTCCATCCTTCCTCCAAGGCGGGCACCCTAGGGAAGCTCCTTTGCCTAGTGCCAGGAGGACTCCCCAAACCAGGGAAGGAATGTCCTAATTTACACTCAGCAAACCCTTAGTCCTGGAGAAGGGGGAGGAGGTAAAGAGAAACGGTGGGAAAGAACTGGACCCTTCCCTTACAAGCCTCTCACTCTCCACTGAGCCTCTGGCCTTGCTTTCCCCAGTCTGAGTGACTGGGCCCTCTCTGTCCCTTGCATTCTGATGGATGACCTGTCCCCAGTAAAGCCTTGCTACTTTGCTCTGTCTCACGCCTGAATTCTTTCTTGCGGGAAGACAAGAATCCCATGACTCATCTCCATTGATAATCCAAGGCCTTCACTGCACACGACTCACTCCCTGATCTCTAATAAATCAGTACAAACATTGAAATTCTACTCACATCTGCCCCACTAAGTTCCCTGTTAAGGGTACCACCTTCTTGACTATGCTATTCTATTTTCTATCAAACACAAGCTTCCCTCAGGAGTAATAATGACTTCAATATTTTTAAAAGGCAAATACTAATACTCCAAATTCATCCAAGATGCTATGCTAAGTAGTTATTCACTTCCTATGCCCTCGGAATTACTCTATTTTAAGTGAAAACTTGCTCAGTTTTGGAACTGTTCCAATGGTTCAGTCACTTTAAACGTCCAACAGAATTGGAAAAACAGGAAACTGCTAAGCTTCTTGAAATAAACAGGCCAAATAATCAGAACAAATCTAAATCTGAAGGAAGAAAAAAAGTGACAGAAGCTAAAAAAAATAGTTTCCTTATCTGATAGGCATTCCCTATGACATCCACATTCTGAGACACAAACAAATCTAAGATGATCTTTAAGCAGTTAGTAATAATCTCAAAATTTTCAGGGAAAGGCAAGTTATAACAGTGATTGCCAGAAGGAAAATAAAGCATCAGTATTAGTGTTGCAAGAACCAACGGCAACAATCACTCGATAGATTCTTTAAGTTAAAACCAGAGAAAAAGCCTTGTTTCCTATGGTTGCTTGATATGATCAAACATCTCAGATCTGAATTAATATTGGATCATTCTCAGTTCTAAAATGACCATGATACTCATTTAGCTTCAATAATACTTTCAGAGGGAAAGTATTTATCCATTATTCTCCATTAGCAATAATTATTAATAGTTCCTGATCAATAATTACCACTTTGATAGCAGATGAAGATAACAAGTACTGTCATAATGTTATAGTCTCAAAGGAACAAATTATCAGAGTCCCTTCCTATATTGAGAAATAATTGAAATATTTGATAAATTGTCAAAATATTGGGGATTGGTATCCCTTTATTTTATGCCATTTCCTAGACATTCTTGGAAACCTATCTGCATTTAACACTGATCATGATAATCACGTAGTGTTGGACTGCTCACAACGTTCCCTCTTCTGAGTCTCCCCATGGCCCTGGCCAGGGAAGGTGAAGCTGTCCTCAGTGCACACAGCTTTAAGTCACAACTTGGGCCTCTGACACCAAGTCTCCACTGCTGTTCCCACACATTCTGGAAAGTGGAGGGGGTATGGAGCCTAAATGGGGTACGTACGAAAAATATCTATGCAGTATTTATGCAAATCTTAACAAAATGTGCCTCTAATATAGTCAAGCTTATTATGTGATCATGCATTTTAGCAAACCTATTGAAACATCTCTGTGCTATGTAACTTCTTACAAATGGAAAAAAATCTGTTAATTCTTTGGCCATCTATAATTTACTGCAACATCCACAGATATAAATGCACTCTCCTGGCTAGTGTCATTGCTGTATATCCTACTAGTCCTAAATTTAAAAATTCATTTACTTAATGATACACTGCTTTATCATTTGAGTCCTTAATAAAGTTTCTCTTTCTAGAATTTCTAGTAATTCATGGAATTATTTGTCACTTATCAGAGTTTAAAAACAGGTTATGCTGCGATTATTTACAAAATCTGAAAGGTAAATGTTTTAAGATTCTTTTTTTTCTTGTGCTTATAAACATGCAACAAGACTATCCAGAATACACATAAAAATAGTAATGATATTTGTCTTTTCAGGGAGGGAAACAGGAACAAACCAAAAGGTGTCCTAAAGCATGTTTTATACCTAAGCCATGTGGTAAATGCATTATCTATTCAGAAATTAAATATCAACCGGCCAGTTCTGTGGCACAGTAGTGTGCCACCACGTGTGGTACCAGCATTCCACATGGGCACTGGTTTGGTTCCTGTCCTGGCTGTTCCACTTACAATCTAGCTCTCTGCTAATGGCCTGGAAAAGCAGTGGAAGATGGCCCAAATGCTTGGACCCCTGCACCCATGTGGGAGACCTGGAGGAAGCTCCTGGCTCCCAGCTTCAGATCAGCCCAGCCCAGCTCCAGCAGCTGCGGCCATATGGGGAACCAACCAGCGCATGGAAGACCTCTCTGTCTCTCTCTCTCTCCCTGTAACTCTGCCTCTCAATTTTTTTTTTTAAATTAAGCATCAAGGTATAAAAGTAAATAGAATTATATTTAAAGGATGGTTACAATAATTTTGAGTATGCATTTAAATCTTTACTACTTAGCCATCAAGAAAACTAATCTTCAAAATTCCTCCTTGTGGAAGCTAGACAGGCATCTCAATAATGCAGGCTTTGCTGGTGACTGCTCAGAATAGGTTTACTACTAAGAAGGGAAGTACAGACATAGGATTCTTCTAAAAAGGACATGTCTTCAAAGTTGAACACGCACACACACACAGGCTGCCCTCCACCTGGAGCTAGAAAAGCACGCTATGACCTCAATCTTCCGCTCCATATCCTGTGCTCCCTCAGGACAAAACTGTACCGCAAAGCAGCCGATGACCCAGTTAATGCATCTTTCCCTCTCCCCTCGTGTCTGGCCTAGCTGAAGACCAGAGAGGATGCAAAAATCTCCAGTGATGCTCAAAGCCCTAAGGCTGCTTCATAATGCTAAAAATCCATGGGTCTTCTCAAATCCTACAGGACTCATTACTTACACCAAAGTGGCATCCTAGGAACAAACAACACCCTTCTCTCCTATTGATCAACATGTTACCATGTTGATAATGCAGCTTGTATTTACACCCATAATACCCTTTGCTTGTTAAAACCATTAGCAGGATATGTTTTGATTGCAGAAAATCAATTTAATGCGAGGCTTGAAAATTAAATGTTAACTTCTACAAAGATGCAGATTTCTCTCAGGAAGATAAGCTATCACCTGTGATCCCAGCTGACCAGGATCCATGCTAATGAACCTGAAATCTCCATCAGGGACACAGAGTCCCTAGATCAAAGACATCTGCTCAGTTCAAAGAATAGCTGGGTAACACTGTTCTCTTAGTTCTTTCTACTCAGACACCACAATTAAAATAAAATTAAAGTAGTCTGACAACTTTATTTTTTGTTTTAACAAGAACTTTGACTTTCCAGTTTTGTTAGGTACCACAAAAAACTGCTTAATAATATTACAAAATATGCATATGCCAAGC
The DNA here is from genome assembly GCF_964237555.1 of Oryctolagus cuniculus. NCBI lineage: Eukaryota > Metazoa > Chordata > Mammalia > Lagomorpha > Leporidae > Oryctolagus > Oryctolagus cuniculus. The sequence goes on along the minus strand of NC_091433.1, from coordinate 72,550,633 downwards.
AATTGTTTTTAAAATCTCAATTTTTTTTTTAAGAACCATTAAGACATAGACTAACCACCATCATTTATTTGTGGCTCAGGATACATTCACCCTAAGGTCAAACAAATCATAAACTTGCTGAAGCTGCTAGTTTTCTAGATTACTAAAAACAAGGGAGAGAAAAGACCTAGTAAGGCAGTTCACCTTTCATACCACAAAACACAAAACTGGACACAGAATTTAGCAACTAACATTGCCTAGCTTTTGGTATACTCATGGATCTACTCACTCCCTCACCAACTCTTTAACATCGTCTACCACAATGGCACTGCCATGGTGAGGGTGCACCTGCCCTGGTTCCTTGGGGAGCGGAGGGAGGCACATCGAGTGTGGTAGTGCACAGGGACACACAGATACACCAAGAATCTGCTGAGTCACATTTCCATCTGACCCTCAGGTATCCCCTGCCTGTATGAAGGTGCCACCAGGGGTATGTGCTTCCCACCGCATGGAGTAAGGTTTGTGGGTTACTGAAACATAGGCAATAGACTCAGAGCTGATGAGGGGCCTCTGAACACGTCGCAGCAGCCTGGACAGACAGCCCATTTCTTTCATTCAGCTTAAATTTGAACCCACATATCTAAAAGCCCTAAAAGGCCAACTATACACAAATTTTCTCAGTCAACGTTTCTTCAGCATTTGACGGTGGGTGTTTATCCTGCTATATTCACAAAAACAAAGTAGGGGGATGGGAATTACTGGGAAATATGTTTGCTAATGAGGGAGTATCCAGATGTGAGAGGATTACCCAAATGACAACTGCTCATTCTGCAAATGTCCATGGGCTGCTTTCCTAACCAATTGATTCTTGCTTTCAGGGAACTGTTGTGTAACAGCAACAAGGGCAATGTGATGTGATGATAGAATTTTGTTTCAGTGTAGTGGGAAGACAGGTAGAGGAACACCTAGATGCGGGGGCTTGCAGGAAAGGGGTGTCAGAGTAGTCTGGGTGGATGCCTGTCTACTTGGCAGACAGAGTCACCAAACACTATAGCACTGGGGCACAAAGAACCCAATGCCCAGCTATCACAACACAGCAGCCAGAAACAACTGGGGCATAAGCAGGTGTCCAGGGCAGAGGTCTGGAGGCAGGGGAAGGAAAATCTCTGAGAAGCAGAGAATCCTGGAGGGAGGCCCAGGAAAGGAAACTTGGGTCAAGGGCCAAGAGAGCAGGCAGGGAAGAGCCATGTGTTCATAGGCAGAACAGGACTGTGTCGCCAAGTGGACCAAGAGGCACCCAGGATGAGCTGCTGGTTTGCAGACATGAAATAAATTAACATGCGGATGAGCAGATGAGCATGTGGGGCTGATGGCGAGGGCAGAGTTTGTGGTGGATGTGTTAAGGAAAGTGTTAGGACATTGTCTAACATGCTGTTTTTTTTGTTTGTTTGTTTGTTTTGTTTTTAAGATTTATTTGATCGAGAAAAAGAGAGAGAGAGAATCTTCCATTTGCTAGTTCACTCCACGGATGGCCATAAATGCAATGCCTGGGCCAGGCCAAAGGCAGGAGCTTCATCTGGGTCTCCCATGTGGGTGGCAGGGGCCCAGGCACTTGGGCCATCCTCGGCTGCTTTTTCCAGATGCATTAACAGGGAGCTGGATCAGAAGCAGAGCAGCCAGGACATGAACCAGTGCCCATACGGGATGCCAGTGTTGCAGGCAGCAGCTTTACCTGCTACACCATAATGCCAGTCCCCACATTCTGCTCTTAAGTTTCCAAAAATAGCTTGTTCTACATTCACTTGCTTCTCAAATTTAATTATTTGCTTAGCAGTCAGCTATTTCCCATTGTTCACCAAGACTGCCCCCAACACAAAAGAGAACTCACACCCATGGGCCTTGCAGGAGTAGCCATGTTGACAGTGAACCCAGGGTAACCTGCACAATCTCACCAAACTATTTAAATGATTACTACTCCTGTCATCAATAATTAGCTTAAACATGTATACAGCTTTCTAATGTTCCTTTTATTATTGGTTTCCTCTAACATAGTTAACAGGAATTATAACTTAGGAGACACAATATTTTCCTATTTCCAAGTAGAAATGACATTTACTTAATATAAAACATTTCAAGCTCAGGCACAGCAGAGAGAGCTTTGAGATGACCTAAGCCAGCCCCTGGGAGAGGGGACACTTAGGTATTCCAGCACTTAAAATTCCTCATTACTGTAATTACTGTAATTACTGCAATGCCTTGTAGTACACCTAAAAGGCTTTGCTTCCCCCCCCCCCCCATTTTAAAAGCAGATTGCAGAGTAGAAGGAATATTCATGTTTGGGGTTAATAATGCTTCAAAATTTTTCCTTAAAATAAATCCAAATGATTTTGAATATTATCCATGTAGCTGACAAGGTGGGGGGGGCTAGTTTTTCATGTATCTAAAATGCACTACAAAGAACATTTAATTAAAAAATAAACACTGCATTCCAAAGTAATTTAAGAAGGCATCCTTTCCCTCAGTCTGCTGGCTTTCTAAATAACCTAAAGGCCTATCTCAATATGTGAGCTCTTTGCATTGGTTTCAAAGTGGCCCTAAAGAGCACACCATTTAGGTGGGCATTTCCAGTACTGGTTAGGACTATGCCTGGGGCACCCACATCCCATTCTGCAGAGCTTGAGTTCCAACTCTGCTTCTAATTCAAGTTTCCTATTAGCATACACCCTGGGAGGAAGCAGATGATGGCTCAAGTAGTTGAGTCCCTTCTACCCACGTGAGAGATCCGGATTGAATTCCAGACTCCAGTCCAGCCCAGACTGGTCCTGGCTGTTGCAGGCATTCCAGGGAATATAAACCAGCAGACAAGAGATTTCTGTCTCTGTTTTTCTCTCTGCCTCTCGATGACAAACAAAAATAACCTACTGTAAAACTATTACACAACCAAAATTTGCAAGTGATGGAATTTTAGCTTAACATTTAATATGCCAAAGATATGGAATGAAAGTATTTTCATTGTAAGCATGTAATAAAAAATTTCACTAAGGGTATGAATTTTAATGTTAAAAATCTTAACTTTCATTTCAACTTAGAGTAGAAACCCAGTACAATGGGTTATGCTTGCTCATGCTGCATTGGAACAAATTATCCAGGTCTTTTCTTGGTGCACAGCACACTGGAGGAAGAATAAACATGAATAAATATATATAAAATATTATCCACCAAATTCCCACAGATGTTAGCTGGGTGCTGTTAGCGGCTGCTCAATCTGGCTTTTCCCTCCTTTATTATTACTATACAAATTATCCAGTTTTTATCCTTAAAATATTAACCACCAGCCTACATAGGGACCTTTATTTTTTGTTTTTATCTTAACAAGAACTTTGACTTTCCAGTTTTGTTAGGTGCCACAAAAAACTGCTTAATAATATCACAAAATATGCATATGCCAAGCAATTGTTTTTAAAATCTCAGTAGTGACAACATGTAGCAAGTAGGTGTCCTTTTAAGATTAACATTTGGCAGAATACAGTACCCAAAAATTTGTCACTAATAGGAGCTTATTTCAAAACAAGGTCCTTCTTGCAGTTACTGCCTCTAGTGCATTCACTATGTATAGCTTTAGGTGCTGTCCCTTCTGTAAATAAAAAAAAATTATTTTTATTTATTTGAAAGAGAGAGAGAGAGAACCATCTTCTAACTGCTGGTTCATTCCCCAGATGCCCACAACAGTCCGGGCTGGGCCAGGTGAGCCAGGAGCCGAGAACGCCACACGGGTTCCTACATGGGTGGTGGGTACCCAAGTACTTGAACCACATCTGCCGCCTCTCAGGATGTATACCAACAGGAAGCTGAGTCAGAAGCAAGGTAGCCAGGCCTCAAACCAGGCACTCAGACATGGGACGCAGGAATCCCAGGCAGCGACCTAGTCTACTTTGCCACAACACCTGCCCCTCTCTTCAGGTGATGCCACCATTTTGCCAGTGAGGCCACACCCTGGGGCCAGTGATCCAAAAGCAAACATGGTAACCCTAACCCTCGCAGGTCATGGTGTAATAAAATATTTTTTTGTGTGATAGCATCCCCAATAAAGGAGCATGATTGAATCAAGGCATACCCAAGTGTGTGCAAAAACATCTCACTATTCTGATTAAAGAAAATAGACTTTTTTACAATAGAAATAAAATTAGTCAAAACATTAGACCTTAGGAATATCTATAATACAAGGGTATTGCAAAAATTTCATGGAATAGGACAAATTTATTTTTGTGCAAAAGATTTTGCAATCCATGCATACAAGGAGTCTTCAAAAAGTTCACAGAAATGCATTATAAAAACATAATGCATGGATTTCAAAAATGTTTACAGCAAAATGTATTTACTTTTAATTCTATTTTTCCATGAACTTTCTGAAGCCTCTTCATTCAAATGGTAGATAAAAAGACAACATTGTTCTTAAAACACTAAGCAGGTGAAACAGCATTTAAGGAAGAGGTCCTAGAACTCAGGCCACCGGTGAACAACAGAAAGTCTACCCAGTTGAAAAAGCCATCTGAATGCTACTGGTGGTAAAAGGGACCCCGTGTGTTAATTAATCCTAAGTATCACCTCAAAAGATTCAAAAAAGTCATTCATATTAGATACACATACAACAACCTGATGTCTTTTTACCTATGAAAGCAAACAATAGGCATACACTAATAAAATATTTTTAGTACCATAACATAATTTAGGTATCATTTTATATATATGAAATATATATTTTTATAAATATATATAATATATAAATATATATTATATATATAAATTTATATATATATATATATAATGTTTAGAGTGATTCTATGTTAACCAAAACTCAATGAATGGGATATTTTAGTTGCTCTAATTCAGTAAGTATTTATTGATCCAGTCATAACCCTCCTATGTCTCCTCATGATAAACACTACTATGCTTCGTATTCTGAATCCAACTCCAAATCATCATTTATGGTGTACTTTCCATTTTTGTGTGAAAATATACATTAAAACACAATTTAGTGCAGTAAAACTTTAGCTACCTTAAACAGCAAATAGCAGATTACTGGCAGTCTATTTTTAAAAAGTTACCAAAATCTGACATATAACCAAAAAAAAAAAAAAAAAAACTCTTAAAGCATTCTATTTAAGGAGGCAGGAAAGTGTTAATCTATGAAAGGGCAGGCTTTCACAAGAAAGCAAAGCTATAGCTATAAAATGGCTTTAGCCACAGGAGCCTACTATCAATGTACAACAAAGTATTTTTAGCATAATGCCATTCACGATACCAGTTCTTAGTGAAAGTTTATTGATGTGGCCAGAAGCCACCAAAATGTTCAAGAATGCTTGCAACTAAGCTGAAAAGAAGAATCAATACATCACATGCATTGTTCTTGAAGTTGGCCCTTTTGATTTGTTTTTTTATAAGTAATTGAATCTTTTCTTAAATATAATTTTAATACATATTTTTATGAAAGCTTTCTAAGTGGCTCTACTGATTTCCATGTTTTGTAATATCAAAGAGAAACACAAGTTTATTTGCCCATATTTTAGTAGTATACCCATCACACATGTAACTAATAAAATATTAAGTATTCTAAAAGACATATCTAAAGTTGAGAACATTCCATCTCAAATTATTTTATAGCTGAATATTAATTCACTTAAGAGATCAAGACTTACATCCAAACAACAAGACAACTTGAAAGCTTGGCTGAAATAATTAAAAATACGTAATCACCACCAAAAAGAATTCATATCACGGCAAGGAAGGAAACAGCAAGGCCTGTTGCAAGATTCAATCTGAGTAATATTCTCTCATTTAAAAACAGCCAACATCAGCAACTGAGTGACAACTGGACTGGGGGCCCTGTCACAGGGGTCTAACCCCCTTCTACCTGCTGGTACTCCAGAGACTCAAACACTCGAGCCCCCAGCCTCCCTTACAGTAGAGAGAGCCACGTGACTGTGACTCAGCCCCTGAGATGCAAGATTAAGTGATTTGGCAAGATCCCTTCTCTGTATCTCTTGCCAGGAGCCCAAGTGCGGAGCCATGGTGTGACTGTGAAGCAACAGTCATGAGGACAGCAGCAGAGATGCTGATCCTGACGGGGCTGAGGCACTCGGCAGATCCCACCCGCTGCCGACGCAGGGGACAGATGAGCTGCTGCTTCACTAAGCAGTCTTGCTTGCAGCTTCACAGTCTCAACAGTGAATACCAGATAGAAGACCTTAAGCTGATGAGGGTTTTGTCTGATTAGACAAATGGATTAACATCCTATCTGGCTCTTAATGAAAATCTAGTCAAGTCGCTCTTTAAAGCCACCTTAACTAAATGAAAACATTCTGTTCTAATATTACTTCTGCCCTTCCTAGGTAGATATTTAGGTCCACCACTGCTTTTTGCTACAGTAATCATTTTTATTCTTAGCAGTTCAGCAGAAAGAACTCTGTGTGTGGTAAACTGCCTTCACTTAGTCAAAGACACCATTAACTTGTGGAATTTCAAATAGCACTATTCAAACTACAAAACACAGGTATTTCCAGCTTATTGAAAAAAAAAAAAAAAACTAGATTCTAAGTGGCCAGGAGCATTTGTATCTAGAAAATTCTTTTCCCTCTTCTGACTCACACAATTGGAACGAAAACGTCAAGGTAAAAAACAAACTGAGTTTACTACCTAAGCGTACTGTAGCTCGTGGGCTGATCCGTGACGTCACCTTCAGACTTCTTCGCCCATTGCTCTTTGACCCTTGAGGTCTTTCTACATGACTGAGGTCCTGTAACATCACGCAGAAACACCACTGGGTCCGATAGCACACTTTGTCAGTGGGTGTCACGTAATAACACACCAGATGCACACCGGCCAAGGAAAAGGCCTCTCCTCCCTGGGCCTCAATTCCTGCCAGCCACTCTCATCACATTCTCTGCTCAGAAATATCACAAGTCTGATTCCTTGAAGGGCCCCTCCGCTCCCTTACATCCAGGCTTTCACACACTGGTTTCTGTCTCGGGCACTTTTTGTTTCTTGGCTAATCCCATATACCAGGAGCATGAGGTCCCAACTGTAAAGGAACTTCTGGGAGACCTGGATCAAGGTAGTCTCACCTGCTAAGAGCAGTCCATGTGTGCAGGCAGGGACCACACGCAACCTAGTCTTCACTATGCTTCCAGCACGTAGCACCGTGCCTGGCCCACAGAACATGCCCATAGTTATTTACGAAGTGAGTGAATGCATCTGCAATATTCAATTCGGTCTGGAAGCAAGGGGAGGCGTGGTGGCACAGACCACACATAAAACCTTTTAAACAGTCCCAAGTTTTAGTCTGGCTGATAGGAAATTGCCAATATTTGGCCATTTTTCACTTGTAAGAACAATTTCAAATGCTGAAGCCTCATAATGCCTGAACAGGGTGGTGGGCAGAATAAAACCAAGCAGAGCTTCCCAAGGGTGGAGTCATGGAGCCTGGCAACCACCTGGTTATGAATAAACGAGGAGGGGCAATGATTCAATGGTGGCTGAAGTTTCAGGACAGATAAGGAAGGAATACGGTGTCGTGAAGATAAACAGGTAAGGCAGGAGCATGAGCCGGATTTGGGAGGTAAGGATAATCAGAGTTTGCTCAGAGGGGATGACTTTTCAGGTACCACAATACATCCAGGGTTTTTCAACAAATGGCCAAAAATTTAACAAAATTTGAGCTAAGGGAACTCTGGGAAATCAGCTGATCCCATTCCCTTATTTTGTAGCCCCTGGGGTTGGGTGAATAGGTGGATCTCTCAATTACTTGCAGAACCAAGGCTATGACTCGGACTCTTGGAATCCAAGCCAACACCATTTCCTTCACTAAGGGTGCAAACAGGAGGTACTGCTTACAGTCCACTTAGATAAGTAGATGCCACGGCTTCAGTATCCAGCTTACTCCAAGCCTTCCCAGGCCACCAAATTACACAATACGGATGAACCCCCAGAAGAATCTTACTGGGGTGATTAGAATTATATCCTTTACACAATCTTAAAATGGTTCCCATCACAAAACCCATCACTACTGCCCCCTGGGCCTAACACAATCACAGCAAAAGTCACAGCTGGACAATCTGCAAGCTGAAAATTCTAAACAGAAGTCTCAGGCCCTGGCCCCACCTCTGCCACTTCATGTGTGCCCTCAGGCAAGTTAATTCACTCGTTTGGGCCTCAGGCATCCCGGCATAAAATAAGATAGACCAGTTCCCCCTGTAGCTCTAAATATTATGACACCAATCAAGCGCACGTTGGAAAATATTTGTATATAGATTAAGAAAATAAAAGGTACCTAAAACATCACTATTAACTAAATTCAGGTAATCCAAACCTTCTATCTTTTGCTTAAGTCACCTTGGAAAACTATCTGCTTCACAAAAATACTGACAACCTAAATTACCCACTAACAGAAGATGGGTCAAATCAATCATGGCTCACTCAACAATAGGAGGTTACAGGACTAAAAGGAGTGAAACAGGCATGTATGAAACCATGAAAAATTCAAGATACACGAACTTTAAAATACACAGAATATGAGATAGTAGTATGTTCCCACACGTAGTTATGCAGAAGATCAGAAAATTTTGGAAGGCTATGGGAGCCGCCATGAGCGAGGCTGCCTCCCCAGGTAGGCTGGGGGCTTGAGATAGCAAGCAGCTCCCTTCAAGCTGGACAGCCTTCTGCACTGTTCGACTTTCTGTTAAATTTAAAAACACCACCGCATTCAAACTAAAAGCTACGGGGAGCTATTTGAGATCCTACAAATCGTTGTAAAAATAGGGCACCCTTTGATTAATTTTTTTCCACCATTTTTTTTCAGGTTGGAAGAATGCCAGCTGGCCTTAGGGCTGGGAGAGGAAGGACCACCTCACTGACCTCCCGTATCTTCAGTCATCGGCAAAGGGGCAGAACTCAATGACAGGTCAAGGGGAGCCAGGAAACATGAGGAAGCGGTGCTGGGAAAAAAAAGAACCAGCCCCCACGGAAGGGAAAACTGCAAACAGTCAGCTGAAAAAAATCTCCAGGGACAAAGGTGAGTCTGGTAAAAACAAGACCGAGGAGGAGGGCTGACACACTCTGCACGTACCAAGAGGACGAGTCTTCCGTGAGCATCCTTGTTAAGCAACCTTGCAACCGTCAATGCAGCCGTCAAGCCAAATGTCACAGACGCCTGGCTTTCACAGACAAACTGGGCTCATTCGCCTTCGTTGCTAATTATCATCACAATCGCATAGAGCAGGGGTAGCAGCCCAAGGCGACCAGATCCTCCAAAAGTGAGCAGGTGGGATCACACACCCCTAAAATAAGCCCAGCGTGCAGTCCCATCGTGGGCATAGGAAATACAAAGCAGGGGCAAACAAACATCGGGAGCACTGTTCTGTGGTCTAAAACATTTTGGCTCTGAAGATTGGGAAGCAAGCTGCAACTGTGGTTCATGGGTCAGCTCTCTACCCAGCCTGGGGATGCTTCATTTCCCAAGTGCTGAGAACACAGAAATCTGTCAGCACGTGAAAACCACCCAGCACCACCTCAGCAAGCGTCTACGTGGTACCACTCTATAGAAACCCCTTATCCCATCTCCTTTCCCAAGGGAGAGAGGACTATTCTCTTCATTCAGTCATGTCCTCTTTCCAAAATCATCCCAGGCAACACGGACTTTAACAGGTGGTGATTTTTACACATCTGGCTGGTGACAGAGGAAAGAGCTCAGGACGCACTAAGGCAACGACTGTGCCTCCCACAAACACAAGCACGTACACACACACCTGCCTGCACACAGCTACAGTGCCATCCGCTCGGGTGCCGAGTGAGACACAGGAGAAAACTGCTCAGTTTCACAAGCGAAGCCTGGTTCTCACATCAAAGACAGCTGCATTTTCCCGGTTATCTGTCTGCTTAGAAAATCTCTGTAAGACACTTGCACATCCATCCAGATGGCCCCCGCGCCACGCCAAACAGAGATCCACGCCAGACCAACCTGTGTGGAAGATAACAGTGCTTTTCCTAAACCCCGAAGGGAGGCGCAGATTGCGAAGCAAGCCTTTGGCGGTCAGCCGGACGTGAATGGTGGACAAGGAGAACTTGGGAGACAGCCACATGTCTTCGGAGCAGCTGGGAAGGTTTCTCAGACGAGGCAGCTCCCGTGGACCATCACATGCTGTCTCGTTCAACAGGGCAGTCTTCCGGGGCCAAGAAACCCAAGCCCCACGGGTGAGCCAAGCGCCTCTGGCCACTGCCGGCTGCAAGCCAGATGTCGCCAAGACAATGTTCTTCCTCCGAATAAAATCTCCTCCTAGCAAGCCCAGGAGCAAGCAGGCTCTGAGTTACATCACCCTGCACATGCTTCTGAGGTTGTTATGGTTTCCAGCAGAGATGGTAAAGGGGAGGAGAAAGTGGGTGGTCTCAGGAGCTTTATATAACCACCAATAATGTCACAGATCCTGGAAGGGCTTGCAAGATCCTTAGAGGGAATTAACTACTTCCAGTACCTAATGCTTATGGAGTAATTCGGGATTCACATTTGATTAAAGCACTTTATGACCTGGTTTTAAAACTGTTAACTGTTTAGATTCCCATGAATGACACTAAGAGGTTTTATTTTCTTTCCAGATATTTTACATGTAAAATGACACCTCAGAAAAGCTACAGAAAAGACTTTAAAGCAACAAAATGCAAAATGTTAGCATCTACAGTCTTCGATAAAATTTCTATTTTAAAATGCTACAGATAAAAGGTTTTCAAGTTCAACTTTAATTCTCATGGTTTGAGGACCTCACTAATAACCAACAGTAAAAGGTTGAAGTCATTTCTCTCCCACATGGAACACGAGAGTCCAGAGGTATAGTCAGTCCGTCACACAGGCAGCATTTGTACATGAACCCTGGAACGCCTGTGTGTATAGAACACCAGGCGGTCTGCACAGTGACCTAAGACTAGCAATGTGGGGAGGGTACACGTCTGAGTATCTTGTACTGGTGTCTATTAATTTTTACTTCAGCACAGTGGTCTATAAAAGTACATGCAAATATGATGCCCAAACCCAAAAGAATGTGAAATATAATTGCTATTAGAAAATTAACATCAGCAATGTGGTCACTTAAATCGGGCAAATCCTATTACAACAGAAGAGCCTGAACTCAACATTTAAAAAGTTTTAACATAAAATAGGAGCTATGTCTATTTCCAAGATTTCTAAAAATTAAGACTCAGAAATAAGTGCTGAAATTGTTAGCCATAAACATCCCAACTACTGGTATTCAAATAACAGAAAAGTGGTTCTTGTAGAAAACCATCGAGGGCGTGAAGAGGGATGGCACAGGCAGGAGAGGAAATTTGAATAATCCCCTCTCCTCCTCACTGGGCCCCAGCTACTGTGTCAGGCCATGTTTCAGGGGGACTCCATGAGCTGTCCAGGGTTGCTATGAGAAAGATACAGCTTGTTCACTCACACACACAAGGAACTTTCTAAACACATCACACCTATGGCAACAAATAACCAAGGAACTGAAACCAAGAAGAGCTACATCTAGGTGTGCCTTTTCCCTTTATTATGGTTTTACTACTAACAAGAAGCACCTTTGCCCCTAGATTCTGAAAAAAAAAATTTTTTTTTTTTGACAGGCGGAGTGGACCATGAGAGAGAGAGAGACAGAGAGAAAGGTCCTCCTTTGCTGTTGGTTCACCCTCCAATGGCCGCCGCTGCTGGCGCGCTGCGGCCGGCGCACTGCACCAATCCGATGGCAGGAGCCAGGTACTTATCCTGGTTTCCCATGGGGTGCAGGGCCCAAGTACTTGGCCATCCTCTACTGCACTCCCTGGCCTGGAAAAGGGGCAACCGGGACAGAATCCAGCGCCTCAACCGGGACTAGAACCCAGTGTGCCGGTGCCGCAAGGCGGAGGATTAACCTGGTGAGCTGCGGTGCCAGCCCAGATTCTGAATATTAAAAACATCCCATAACCTCTTCCTCCACCTCCAAAAACTTCGCAAAAACCAAGATATCTATCAGCATCAAAGTTATAAATAGAAGAAGAGCATCAAATGATGATATTAGCTAAAATGGACATGCCACCACTGTATATAGGAGTCATAATAAACTCTAAATTATCATTGTTAAAAGGGAGATCCTGGAAGAGGGGCAACCGGGACAGAATCCGGCACCCCGACCGGGACTAGAACCTGGTGCGCTGGCGCCGCAAGGCGAAAGATTAGCCTAGCGAGCCAGCTCTCTGCTGTGGCCAGGGAGTGCAGTGGAGGATGGCCCAAGTGCTTGGGCCCTGCACCCCATGGGAGACCAGGAGAAGTACCTGGCTCCTGCCATCGGATGGGCGCAGTGCGCTGGCCGCAGCGCGCCAGCCGCGGCGGCCATTGGAGGGTGAACCTGCAGCAAAGGAAGACCTTTCTCTCTCTCTCTCTCTCACTGTCCACTCTGCTTGTCAAAAAAAAAAAAAAAAAAAAAATCCTTTAACCTGGACTACCCAAAAAAAGAAATTAGCAATCCACTTATTAAAATTTGTACTTGAGCTATTCTATGCTATACCACATATAAGCAAATGGTGTTAACAGCACAGCAACAAATTGCAAAGAAAAAGATAAACAGTGACAAGGAGAAGTCAAATATCAAAAGTAGTTCTTGTTTATACAGTACAGTACACACCAGACAAAGCTTAAGTAAGAACAGCTTGGTGGGTTTCGATTCTTTCCCATGCAGCGTCTGCCCCCTGGTGGCCATCTAGCACAAGCGCATCAAAGCAGAGGGGAGCCTTAGAACCCACTAACAGCTAACACTCGCACCTGCTCTCCCAGATACTCTTACACACTTTCCATTTCTTTACTCACTTAAATGACTGATGAAAGCAGCTACTTTAAGGTTACAGCTATTTTTATAATATATATACTTTCCAGTGCACAAAGACAAAATAATGGGTTCAAAAAAGTGATTCACTACTAGTTTAGCTTTTATCACTGAATACTATCTGTAGTTCCTGAAATCAGATTACATGTGACAAATACTTAAAGCTAAAAAAAAATCCACCTTTGCTGTTTTTTAAGGAGTTAATTTAAGAACACGTTAGAGGTTACCAAGGACAACGGGAAAATGTAAGCACATTTTCATTGTTAAGGTAGAATAGTTTACATATATAAAAACTAGGCATGAGAGCATAAGAATCATGACAAAGCATGTAATTGGATGTCAAATGGGAAAACAAAATCATGATTTAGAATTTTATGTATGTAGGATCTCAAATAAAAAATATTGAAGGATATATATCAAAAATGCCAGCAGTGAGCCGGGAGGTGGAACAAGCCTAATTTTTATCTTTTGCTGTCACTGTTCCTGTATTTTCTGATTTGTTTTCACAAAGATCACCAAGACAGAACAAAAAAAAATTGTAAAAGCTCATGTATTAGAATAGCTCCACATAAAACCTACCAAAACAAAAACAAAAAGCTGAGCTTCTATTAATGGTCCAGATAAAGAAAAAAAATTTCACTCTTTTGTTATGGTTTTAAAAAATGTTTAATTTGTGTTTTCATTTTTTGTTTGAAATGTAGAGACAGAAAGTGAGTAAGCAAATGAGGGGAGAGGGAAAGAGATCCTCCATCAGCTGGTTCAATCCCCAAATGTCCACAATAAGAGCTTAACTTAAAAGCTGTAAGTTTTTAATTCATACAAAATGATTGCTTTTAAAAAACCCACACGTTTATTGCATGATTTAAAAAAAAAACTTTAAATTACCTGTATATCCTAACAGCTCAGCAACTGGCTTTCAAATTTAATAGAGGTTTAATAAGATTAAAACTTCATACTTATCTCTATGGAATTAAAAAACTCTATATGGTTATTTTAATGGACTCAAACATTTCCTCCAAATGTTAGTTGACAAAACTTAAACAACATCTATAAGACATTCAAGCTGTTGGTAATTTTCCCTCAACAATTCTTCAAAAAGCAGTAAATAAGTAATTCAATTTTTTCCTGGAATTAGTCTGATTAATGGGATTCCCAGACAGATTACTCTTGCTGTGTGTCAAAGATGTTGTAATCAGCAGTGTGTATGAGCACCCGAAGCACAGGCAGTACAACTGCCTGTGTAGATAGACCCTTATCAGATGTACCACTTCTAAATATTTTCTCCCACCCCAGCCTGCCTGTCTCATGCTATTGTTTCTTCTGTTCTGCAGAAGGAATATTATCTTTCAATATTCTTTATCTTTGATTGCATAAAATTTTATTTAAAGATTTACTTATATTTATTCAAAAGGCAGAATTGCAGAGAAATGGAGAAACAGGGCAGTGGGGTGGGGAGAGAGAGATCATCCATCCACTGATTCACTTTTTAAATAGCCACAACAGCAGGGGCAGGCCCAGACTGGAGCTGGAAGCCTGCAACTCCATCTGGGTCTCCCATGCAGGTGCAGGGGCCCAGGTACTTGGGCCATCGTCTGCTCCTTTCTTTCCCAAGCACATCAGCAGGGAGCTGGATTGGAAGCAGAGCAGCTGGGACTCAAACCAGCGCTCTGACACAGGATGCCAGCGTTGAAGGTGGCAGCTTAGCTCACTGCCCCACAACACTGGCCCCACTGCACAACATTTTAAATCATGGTTGTTTTTCCACTGGCATGCTAACAAGCTTTGGTATACTTCAAAAAGAATCACATTATGCTAAAGTTTTAAAAGACTATTTTTAAAAATGTATTTAATAGGGAAAGAGGGAGAGAGATGGCTATCACCCACTGGTTTATGCCTTCAACACACACAGCCACTAGGAGTGGCCCAGACCTGCAGCTGAGAGTGAGGAACACTATCGAGGTTTCCCAAGTGCCTACAGAAACACAATGCTAAGAGGCATCACCACTGCCTCCCTGGGTGTATCAGCAGGAAGCTAAGGTCACAAGTCAGAGCCAAGAATCAAACCCAGGGGGGTCAGCGCCACGGCACAGGTTAATCCTCTGCCGGTGGCGCCGGCATCCCACATGAGCTTCATATGAGGTTCTAGTCCCAGCTGCTCCTCTTCCAGTACAGCTCTCTGCTGTGGCCTGGGAAAGCAGTAGAAGATGGCCCAAGTCCTTGGGCCCCTGCACCCACAAGGGAGACTGGGGAAAAGCACCTGGCTCCTGGCTTCGGATCAGCACAGCTCCAGCCGTTGCGGCCATTTGGGGAGTTGAACCAGTGGAAAGAAGACCTTTCTCTGTCTCTCCTTCTCAAGGTCTACACTCTACCTCTCAAATAAATAAATACACTCATAAAAAAAAAAAAAAAGGAATAAGGCCGAAATGATGGCACATCATTTTAGTTAGTAGTTGGTAAACGTTTTCTGTTGTTTCTTAGCTTTTCCTATCACATCTCTTTTCTATCCACCCACTCATTTTTCTTTTTTGGGTATGTGTTTAGTCTTTTAAAATCATGAGATTTGCCTTTGACAGTTTTTAAGTATGCAATATTGTGGATTATAGGTGCAGCACTGTATGATAATCTCTGGAACTCTTTCAACTCAAATAACAAAGCTTATACCTGCTCAAAATAAACTTCCCATTTCCTAACTACCCCTCTACTCTCTTCTATGATTTTAAGTTTTTCAGATTCTTCATCTAAGTAGGATCACGCAGTATTTGTCCTATGTCAGGCTTATTTCACTTAACAATGCCCTCAAGGTTCATCCACGCTGTAGCATGTGGCAGGATTTCCTTCTTTTCTAAAGCTGAATATATTCCATTACATGTGATTACCACATTTTCTTTTTTCTTTTTTTTTTTTTAAAGATTTTATTTATTTGCTTGAAAGTCAGTTACAGAGAGAGAGAGAGAAGCCTTCCATCTGCTGGTTCATCCCCCAAACGGCCTCAGTAGCCAGAGCTATGCCGATCAGAAGCCAGGATCCGGGAGGTTCTTCTGGGACTTCCAAGCAGGTGCAGGGGCCCAGGGACTTGGACCATCTTCCACTACTTTCCCAGGCTATAACCGAGAGCTGGATACGAAGTGGAGCAGCCGGGACTTGAACCAGCGCCCAAATGTGATGCTGGCACTGCATGCAGTGGCTTTACCTGCTACACCACAGCACCAGCCCCTACCACATTTTCTTTATCTATCTATCAACTAATGGACATTTAGGTTGTTCCCACATCCTGGCTATTGACTACAAAGAAAAACATGGGTACAAGAACCTAATTTCAGTTCTTCCGGCAAACAGTCCATTGTCATATTTACAAATATTTCTCTCTCATTCTACAGATTGTCTTTCCATGCTATTGGTTGTTCCCTTTACCCTACAGAAGATGCTTAGAGTAATGCAATCTCGCTTGACTATTTTTCCTTTCTTTGCCCATGCTTTGGGTATTGTATCAGGAAATCACCATACAGACTAACACTATGAAGTTTTCCTCCACGTTTTCTTCTAGAAGTGTCACAGTTTCAGGATGTACATTTTAGTATGTTCGTGTTGGTTCTCGTTTAAGGTGAGGATCCAATTTCATTGTTTTGCTTGTAGATTTTCCATCACCACTTATTGAAGAGACTATCCCTTCCCCCATGTGTCGTGGGCACCCTAGCAGAAGGTCAGCTGACTAAGTTTGCAGGCATTTATTTCTAGGCTCTTCTATTCCTTTTTTCTTTACAGTCCTATGCTTATGCCAGTACCATAGTGTTTTAATTACCATAACTTTGTGACATAATTGGAAACCAGCAATTGTGATGACTCCAGATTGTTCTTCTTTCTCAAGACTATTTTGTACTGTGGGGATCCTTTGTAGTTCAATGTGATCATTGGGGTTGATTTTTCCGTTTCTGTGAAAAATGCCATCAGGTTCGTGATGCACTGGATCTGTGGATCGCCTGGGGGCCGGTGTCCATTTGGTTTCCTTTGTGGAGTTATCTTTGCCGTGCTGATCTGAGAGCACTCCATCTAGATTAAGTATTTATTGATGCTGTCCCAGTCCATTCTTTACTCACGAGTTTCTCATGATTTTGACAAAAAGCAAGCTTAAAACTTTTCTTGTTGAAACTTCTCTTGTCATATATTATACAGTGTTCCTGGGAAGCTCTTTTACACTCAAATCTATAGTCTTAGTCTTCTTATTTTAGGTTTTGGGTTCAAAATGAATCCATCTGGAATACATCCATACCCAGTGTTTGAAAAAGAGATCTGGCTCCTGCTAGAAAGATAGCCATTGTCCCAACAAGATTAACTTCATGATCCATCCCCCTCACCTCCTACATCAAACACCAAATTTACCACAAATCAAAATAGCATTTATTTTTAAGTACAAGAGGAATATCACAAAAATCCTAACAATGAAGGCCTCATCTCTGCTCTCACCAGAGAGGAACCTGGCCACACCAGCAGTGCCTCATCAGAGCATCTCTCAACCATTTCGCAGCACTTGGACAAGAGGGGAGCAGAGAGACGTCCTGCTCTCCTGAGCTGTCCTTACTACACAGTCAGGAAAGGGCAGACACTGTGGCACCCGAGACTGCTGAGCTTGGGTAACACAATCAGGGGCTGGCTGAATACAACTCTGATGCCTCTGGCATCCCACCCAGCTTTAATGTGTGGTAGAACAGAGGTAATAATAGCAGGCTGTAGTGTGTGTGTGTGTGTGTGTGTGTGTGTGTGTGTGAGAGAGAGATCTTCCTTACACACAGTGAGCCGAGTTTTAGCTGGAGTTAAACTTGACCAGAATCTTGCAAGATCATAACCTTTAAACAAATTACAACAGCTAGACCCCATAGGATAGTTCTTGATGTAAAGCTGTCTTTCTTGCTTGCTTTAACGATTTAAAATAACTCAACAACCTGGAAAAGAACTACAAATAAGCCACAGAAGAGTGATAGCAATGGAAAGGCTTGTCCTTGTCACCATCCACAGCAGCAAAAGAAGCTACCACTGGAGAAGCTCATGCAACAATTCCATGATGTCAAAAATATTCCCATACAGGGAATTACTCCACAGACAATCCCGTACTGCCAAGTGAGAAATCTGAGACATGGAGAGGCTTAGCAAATAGCCCAAGGTCAGGCCACAAATAGAAAATGGAAAGACCAAGACTCAAACCAACACCCAATGCCTCTAAATCCCATTTTCTTCCTGCTGCTTCACTGTCTTATGACATCAATAGAATTTCCTTCAAATATAATTGACTAAATGTTAAAGCAAAACAACGATGAACTACTTTTGATTATTCTGCTAGTCAAGATATTTTAAAGGCAATATCCAATGTTGACCAGGACCTGGGGAAGCCAGCACTCTTATGTTATCAATTATAGCACGGACTGACAGAAAGCTTTTGGCAAACAAGTTGGTTACTTGAGTGATGTAACTATAAATATGCATTTGTTTTGATTTACTGATACTATTTAAGCAATCTGTCACAAGTAACTTTGGAAAGTGCTAATTTTAAAGATGCTCATCATAGGATCATCGGTGAATACACTGCAGAAGCACCTAGTGCAAAAGTGGCAGTTAAGTGTTACTGCATAAGCCAAATATGACAGGCTTTTAAAATATGACAAAATAGGGTATAAAGTCATCACAAATTTTTTTAACAAAAACTTAAGGGGTGTTTTGTGAGCCTCTACATACTAAGCTTTTTGGAATTTAGCAAACTGCTATAATTAAAAGTGACAATCTTAACAAAACCAAAGGATATGAAGTTGGTAAACGTGTAATCTTTACCACTCTAAGCTGCTTTTGAAGATGTAAAATGACCTCACAGCCGTAGTGTAATGATTTAAACTTACTGCTCAGAGGAAGACATGTTTGCATGTGGAGGCAGTGTCTTCTGCACCATCTAAATTATGACTGTTGGCCAGCAGAATGCAAGGAAAGTCAAGGTGATTTGCAGTCACAGAATATCAAAGTGGGGAGAAACACTGGAGAATAGGATTGTCAATTACATAGACGAGAAGCCTGGAGCTTCACTGATTCACCCCAGGTCACTGGCTATCTGGATACTATTTCTTAGCATCAAAGCTGTTCTTCCAAGATCTAACACATATGGCTCATCCTCATGTGGAGCCTTACAACAAGGTTTGTCTTGAGTCATGACAATAACCAACCGTCACATAGGATAGCTAGACTTAAGTTTTTGGGGAAATATGTGTACATACTACATAATCTAGATTAAACTACAGTGTTGATTCCTTAAATATATTCTTTTCCACTGCAAGTACCAGGACACTGTTGAAAATTATGCTAAAGATATAAGTGGTTAATGGGGACAGGCATTTTAAAACTCTGCCATATAATCTACTTCTACTAAGTGGTTAAAAGTTTTGCCAAAAGGCCAGTATTGTGGCACAGTGGGTTAAGCCACCACCTGCAATGCTGGCATCCCGTGTGGGTGATGGTTTGAGTCCTGGGTGATCCACCTCAGGTCCAGCTCCCTGCTAATGTGCCTGTAAAGGCAGCAGGAGATGGTCTAAGTCCTTGGGCCCCTCCACTGATGTGGGAGACCTGGATGGAGGTCCAGGCTCCCAGCTTCCACCTGCTTTTGTAGTCATTTGGGGAATGAAACAGCACATTGTGGAGCATCTATCTCTGTCTCTCCCTCTCTCTGTAACTCTTTCACATAAATAAACTTTTTTTTTTTTTTTTTTTTTTTTTTGGACAGGCAGAGTGGACAGTGAGAGAGAGAAACAGAGAAAGGTCTTCCTTTGCCGTTGGTTCACCCTCCAATGGCCGCCACGACCGGTGCACTGCGCTGATCCGAAGCCAGGAGCCAGGTGTTTCTCCTGGTCTCCCATGGGGTGCAGGGCCGAAGGACTTGGGCCATCCTCCACTGCACTCCCAGGTCACAGCAGAGAGCTGGCCTGGAAGAGGGGCAACCGGGACAGAATCCAGCGCCCCGACTGGGACTAGAACCTGGTGTGCCAGCGCCTCAGGTGGAGGATTAGCCTATTGAGCCACGGCGCCGGCCAATAAATCTTAAAAACAAATTTCGCCAAACTCAAAATATGATTTGGACTTAATCAGGAATTAGTTTGGCAATCTGTTAACTTTACCTGTCAAAAGTCATTGACATAAGGTGACATCAGTCCAACAACCTAACAAGGAAAAGGACCTAATACTATAGCGTTTCTCTATAATAGATTAAGGATATATACATATTTTAAGATTTACTTATTGAAAGGCAGAGTTACAGAGAGGCAGAGGCAAAGAGACAGAAAGAGGTCTTCCATCTGCTGGTTTACTTCCCCAGATGGCCACAAGGGCCAGAGCTGGGCCCATCCAAAGCCAGGAGCCAGGAGCTTCTTTTGGGTCTTCCAGGTGGCTGCAGGGGCCCAACAATTTGAGCCATCTTCCACTGCTTTCCCAGGCCATAGCAGAGAGCTGGATCGGAAGTTGCGCTGACAGGACTTGAACCAGTGCCCATATGGGATGCCAGCACTGCAGGTGGCAGCTTTACCTGCTATGCCACAGTGCCAGCCCCAGGAGATATATATTTAATATTATTATTTACTATGCTTGTTAGAGAAACGTATTTCATAATTTTTCACATGATTAAAACCAGATATATAAATTAATAATGTTTCATATTTAATATAGATTAGAATAGGCTTATTATATTTACTTACTCTGTCACTTCACTGTGACCAGTATTCATGATGATTTCCAAAGCATAGGACAATCACACAAAAGAAATAGCACGTAACAAAAAATGTTCCAACCTTGTAGTTTGAAAACCATACAAGATAGTGGAAAGGAATTAAAGAATACTTCAATAAATGGGAAGGCAAATTATATTCATGGATAAGAATACTTGATATTGTTAGGATAGCAATACTTCATAAACCCATCTCTACCAATATTTCAATTGATTTCTATAAAGAAGTAAACAAGCTGATCCTAATTCAAGAGACTCAGAAGAGCCAAAACAATATAAATAAACCTGACTCACACTTCCTCATTTCAAAACTTAGTATACCACACAATCAAGACAGTCTCATCATATTGGCAAAGAGACACATATACACGCATGGAGCACAATTTAGAGTCCAGAACTGAATCTTCACATTCATACTTAACTGCTTTTGACAAAAGTGCCAAGATATTTCAATGGAAAGAATAGGGTTTTTAATATCTGGATGTTTAAATGCAAAATAATGAAGTTGGACCCCCTAACTCACTCCATATAAAAAATTAACTAAAAAGGGATCAGAGATCTAAGTGTAAGAATTAAATATAAGAATACTAAAGGAAAACATAGATATAAATATTTATAAACTTGTATCAAGCCATCTTCCTGAGATACAACAGCAACAGTTTAAGCAACACAAGATAAATAAAATCAACTAGGCATTAAAAACATCTATGCTTCAAAGGACACTATCAAGAAAGTGAAAATACAGCCTACCAAATGGAATATTTACAAATTATATTTCTGCTAAGTGTCTAATAGCCAAAATATATAAAGAACTCCTAAAATTCAACAATAACACAAATAACCCAAATCACAGGATTTGATCGGAGATTTCTCCAAAGTAGACATAAGCATGGACAAAAAGCATGCTTAACATCCACAGCAAGCAGGGGACGCACACTGAAACCAAAACTGGTACCACGTCCTACTCTGTAGGATGGCAACCATCAGAGGCAGACAAAAGCAGATGGTGTCAAGAATCTACAGAAATTGGACCCCTAATATACTGCTTGTGGAAACCTAAAATGGTGCAGTCACTCTCAAGACAGTCTGGAAGTTTCTCAGACTTCTAAATGTAGAGCTACCATATGACCCAGCTCCTGATCATGATGAACTGATCTTCTAACACACACTCTGTAGTCAGTCTACAGAACACGAGATGTCCTTTTGTCTTGAGTATGAGGCAGTGCTGGAAAACTAAAGCAAGATCACGCCTCCAGATGCATGGCAGCACTCCTCTTGCCTTTTCACATTAGAAAAGCTTCAGTAACTGTGTACAACATCCACACTTGGGTCACTGCGCACCATTAGGATTGAAATCATTCTGCATGACCAAGTCTTCTCCAGCTTTAAGAGCCTATGATTTTGATGTAATTCACTCACAGGTCCTGTCCTACTGAGAAAACAGCACACGGGAGAGAGCATCTAAGGTATCATAAGAGCGCTCTCTACCCTACCTGTGTATCTTTCAGCTCTATTTATTTATTTGAAAATCACAGTTACAGAGAGAGGGAGACACACAGAGATCCTCCATCCACTGGCCTACTCCTCAAGTGGTTGCAATGGCCAGGATTGAACCAAGCCAAAACCAGGAGCTTCATCCAGACTCCCATGTAGGCAGCAGGAGCCCAAGCACTTGGGCCATCTTCTGCTGCTTTTCCCACATCATTAGCAGGGAGCTGGATGGGAAGTAGAGTAGCTGGGACTTGAACTGGTACCCATATGAATGCTAGCATCGCAGGCAGTGGTTTAACCCGCTATGCCACAATGTTCCCCTAACTTATTTACATAGGAGGCTCACAGATGTCTACCCCTGCCCAGGTTTCCATCACCAGATCATATTCTACAACTCAGACCTCTTCTAGAAACATGTAGCCTCCCCTCCCAGAACTCACTGCAACTGTGGTTTCTGCTTATCTGTACAATTTCTTAACCATTCTGTAAGCTCCATGAAGACCAGGCCCTTGCTCATTTTGGGTTCACAACTGTATCCTTTACACTTGTCCTGTCACAGTCCCTGTGTTGCAATAGTATCTTTTGTTCTTCTGGTTTGCCCTTCTAATCTGCAGTAGACTTCGAAGCTGCATACCTATCTTACCACTGTATATAAAATAAGAGAATGCAGGTTGTATGTGTGTGTGTGTGTGTGTGTGTGTGTGTGGAGAGGGGAGACCTGATCAGCTACATAAGTATATAAAGTATAAGAGCTATTGTCAATACATTTTGTGAAAATCTATGGCTTCTTGAGAGAGAAGACTTTTGATTCTCAGCTCTGATTCAAACATTAAAGCTTCTGGCTGTCTCAGAGAGAAATATGAGGATATCTAGTGGATGTGCAAAAAATAAACAGGAAAATCAAAGTCACTGAACTATAAAAAGCTGTTAAAATCAGATCTTGAGACATACTTAGCATTTAAAGTGATTCCATTTTTAAAACAATATTTATATTGGGGAAAGAATGTTTTCTATTTCAGCTGGACCACATTAGAAAATTATTTCCTAAAAGCCTAAAATTATCCATTATTAACCAAATGTTCTTTCAATCATCACATGGTTGGTCCATCAGGCTCACCAAATTTTAGTGTCATGCTGTCCTATGATGTTATGTTTGTACTTCAAATCTACAGTTCTGTTAAGCACATCACTATAAATGGATTTAATTACTTTTCATAACAACACAACTTTACAAAAAGCAAGATTATTTTCCCCATCCATAATGAAAGTGGTTCACTCACCCACATTAAAAGCTGTAAATAGATTTTTCCTTGAAGGACCTAAAATATAAAAGAAATACATGTAAAATATATAAATCAGTGTTTTACTTGAAGCATCATGCAAACACAAACAAGTTGGGGCAGAAGTTTGGCGCAGCAGCTCAGTCACTGCTTGGGACGCCTGTGCTTCATACTGTGGCACTTGAGTTCAAGTCCTCGCCCCTCTGCCTCCTACTAACACACACCCTGGAAGGGAGCAGGAGACACTCAGAACCTGGGTTTCAGGGCCAGCGCTATGGCACAGCCAGAATCCCAATAGAGCACTGATTTGATCCCCAGCCGCTCCATTTCCAATCTAACTCCCTGCTAATGCACCTGGGAAAGCAGCAGCAGATGGTCCAAGTACTTGGGTCCTCCTGGTTCCTGGCTTCCACCTGGCCCAGCCCCAGCCATTGCAGCCATTTGGGGAGTGAACCAGAGGATGAAGATCTGTTTCTTTGTCTAGTTCTGCATTTCAAATAAATCTTAAAAAAACCTGGGTCCCTACCACCCACATTGGAGAGTCAAATGGATTTTTGAGTTCCTAGCTTCAGCCTGGCACATCTCTGGCTTTTGTGGGCATTTTTGGGGGAGTTAACCAGTGGATAGAAGCTAGCTCTCTCGCTTGCTTGCTTGCTCGCTCGCTCTCTCTCTCTCTCTCTCCCCCTTTCAAATAAAAAAAATGAAAATAAAGAAAAATATTTAAACCCATTTTACATATGTTTGTTTTATTGTCAAAAATAGTATTCATGGGGCTGGTGCTGTGGCATAGCAGGTAAAGCCACTGTCTGCAGCGCAAGCATCACATATGGGCACTAGTTTGAGATCTGGCTGCTCCACATCTGATCTAGCTCCCTGCTAATGCACCTGTGAAAGCAGTGTACTACAGCCCTAGTGCTTAGGCCCCTGGATCCATGAGGGAAACCTGGAAGAAGCCCCTGGGTTTGGCCTGGCACAACCAGGACCGTTGTAGCCATTTGGGGAGTGAACCAGAGGATGAAAGATATCTCTCTCTCACTTTCTCCCTCTGCCTCTCCTTCTCTAACTCTTTTAAATAAAGATTTATTTACTTATTTGAAAGAGTTACACAGAGAGAGGAGAAGCAGAGAGAAAGAGAGGTCTTCCATCTGATGGTTCACTTCCCAATTGGCCGTAATGGCCAGAGCTGCACCGATTCGAAGCCAGGAGCCAGGAGCTTCTTCCCATCTCCCTCACGGGTGCAGGGGCCCAAGGATTTGGGACATCTTCTTACTGCTTTCCCAGGCCATAGCAGAGCGCTAGATCAGAAGTAGAGCAGCTGGATCTTGAACCAGCGCCCACATGGGATGCCGGCACTTTAGGCCAGGGTGTTAACCCACTGCGCCAAAGCACCGGCCCCAGTAAATAAATCTTTTAAAAATCCATTAGTGTCTAAAATTTAAGTTCTTATTAAGAACCACCATTGAGATATTATCAGCTTAGCCCTCCTACCCCCAGCACCTCCCCATTTGAAAGGCAGAGAGATAGAAAGAAGAAGACAGGTACAGAGAGCGCTCCCATTCACTGAATCATTCAAGCACTCATAACAGCCAAGACTGGGCCAGGCCCAATCTGGGAATTCAATCTGGGTCTCCTACATAGTTGGCAAAAACTCAATTATACTCGAGCCATCACTGCTGCTTCCACAGTGTGAATTAGCAGAAAGCCTGACTCAGGAGTGGAGCTCGAACTCAAACCTGAGCACGCAACAGAGGATGGAATTTTAAGTCAAGTCCAATTGCAACAGTATCAAATTCCCACATTTATTAAGTGCATGATGCAACTCCACTGCTGACAGAGCAAATGGGACAGATTCTATGAAGATGGACTCCAGTGTGTATTTTCCAAAATGAGGAACTTCTATTCAGGTATGAAGGAAAAGCAGCTTAATCTTTTCCCCCAAATTGATAGGTTATAAAACACAATTGGGAGTGGTAACAGATAGAGCTGTAAGGAGTGCCCCTCCTAGACATGAAGCCATCATTGTAGCACAGCATCACCTGCAGAGCCCTCCCTGGGACAGTTTTCACGTTCTACCTGTGGAATTTCACAGAGATGATAACCTCTTGAAATATGTGGCCATTATAATGGGAAAGCGTTGATTCCCACTCAAGAAAAACCTTTGTGATACAATATCTTACAAATTCAATAGTGAGGCATTTTGGAATACTGGAATTCCCAGTTCTACAAATGTATCAGAGAAACCTCTAAGTTCTCATTCTCTGAAATCGCCTTGGTATCAAAGTTAGGCAGCATTCACTTTCAGAAGCTATTGTGTGGATTTATGGGGCTTTATCAACACACCTCAGTGCCACATCCTGAAGTCAAGCAGGGGTCACTTGATGCCTCAGACACTCACTGGAAATGTCAGATAACTGAGAGCCTGCTCGCACACGGAAGAATCTTTCCCCTCGTATTTATGCCTATTTTCTCTTCAATTCAGTACAAAGAAAAAGTATGGCTCAACATTCACTAGGTGATTAGTTTCAAGTCACCACGTGATCCTTCCTATGTGCACACAGATGCTTGCACACACACTGCTGAGAGAGTCACGCCTTTTTTGGGAAGCTATTTTGTAACACAGACTAGCAGTTTCAGAGAGGTTTGCAACAATTTCTATTTCGTGAATATCTTGTGCAAGTAATAAAAATCTGAAATCATCCAGGATTCACATTTAAAGACTTTGTGTCCCAGTAAAAGAAAGTGTCCAACATAAACTGGACAACTGTATATCCACTTAAAGTGAAGAACTCATGATGTACTATAAATTAATATAAAGCAAGGCACCATTCAGTGTAGACACTATAAACCCAGTTTTACTGAAACAAAAATAACACCATTAATATATGTAGAAGAGAAAAACTGGAAGAAAATGCAACAGGAATCGGTGGTTGATGGAATTAAGGAAGACCTCTGTGTTTCTGTGTTTTCCAAATTCTCTAACACAAATGAATCTCAGGGCAGGCATTTAGACTTGTGGTTAAAAGGCCAGTTCAGACACTCACATCCCATATCAGAGGGCCTGAGTCAAAGTCCCAGCTCTAACGAATCCCAGCTTCTTAATAATGAGCACCCCAGGAGGCAGCAGGTGAGGGCTCAGGAAGCCATGTTCCTGTCACGTATTTTGAAGACTATGATTAAGTTCCCAACTTCCAGCTTCATCTTTGGCCAGTGGTAGGCATTTGGGGAGTGAGCCAGTAGGTGGGAGCACTGCAGACGGTTCTGTGCTCACACTGAGGACCACGCAGATGCTTTGTGTGGTCCCTGCGTCTGCATGAGTAGGGTCTGTAGCCACTGTGGGCTTATCCCAGGCACTGATCACAGCATACAGGTGAGGCTGTGATCACACCAGTGGATGTGATCTGACCCTCACTCCTGCTGACAGCAGAGGAGATCTGCCTCGCCCAGCTTGGGGATCACCCTAGACTCCTGCCTCACCCTCCAGCCCTGACCAGAGCTCCCTGGCCCCATAAAGCACACACCTCCAGATAGCCACTGACAGAGCAGACCCTCCACTGCGCCACAGAGGCATGTTTCAAAGATAACAGCCATCAGAGGAGAAAACCAACAAGTATTCCCACCTACATATGCCTAAGAACAAACAGAAATAGAAGAAACTTGAACAAGGAAGATAAGATGACTTCAATGAAACACAACACTTCGATATTAGAATGTGAAGACAGGGGACGGCACTGTGGCGCAGTGGGTTAACGCCCTGGCCTGAAGCGCTGGCATCCCATATGGGTGCCGGTTCTAGTCGCAACTGCTCCACTTCCAATCCTGCTCTCTGCTATGGCCTGGGAAAACAGGAGAAGATGGCCCAGGTCCTTGGGCCCCTGCACGCGCGTGGGAGACCAGGAAGAAGCTCCTGGCTCTTGGCTCCGGATCGGCACAGCTCCAGCTGTTGTGGCTATTTGGGGAGTGAACCAGCGGATGGAAGACCTCTCTCTGTGTGTGTGTGTGTGTGTGTGTGTAATTCTTTCAAATAAATAAATAAATCTTTTAAAAAAATAGAATGTGGGCCGGCGCTGCGGCTCACTAGGCTAATCCTCCACCTGCGGTGCCAGCACCCCAGGTTCTAGTCCCGGTTGGGGCACCGGATTCTGTCCTGGTCACTCCTCTTCCAGTCCAGCTCTCTACTGTGACCCGGGAGTGCAGTGGAGGATGGCCCAAGTGCTTGGGCCCTGCACCCATGGGAGACCAGGAGAAGCACCTGGCTCCTGCCTTCGGATCAGCGCGGTGCGCCGGCCGCAGCATGCCAGCCAGAGCGGCCATTGGGGAGTGAACCAACGGCAAAGGAAGACCTTTCTCTCTGTCTCTATCTCACTTTCCACTCTGCCTGTCAAAAAAAAAAAAAAGAATGTGAAGATGAAGACATTGATGAAATGCCTGAAAAAGAATTCAAAAGAATGACCATAAGATTACTCCAAACACAGAGAAGCAAATAATGAGTTAAGGAAATCCAAACATGATCTGGGTGAAAAATTTTGCCGAGAGATAGAGATACTAAAGATAAATCAAACTAAAGTATTAGAAATGAGGAATTCAATATGTCAAATAAAAAATACAGTGGAAATTTAACAACAGAGCTGGTATGGCAGAAGAAAGAATATCCAAGCTAGAAGACAAATCTTTGGAAACAGACACACACAAAGAGGAAAAATTAGTGTTCAATATTTATGGGATACAATCAAACGACCTAACATACATGTCTTAGGATTTCCTGAAGGTGTGGAAAGAGAATGGATTAGAAGGCCTGTTCAGTGAAATAACAACAGAAAACTTCCGTAATTTGGAGAAAGATAGGGCTATCCAAGTACAGGAAGCACAAAAGAAATGAATCTAGACATGACCAGAGAAGATTCTCACCATGACACATTATAGTCAAACTTTCAACAGTAAAACATAAAGAAAAGATTCTAAAATGTGCATGAGAGAAACACCAGATTACCTTCAGAGAATCTGCAATTGGATTGACAAATGATTTCTCATCAGAAACCCTACAGGCTGGGACAGAATGGAGAGATTAGTCCAAGTCTTAAGAGAAAAAAATATCTACCCAGCATACCATACCTTGCAAAGCTCTCATGAATGAAAAGTGACAAAGACCTTCCATAATGAACAGAAATTCAAAGAATTTGTCATCACTTGTCCAGTCTTAAAAAAGATGCTAAACACAGAAGGATAGCCATCATTATGAAAGAATGTAAAGGCAGAAAATCTTCCAATTAAAAGTACAAAGGAAATATAAAGCAAGTAAAAGAATATTTGGGGAAATGGCAGGATCAGTACAGAGGTAGGAGCCCAGAACTCCATTCAAGTGTCCCACATGGGTGCCAGGAGCCCAAGTACCTGGGTCATCTTCTGCTGCTTCCCCAGATGTACTAGCAGGGAGCTGGATTGGAAATGGAATGGCTGCAACTCAAACCAGCAAGCATTCTGTCAACTGCACCACAACCCCAGCCTTCAGACTTTTAGAAAGAACTATTAAACATATCATAAATTAACTGTCAAAACTTATTTTCCTCTAAACCAGACTTTAAATGCCTCACTCCTCTTCCCACGGTGAGGGCCATACCTTTTGGGGGAGTCTTCAGCAAATGCACATGAGCTCTGGGCACCAAGGGCTTCAGATACAAGGATCCTGAGGAGCCATTCTGAAACGCTGGCTTGGGAGGTTTCTCCTCATACTTGATGGCAGCAGCATTACCAGCTGTAATAAAGTAGAAAAGGACATTTTAGTTCACAGAGACAGATCCATCTTCCACATTTATTTCTTCCTCCTCGAATCAACAGACACTAAGCATCCATACCATGCCAGGCACTGCTCAGTGTCACAAACTTGAAGACTCATAATTAGTGCAATTGCTCCTTGGTGCACCCAAGGGGCACTGATTGCAGGACACCCCCCACCCAATACCCAAATCTGCAGGTGCTCAAATCCCTGATATAAAATGGCACAGTATTTGCCTGTAATCTACACAGCATCTCTAGATTTATAATCCCTGATACACTGTAAGTGTTATGTAACTATTCATACTGTTTAGAGAATAGTAACAAGGAAAAAAGTCTATACATGTTCAGTGTAGATGTACTTTTAAATGTACATTTTAAAAATGTACACTTTTAAATATGTGTAAATACACATATTTTCCAGTCACTGGTTGGTTGAGTCCAGGGACGAAAAACTTGCAGATATGGAGGGCAATGGTAGCTCATGTGCTCAGGGACACGAAGGAAATGATGTAACAAGGGTGGCCTTACATCCAGGTTTACCCTGATGCACCTTGTCCGGGTTAGCTTCCACCCCAGATAAAATCTGGGAGACAGAGGCCAGCATTGTGGCTTGGTGGGTAAAGCCGCTGCCTATGACACCAGCATCCAATATGGTTGATGGGTTGAGCCCCAGCTGTTCCACTTTTAACCCAGCTCCCTGCTAATGGCCTAAGAAAAGCATGGGAAGATGGCCCAAGTGCTTGGACCCCTGCCACCCCTGCGGGAGACCCCAAAGAAGTTCTTGGCTCCTGGCTTCAGCCTGGCCCAACACTGGCCATTGCAGCCATCTGGGAAATGAACCAGCACATGGAAGATATCGTACATGCGCACTCTGTGTGTGTGTGTGTGTGTGTGTGTATGTGTGACCCTCTCCCTCTTTAACTCTTAAAATTAAAAAAAAAAAAAAAGCTGGGAGATAAATGATATGTAACTACTATGCCAGAGGTGGAGTCGGGAAGAGCAATTGTCTCCATAAGGACACGACAGGGTACCAGCAGCAAACTGCTTCACAGTACAAGCACACTGATGTCCAAACTCCCTGGTGGCCACAAGGAGGAGATCTGGTGCTGATTCCCCGGGGTTGCTGTAAGGAGTCAGGATGCAACACCTGCCCTGGAACAAAGGTGTCTAGCTCCAAAGCAAAAACAAGGGGCCTCACTGAAACAAAAACCTTACATTCCATATAAAAACTCCCCCTCCACCAGCGTAAAATAGGCTTTTATTGTTTGCTTCTAAAAATCTCCAGCATCCAATTCTAATCATTCAGCTTGCTTTTTATACTCAACCTTTGTATCATAAATCATTACCAACTTCGAATTCCTTTCCTACCCTACACTTCTAGCAAAAGGTAAGATGCCTACCTTTTTTAAAGACATGAACGTAAATACAGCTAGAAAAATTTCATCAGGTTAAACCATCCCAACTCCTACACCAATGTTCATAGATGTCACATTCAAACCTTGGAAGGACACGTTATTATTCTCCCTTGATCCCTGTAGGCCCAGTACACTGAGCCATCTGTTAATTCTTCCTGTGCCCAGATAACATTTCTAATACTAGGTCAAATCCACGTGGAGCCTTCCCTCCTGCTGACAAGCTTCTGTCAATTTCCTATCCTCCTTTCCAATTTTCACCTTCCCCACAACCTAGAGAGTTGCTTTGTCCAAAGTTGATGGGAAGCTACTGCATTGACAGTACCAAGACCTCACTTCTATAAAATGCAACATAACTTTTTAAAGGGCAGATGAGGACTGACTTCAGACTTAAAATGATAGAAGCAAAGTTTCATAGAGGATATTTTTCAGATTTTCATATAAAATGGATATTGGGATTCAATCAGCATTTCAGCTTTTGCTGAGTCAAATCCAACAAAGGAAATGAATGATACTATAATAGTCTTATTATGTCTTGTAGCAATCTGGACTTCTGTGTCATTTTCTTGAAACAAAAAATAAACCACTTGTTCAGATTTTTAAACAATGAGTTCAGTTTACAAACCTAATATAAAATTGTATGATTCTAAACACATGCTTTTCTTTTTTAAGCTTCAGACACAGAGACCCTCAGTTTACAAACAACTCAATAAAGAGATTTCTTGCTAAAGCAAAGGACACATTTTTCACAAGGCACAATACTCTGCCCCTGGGCTCCGTCTCACACAGAAATAAGACCTGTTGTCCTGGAAACAAACCGTCTCTGTGCCACCCCTCAGGCTCAACACAACATGAGATCCAGC
This sequence comes from Oryctolagus cuniculus, assembly GCF_964237555.1. Lineage (NCBI taxonomy): Eukaryota > Metazoa > Chordata > Mammalia > Lagomorpha > Leporidae > Oryctolagus > Oryctolagus cuniculus. The sequence continues at coordinate 72,519,202 of NC_091433.1, read as the reverse complement.
AGCAGTGCAATGACACACCAGAGTAAAACTCCATGCATCAAAGGTAAAATGTCTCGGGTACAGACACACACACACATTTACATTTTCACACATTTTTGTATATTTACATGAAAACATGAGGGGGCTTCAAAAAGTTCATAAAAATATGTACTCTGAGAAAAAGACACGTACGTTTAAAAATATATATATATATCTTCAAATTCCATTTTCCCGTGAACTTTGTAAAGCTATGTACATACACATGCTCTATATTCCCACGCTCTCATGATCACGGCTTAGACACACTTCCCACCTCACCAACAATGGCACCACCTGCTGAGCTAAACATGCTTTTACGACCAACACGTACGTATTTTGGTCTCAGTTCCCCTAACACTCTACTGCAGGCTGGACCACTGCTTTCCAGAAAAGCCCAAACTGGGACTGGCGCTGTGGTGTAGCAGGTTAAGCACCACCTGTAACACCAGCATCCCATATGGGTGCCAGTTTGAATTCTGGCTGCTCCATTTCCAATCCAGCTCCCTGCTAATGGCCTGAGAAAGCAGCGGAAGATGGGCCAAGCGCTTGGGCCCCTGAACCCACGTGGGAGACCCAGATGAAGCTCCTGGCTTCAGCTTGGCCCAGCCCTGGACATTGCCGCCTTTTGGGGAGTGAACCAGTGGATGGAAGATCTCTCCTTGTCTAACTCTGCCTTACAAGTAAATGAAATAAATCTTAAAAAAAAAAAAAAAAAGAAAGAAAGAAAGAAAGAAAGAAAACCTCAACTTGAGTGCCCTTCAGTATTTTTCATGTCCTCTATTTCAGTTCTTCACTTGGCAGCTGATCGAATATCCTGATACCCAAATTTCTTCCATCCAAAGTTATTATATGCACACAATTAACTCTTCAGTGGCAACAGCTGTAATACGAGAGAAGCCCAATAGTCACAAGCAATGCAATGCCATCTAGGAGACACAAGTTGTGGTGCTAGCTCCGCAACCACCTCGCTGTGCTGAATCACAGCTCCAGCCCTCTAGGTGGAGTGGGCGGATCTCAGTATCAGGTGTGGAGACGATCCATATGCTGTCACAGGGGTCCCACTCACTGGGACTGCCCTAATCCTACAAAAGGCCAGCTGCATCCTCAGAGTCACCCCAAACAGAGTTCTAGGGGCGCATGACCGCTCAGTGACAGTTGGTCTGTGGGGTCAACATGTGAAATTTCACACCGGATCAAGAGGTCTCAGCCAGCTCTGGCACGCCACTTAGAACCAAACATAACAACGTAACAAGGGTGATTTTATCTGTCTTAATTATGTTAGAATAGCAGATTCTTTAGAATCTTTACTTTTATGTCTCCATTGCCAAAGTGTGGTTCAAATGAAATAAGAGACTGATGACTGAATCCAAAAAGAACATGAAGCAATATGCTCCAAAATGTTTAAGCATTAGATTTTCCTATCAGAAAAGGGCTACACATTGTACCAGACTTTTACTTGCAAATTAGCCTTTTATACAACATTCTAGCATGTAGTTAAAATTAGCTTTAGTTTTCTTTATTAAATCATGTATATATACACAGAACCAACATTCTGTTCATTTCCTGAGTTTTTTGTGAATCAGTTTCACACTCCCCACTGTGCTAGATCATCTGCCCACCTGGCTTAAAATCAAATGACTGCTGAAGTCTAAGCTTTCAAATCCCAAAAGGAAAATCACTCAACTCAATCTGGGACCCAAGAGAAAGATTAAGACAAAATTAGTAGTGGTCTGATTAAAAATATACTCTAACTAAACGTTCCATTTGGAAGTGTATAAGAACTCACATGTTTGTAAGGCAGGGGTGGCAATATGGAGCACTTCAAGGAGTTTGTAGGAAAATGGAATTCAAAGATAAGTTAAGCTGCATTGTGGCACAACGGGTTAAGCTGCTACCTGCAATACCAGCATTCCATAGCAGAGTGTGGTTCAAGAACAGGCTGCTCTGCTTCCTATCCATCTCCCTGCTAACGCACCTGAGGAGGCAGCGGATGATGGCCCAAGAGCTTGGGCCCCAGCCACCCATGTAGAACACACAGATGGAGTTCCAGGTTCTTTGTTTTGGCCTGGCCTAGTTCCAGTAATAATGGCCATTTGGGGAGTGAACTGGCAGACAGAATAAATCTTTCTGTCTCTCCCTCCCTGTCACTCTACCTTTCAAATAAACAAATAAATAAATCTTTTTAAAAATGTTTATTTTGGAACCAAAAAATCCTTAGAAATGCATGTACTGGCTGGCGCTGCAGCTCACTAATCCTCCGCCTTGCAGCGCCGGCACACCGGGTTCTAGTCCCGGTCGGGGCGCCGGATTCTGTCCCAAATGCCCCTCTTCCAGGCCAGCTCTGTGCTGTGGCCAGGGAGTGCAGTGGAGGATGGCCCAAGTGCTTGGGCCCTGCACCCCATGGGAGACCAGGAGAAGTACCTGGCTCCTGCCATCGGATCAGCGCGGTGCGCTGGCCACAGCACGCCGGCCGCGGCGGCCATTGGAGGGTGAACCAACGGCAAAAGGAAGACCTTTCTCTCTGTCTCTCTCTCTCACTGTCCACTCTGCCTGTCAAAAAATAAAAAAAAAATTTTAAAAATGCATGTATAGCTTTTTTCCTTCATACATATTTCCACGAGCTTTTCCAAAATACCACATTAGGCATGGAGTTCATTTTTTACACCAATATAAACTTCTAATTCCATTTTCCATGAGCTTTTTGAAGTGCCCTCATACATACCATCTGTCTTTCATCTCTCAGCCATCTATGGCAGACATGGCAAGTCAAGCATAAGACTTCTCCCCTTAACCTGGAAGCAGGCCTAGAAACCTGCAACTCTGCCCTTCAAGAGATTCCTATTCACTAACCAGGGCTGGTGGGTAGGCTAACATCTTTTCTGCTATGCAAGGACAAACCTAAAAGTAGGTCCTTCAAAACAGCCCTCACCCACCCACCAAATTACTAGGCATCACCACTGCAGTGAAGAAAATCAAAGAGGTGGGGCAGACACTTGGCACAGCAGTTGAGCTGCCACATGGGACACCCACATCCCATACTGGAGTGCCAGGGTTTAAGTCCCAGATCTGCTCCTATTCTGGCTTCCTGCTAATTCACACCCTGAGAGGCAGCAGATGATAGCCCAGGTGAGGATCAAGAGTCTCAGAGAGCACAGCCCTTGTCCAAATTCTCCAGTGTTAGCAGGAGAACCAGGATGGGTCTGAGCTGAGTGCCCTTCTCTCTGCCTCCGAGGATCTGGGACTCAGCCAGGGTTGGCTACGAGGGTGAAGGAAAGGAGTGCTCCAGCTCTTTATTTAGTCAGCCTCGGCTGAGCTCCTATTTCCAACAGAGACAAATAGCTTTGGTTTGCGTATCTTACATTTTCCCTTGTCAGTTCACTTGCTCTCTCCCCCTCTCTCAAAAACAAATATATTTCTGTGGCCAAAGAGGCAGAGGAAGGAAGCTTTGGACTTGATATCCCTAGGAATGTGGCAAAATTATATACTCTCCGAAAACCTAAATTACACAGTGGTTCATAGTGCTCATATAGAGTTCATTGTTATCCATTTACTTTAATGGGCTTAAAACCTGGATGTTGGGTATCTGTTAGATATTAAAGTCTTACCATGTTTAACCTTTATAAATGAGCATTTAGTACAGAAACTACTCTGCAATGCTTTATGCTACTATCCAAAAGGAAACCAATGTTTGAACATTTTCTATGCTTGAAAGGACACACACAAAGGATCTACCAAAATTCCCCCAAAAGAAAAAATGATTGTCTTCTATATCTCGATTCAGTCATTTTAACATTTGGCAATGCTATTTCAATTGCATCACAACATATCAAGAACCAAACAGTAATTTTACAACAGCACTGTGCTGTCTCAGCAGTTCTTAAATGTTGCCACTAACAATCACGAAGAAACAAGCAAACAAAGCCAGAAAACAACACCCCTAAAAAGAGTTCCAGCGTGTGCACTGATGTGATCACAACGCTGAACAAAGGCTGTTATTCCCTACCATGACCCTTTATTATCCTAAGAAGGTAGATTTCAACTCGAAAATGATTTTTTTGTATTTGGAGGTAGCCTTTAAAAAATATGTATGTTTAATATTTGGAGTTACAATTGAGGAGAATAATCAAAGATGTGATATTCCAATTTTACTTCTAGGAAAAGCTCACACAACTATAAGCTACATACACACACACACACACACAAAAACGCTAGTCAGTTAATCAGAAATTAAACCATCAAGTAGTCTTTGATAAGATAATTTCATTGCCAAGAACAGTGCCAATGCTGCTGAATTGTGTTAAGAGCTCCCAAATACATGAAAAGTACAATAAGCATGGTTGTATGGAGCGGCACTTTACATCTTAAATACACATCAATATACCCAAGAAATACTACAATTAACATAAAGTACAATTTACAAAAATAGCAACGAAGAGATCATTAATGAATTTGTTGAATGAAAAAATCTAAGCATGCTTACAAAGAAAGGAATCAAACCAGAAATCATTGACCTACTTCTTTTCCCAGTAAACGTGGCTAACAAAGGAATTATACAAAGGCTGTAGGATCCCACGACCAGCAGTGTCAATAAGGTGGCATCATAGTCCCTCTCTGAACCAGGCGGCGGGGTGAGTGTAGAATTGATGAAGATTTGTGAAGAAATATCAGTTTCTGTACAACTGCGAAATCCTCCTGGTATAGTCATTTAAAAGGATCAGAGCAAGCTTATGCAGGAAAAACTGCAGCCATGTTCACTCTCATATGCCTCATGCTTGCTCTTAGTGAATTTGAATGGAGGGAGGGAAAAAAAAAAAAAAAACCTGTAAGCTCCAAGGCACTACACACAACAGATTTCACCAGCTAGCAAATCAAACTGAGAAGGAGACTCATTGATTTGAATGCTCAATCTACAACACGGACCCTTGGCTACTAGACAGGCTCAGTGGGTGTACGGTAAACCCCTTTGTTGAAAAACAAAAAGCCACAGACAAAGGCATTTTACAACCTCCTTAGGAGTGTCAGACACGGCAGTGAGACGGTGGCCAAGTTAACATGGCTGGCGACGGCCAGCACCGGATCACAAAAGCACTAGAGGATGTGTCTGCTCCCAGTGCTACAAAGTCCATGGCAAGGGTCTTCCCTGCAGAGCAGGTTGGTGACTCTGCTTTTGGCAGTTTTATTTTTAAATGTACATTGCCGGACAGAAAGCCAGAAGTGTGGCCTGCCACGTGTGCATGACTTTTGCAAATTCAAAGAGAACTAGCTGCTATAAGCAAACCTTTTTGCTTTTTGCCACAACTTCAAAATTCAAGCAGCAAGCAGGTAATAATCCCATTTAAATAACATATCCCAGTGTTTCAACGTGCCGGTATGCAGGCTGTACTGTCATGAGACTGGCTGCTGCTGCTGCTCCATGACCCGTCAGAAGTGTGCTCATTAATTCAGTCATTAATTCAGTGCCTGTCATCCATAAACAATTCTATCACGTACTGGCTATGTGACTTTGGAGGAGTAACAACGTCTCTGAGCCTCAGTAACTCCATATGTGAAGTCAGGGGAACAGCAGCAATTAAGGCGAAAATAATCAAACAACATCTGGTAACTAATACTGCTCCACATTCAGAGGATTCCATAACCGTTTCTCTACTTTGTACCTGTCTCCTAATTAAAAGGGGGAATTTTCCTGACCCTAAAGTAGAACCACCACCCATCTTCTCCTACCCACAGGCTTGTATCTGTTCAGCGTGGTGTTCTAGTCATGGTAACTACTTAAAATAAGCACCATGTCTCTGTATGCCATTTCCCTCACTCACCTATTGCAGTGGCTGTGCAGGGCAGAGACTTCACAACCATGTGAATTAATTCATGTATTATTTGAGGAGAAGAAAATGAGGTAAGTACTTAGTCCAAATACATCTTTGCAATTAAAAGGACAGTTCAAATAACTTACCAATTTTATACAAACAAAACAGAATTGGCACTAGCTGAAACTTTAATTTTAAAGTTTAAATCATTTACAGGAACTAGCATCATGGGTAGCGAGTTAAGCCATCATTTACAGACGATACTGAAGCACCAGTTCAAGTCCTGACTGGTCCACTTCTGATGGAGCTTCCTGCTCATGTGCCTGGGATGGCAGAGTAAGATGGCCTAATACTTGGGCCTCTGCAATCCAAGTGGGAGGCCAAAAGGGAGTTTTGAGCTCCTGGCTTGGGCCTGGACCAGCCCCAGCTGTTGCAGCCATTTGAGGAGTGAACTAGCTCTTTCTGTCACTCTGCCTTTCAAATAAATGAAATATTCTTTAAAAAATCATTTAGAGGGGCCAGCACTGTGGCATAGTAGGTTAAACCTCTGCCTGCAGGGCTGGCATCCCATATGGGTGCTGGATTGGTGTCCCAGCTGCTCATCTTCTGATTCAGCTCCCTGCTTATGGCCTGGAAAAGCAGTGGAAGATGGTCCAAGTGTTTGGGCCCCTGCACCAGCATGGGAGACCCGGAAGAAGCTCCCGGCTTCTGGCATCGGATCAGCCCAGCTCCAGCCGTTCTGGCCATTTGGGGAGTAAACCAGCAGAATAAAGACCTCTCTGTAACTCTCTCAAATAAATAAATAAAATCATTTAGAATTGGGCTTGAAGTTATAATATATTAGTCATATTATACTGAATCTAACGTGCAAAGTAAAAGATTACTAAATATACAAAGAATCTTCAGAAAGTACATGAAAAATGATATAATGAAAAAACTATGTAAGGATTTCAAAAATTTTTTGCACAAAAATAAACTTACTTTTAGTTTTGTTTTTCCAATGAACATTTTGAAATGTTGTGTGTCTATAAAATGCAGTCTGCTATAAAATAAGTGAAACTAAAATAATCTTTTCTCTGATTTCCAGCTGGGCTCCACGAGGCCCTGGACTGCTATTCTCACCTTAAACAACCCCAAAACAGCCCCTCTTCAAACGATGTACTTCAGAATCCTTCATACAAAAGATAATACCAGGTGTCAACAATAAACCAGGTGCTTTTGACACATAATGATTTCAGTTTCACTGCCCATTCAAGAGAGAATGTTTTTCAAAGAATTTGGTTTTCCTGCCAAACTTTCAGAACAATTCCCAGGAAACAGCGTGCCTATGTTTCCCTAAGCACAGAAACAAAACATCTACCATTTATCTTGTAGTGCAGCTGTTTTTCTTGTAACTACTGTATCAACAACCCCAAAGTTAGACCTGAGATGGACTTACAGTTATTGCTGTAAGTGCTCTGCTCACTGTGGGTGCTGGCAACCGAGTGGGTGCTTCCTGTCTTCCGCAGCACCGAGCTCTTCAAAGAGGCTTTGGATTTGGGGAGTGGTCTAGGCAAGTTCATCCAAGAGGGCTGTGCCGTTTTCAAGGATGCAGGTTTTCCTTGGAATATCAAAAAAAAAAAAAAAAAGTTTCCACTGCTATTCATTTTAAAGCTCAGAGCTTTAAGCTTGTAAGCTCAAACTTCTCCCCCATCAACCGAGTGAGAAAGCCAAACAAGCATTCACCCCTTACGTGACTTCAGCTCAAAGAGGAAAGCTTTAGAGACACATGTATGTCGTCTGCACTCAGGGCAGAAGAGTAGAGATGATAAGGCGACTGGGATATGAGAAGTTGGAAGTTCACATAACCCTGTGAAGGGTATATATCTTCTCTCAAGGAAAATCACATGAGCAAAGCTGTTGGCACAGTTGAAATCAAAGAATAAACAGATATGACCCTCCTCCCATTGCTAATTAAAACAAATTAGTCTGTGCACACACTAGGCTACCAGAAAAAAATACACACATGTAAATAGATGAAAATTTGAAAACAACTAAAACAAGAAAAAAAAATTGATCAAAACATTTTGAAAAATGCCTATGGCCTAACACCAGGTGGTGCTATATTAATATTCTTTCTTCATCTCATCTTTGTTACTCACCAAGTTTTATTTGCCAAACTTTTATCGTCTTTGCACTGATTCCCAACTCTTTCCTGCACCACCAAGTGTTTCCCGTCAGCAGAGAAACATGTATACTCTCTACCCTTTGACACCACTCTAGTCTGATGCTCATACCTGCTGCCCAAAATCCCCAATTTCAATCTGCTGCTCTTTGCTCATAGCCCTCTCCAGATTCATCCCCTTGCAAAGTCTACTAACGTTCCTTTAACCATGCTTAAAGATGAATCTCAAATTCATGCCTGCAGCCCTATCCTCCTTCTGAATCCTAATGCCACTCAAATTTTAAAATTTTCTTTATTTATATTATAGTTGAAAGAGACAGTGAGAAAGGATCTTGCACCCAGTGGTTCACTCCCCAAATGCCCACCATGGCTGGGGCTGGTCAGGTTGAAGCAAAGAGCTGGGAAATCCAAATGGGGCTCTCACATGGTTGTCAGAGACCCAGATATTTGAGCCATCACCTGCTGCCTGCAAGGGTGCATGTGAGCCAGAAGCTGGAAATGCAAGCGGAACCAGGACTCCAACCCAGGCACTCTGATAAGATACGTGGGTATTCTAAGTGGCACCTTAAACACTATGAGAAAAGCCAGTCCCTGCCACTCACATTTTAAATTCTTTGAGTGTTTCAACATGGACAGACACCTCCCTCCTATCGATGCCAATTATAGCTCCCTTTCTCCTTTTTTCATAGTCTCATTGCATTAGAATCCTCCTTTCTTCCCCAGATCCACCTACAAGGAGCACCAAGTCTCTCAGCGCTACCAGCATTACACATCTACAGAGTATTGGGAATTGAAAAGGACCTTCCCCTGAAACACTACTGTGTCATATTACGAATGGCGCTCTGAGTAAAATGTCGCTGCTGGAAGCTCAGGCTCCCTTCTCTGTGCCAGTGAGCTCATCACATCTCACGTGAACAGAGGAAAAGGACAAATCCCTTAGAGGTCTGTCAATTGAAATCATCACAGTACAGTTCTCCCTGGCTGCTGCCTGACCCCTGCACTATTCTTTCACATCCGCACGTGCTCTGCTCCAGTCAACCCAGTGTTCACTCTCACATCTGGGCGTACCACGTGCTGCTCTACTGTCTTGGACACATCACTTCCTTTTAAACAGTCTTCCTCTTCTCAATCTGAATCCTGGGGGTCCTCATTCTCTCCTTACATCTTGCCCAGACCATAGCAGACTCCAACAGTCCTGTCCTTCCATCCTTTCCAACACCATCAAGTTGATCTCCTTTATATGAAAAAGGACTGATCTAAATTAAAATTTGAGATTGCCCATTATCTACAAGGTGGTGATATTTTCTTTAATCCTCTTAATATTTAAAGTCACCAGAGGCCATTGTAAGGATGATTCCTCTCACATCCAAGCCCCAGCCCAACTAACCCGCACCCCCACCCCTCAACACCACAGCCTTCGTTTGGTCTTTTTCAAGGCTATGTTACTTCCCTGTGCATGCTCATCAGTGCTACTTCAACAGCCTCCTTTCCATCCAATACCCTGTCTCTGACCAGTGAATATAAAGCCAGTTGATGGCTCTGTTCTGAATCTTTGCTACTCATCTGAAGCTCCACCACACATCTATTGGATCACAATCAGAATTCTAACGAGAAGCCCTGGTAAGGAAAACACACCCTCAACTCCAGCAGCAGTGTGGGCCTTTCCTCCCAGGGACACCCTCACATGCCACGTACTTCCTTCTGACAATCAGCTCTGCTCCTCTGAGGTCCCTGAGAGCAGGACTGGTTCCTTAGTAAATGCTGTCCCTTGGGATCGAGCCAAGTGTCTAGCATAGAGTAAGACGTAGTGTTTGCTTAATGAACTTTTATTTTAATGACAACAGTAAATTATGATAATGTCTGCTTTCATATCTCCATGGAAGCATGAAACATGTAACTCACTTTTACAAGATGATTTGACTCTTCAGTGTAACTACAAGAAAAGGAGATAATCTTGTTTACATCCTTTCCAGTGATTAGCAAATATTAGCTAGTTACCCACGTGACTTTCTATCTAGCCACCAGTTTTGCTTGCTTTTGGAGGAAAGGAAGCAAAACAGGTTTTGAACAGAAATTTATCAAACTGCTGCAACTTCAACAAAAACATCGATGAGCACCCAATACAAGGAACTGATCAAAACTTCTGGACCACAATACAGTCAAGGCTCATGAAGTTTTAAAAATCAGCTGCTGCTTCAGAAAGCAGGCCTCCTAGCTTGGCTTCTGAAAGTATCACAGGTCTTCACGGCATTTGTCAGGATACTCGAAGTGTCCAACACACAGCCTGCACCGGAAGCAAGCCTACCCCGGTGCCCAGAGGCCATTCCCCATCCCATCTTCACAAGCCTCACTGCCACTCTCACCCAGCCCCACCCCTCCACCTCCTAGCCAGTGTCTTCCCCATTCCATCAACACTCTTGACTAGTGAGCACTGAGGAGCCTAGATTATGTCTATTTCAGCAAAGATTTGCTCTTTGATAGAGAGTAAACCTAACAGCAGATTATGATTATTTTTCCAGTTTACAGAGGAGAAAACTAGTCAGTGGTTACATAACTTACTTAAGTCACAAACCTCATCTGGGACAGTGAGGGCTGGAATCCAGGCACCCAACCAGCAACCCAAGGTGCCCTCCTCTGTGCCACAGAAGGGGAGCACTGCAAGTAGAGGAAGGGGTACTGGGCTCAGAGGTGGCAGAGTTCCATCCTGAGCCCTACTTCTCAGTAGAGGAATGATAAAAATAGTACGGCTACAACCAAGGCATTCGAGTGTTTCACCAGCAGCCCCAACGTTTCACTTAATTTGAATGTTGCCCTAAAGTAGTTATAAGTGCATTTCGGATACAGAAGCTAAAAAGCATACACAGCGTAAGTGACACAGAAAGACCTGGCGATACAGGGCAGAGAAACTGCCAGTAACCTGAGCACCCAGCTCTCGCACAGTGAAATCAATGCAGGACTCCTCCGGCTCACGGTCCTGAGAAGGTGACATTTCCCCATTTAGGCCACGTGGTGTAACTGATCCAGATGTGAAAGATAAAGACTGAAGATCTACTTGCAGAGATATTGTTGGACTGAGTTGTTTATCTTCAGCTCATACATTTATCATAGACTTACAGACAATGGATTTGTTTTGATTCCTTAATTATTACCATTTTTGCCTGGGGAAAATCTGAAAGGAATAATATTTATACTCTCCCTTATACAGAAAAACAGAGTCTATGGGATTTGAACTATATCCACACTACCCAATCAATTTACTATGAAAACCTGATTAGGGGCCCACACTGCAGCATGGTGGGTTAAGCCTCTTCCTGCGATACCAGCATCACATATGAGTGATGCTGTCCCAGCTGCTCTACTTCCAATCCGGCTCCGCACTAATGCACCTGGGAAAGCAGTCGAAGATGGCCCAACTGCTTGGACCCCTGAACCCACATGGGAGACCTGGATAAGGCTCCTTGCTTTGGATTGGCCCAGCCCTGGCTGTTAAGTCATCTGAGGAGTGAACCAGCAGATGTAAGATCTCACTCTGTCTTTCCCTCTCTGAATTCTGCCTTTCAAATCAATCAATCAATCAATCTTTAAAAAAGGAAAGGAAAGAAAACCTGATTAAGTGTACTGTGCTCAGCAACAATCAGTAAAGAATACCTTGCAAAGAAATGCCAAAGGGAAGGTTTATGAAGTGAAAAAAAAGGACAATGTTAACATCACTCTACTTTCTAGAAACAGTAGAATGATGCTTTCCAGGGACAGCAAGGGATGGGGAGGGCAGACAATAGGAAATTATTCAATAGGTATATAGTTTCATAATGCATAATAAATAAGGTCAAGAGATTGCTAGGGGGGCTGGCGCTGTGGCGCAGCATGTTAACGCCCTGGCCTGAAGCACCGGCATCCCATGTGGGCGCCGGTTCCAGTCCCGGCTGCTGCACTTTTGATCCAGCTCTCTGCTGTGGCCTGGGCGGGCAGTGGAGGATGGCCCAAGTCCTTGGGCCCCTGGACCTGTGTGAGAGACCCTGGTGCAGCTCCGGCCATTGTGGCCAATTGGGGAGTGAACCATCAGATGGTACCTCTCCTCTATGTAATTCTGATTTTCAAATAAAATAAATCTAAAGAAAAAAAAAAAAAGAAAGGACCAAGTTGTCAGAGAAGGAGATCTCCTCCTTGGGGGTACAGTGATCAAAGCTTTCTTTTTTTAAAAAAAAAAAAAAAAAAAAGGACAATGCCTGTGTTTAACAATACTGTGTTATGCACTTAAAAATTTGTTAAGAGGGTAGATCTCATGTTAGGAATTCTTACCAAAAAAAGACAAGACAAACAAAGGCAAAGAAATAGGACTTGGAGAAAGCAGTGGTAGTTATGAAAGGTAGGAAATGATTGAATGCCACCAAATTATCAGATGTCACTGAGAAATTACCAGACTAGGTATAGAAAAACTCCCAATTGTGTTGCAATTAGACTGAAAGTTCAACACCAAAAATAAAATTGAACTGTAGAAATAAGAGCTCCATTTTTGTATGACCTCTCAAGCAGAAGAACATTCTATCTTTCAAGGTTATACTGACCTACCTACTGACAAAGTCCTGAGCCATGCACCACAGATATATGCAACTGTCATTGGCACAGCACAGTGGGACATGCAGGAACGGAGGGAAGCGGCAGGGCTGAGGGGTTTTCTCTTCATCCTTGCTTAGCACTTACAGATGACTCCAGATGAAAAATCTTTCTAAAATAAGCGTATTTTATAATAAAAGTTAACAAATATTATTGGAGTCAATGGATTCAACTTTTTACGTTTTTTAAAATTTATATTTTCATTTTCTTTGAAATGCAGAGAGAGCCAGCCACAGAGAGGCAGATGAAGTAAGATCTTCCATCCGCTGGTTCACTCCCCAAGTGCCTATAGCAACCATGGCTGTGCCAGGCCAAAGGTCAGGAGCCTAGAGCTCAACTACTACACCAAATATACACAATGGGATCAAATCTATTTTTCAATTTTTAGTTCTCAACAGATTCAATATGATTTGTAGATACAATTCTAAGAATATAATGATATCCCCTTTGTATCTCCTGCCCCATCCTCTTGCCTGCATTCCTTTTTTGATTTCTTTTTTAGTTTTTAAGATAACATGTTTTAAACTTATATTACAGTAAAAAGGCTTAAAGCTTCACCAAATAATAAGTTTAGCCAGTAAAAACCATAAAGACCCTGGGTTAGTGGAAATACAGACAACAGCTATAATAACAACTGAATGGAAAAGTGACCATTTCACCAATATGCAGTAAGTTTTAAAGTAACCACAGATCATTAAAATTATAGTAACATATTTAACCATAGGTTGACAAAGGTATAAAAAAAGTTTTACAAAGCTATACGTGCAGCAGTACTGATACATACAAAAAAATTTTTTTTCTTTCTTGATGCCTTTTAAGATTTTAGCTCCCACATACAAGAGAGAACATGTGGTATTTGTCTTTCTGGGTCTGGCTTCTTTCACTCGATATGATGTCCTCCATTTATGTCCATTTTCCTGCAAATGGCAGAATTTCATTCTTTTCTATAGCTGAATAACATTCCATTATGTGTATATACCACATTTTCTTTATCCATTCATCTTATGGAAACGTTGGTTGATTCCAAACTTTGGCTAATGTGAACAGCGTTGCTATAAACACAGTGCTGCATCTATCTGTTTCATTCATTGTGCTCAATTCTTTTTGGTGTATACCCCGTAGTGGAATTGCTGCATTTTATGGCAAGTCTCTTTCTAGTTTTACAAATTTCCACAGTGGCCGGCACCATGGCTCACTTGGCTAATCCTCCGCCTGCGGTGCTGGTACCCCGGGTTCTAGTCCCAGTTGGGGCACCAGATTCTGTCCCGGTCACTCCTCTTCCAGTCCAGCTCTCTGCTGTGGCCTGGGAAGGCAGTGGAGGATGGCCCAAGTGCTTGGGTCCTTCACCTGCATGGGAGACCAGGAGAAGCACCTGGCTCCTGGCTTTGGGTCGGCGCAGCGCGCTGGCTGTAGCGGCCATTTGGGGGGTGAACCAATGGAAAAGCAAGATTTGTCTCTTTCTAACTCTGCTTGTCAAAAAAAAAAAAAAAAAAGAAAAGAAAGAAATTTCCACACTGGCTGCACTAATTTACATTCCCACCAACAGCATATAAGCGTTCCCCTTTGTCCACATCCTTGCCTGCATTTGTTCCTCACTGTGTTTTAGATTGAGCCATTCTGACAGAGGTAAGGTGATCTCATTATGCTTTTGATTTGCATTTCCATGATGGCTAGTGATGTTGAACATTTTTTCATATATTCCTGGCCATTTGTATTTCTTCTTTTGAGAACTGTCTATTGAAGTCCTTTGCCCATTTCTCAACTGGATTGCTTGCTTTTTCTGTTGTAGAGTTTTTAAAATTGCAGATACATTCAGAACATTAATCCTTTGTCAGACAGGTGGTTTGCAAATATTTTTTCCCATTCTGTTATGTGTCTCTTCACTCCTTTGCTGTGCAAAAGCTTCTGAGTTTGATATAGTTCCATTTGTTAAGTTTTGCTTTTGTTGCCTGTGGTTTGGTGGTCTTGTCCAAGAAGTCATCCCTTACACCAATGTCTTGGAGCATTTCCCCTATGTGTTCTTCCAGACTTCATAGTCTCAAGTCTTAAATTTAGGTCTTTGATGCGTCTTGAGTTGCTATTTGCATATGGTGAGAGGTATGGATCTAATTTCATTCTTCTACATATGTACATCCAATTTTGCCAACACCATTGTTGAAGAGGTTATCCTTACTCCACTATATGGTCTGAGCACTTTTTTCTAAAATCAGTTGGCTGTATGTATGTGGATTAATTTCTGGGCTCTCTTCTGTTCCACTGATCTATGTAGCAGTTTCTATGCCAGTACCATGCTATCTTGATTAGTCTATCTTTGTAGTGTGCTTTGAAGTCAGGCATTGTGATGCCTCCAGCCCGATTTTTCTTGTTGAGGATCACTTTGGCTATTCTGGGTCTTTTGTGATTCTATACGAATTTTAGGATTGCTTTTCCTAGTTCTGTAAAGAATGTCACTGGTATTATTTTTAGGGATTGCATTGACTCTGTAGATTGCTTCAGATAGTATAGATATTTTAATGATAATTGAGGTCAAATTTAATCAAAGACACTGAAGTTAAAGAAACCAAGAAATGACACGTTGGATCAGTAAATAGATTCTAACAAATACTTGAATTCCTATGTTTATTTTCTTCAATTCTTTCACTTTTATTAAGAAGAAACTCAAGAAAGAAGTCAAAGCTTTAATTGATGATTTTATATGGTTATAATGGAAACAGACATTTTACTCCTGGAAAGCTATTTATAATTCCATTATTTGGATGTTTCCTAGGACTGGAAATTAAAGACACAGACTGAACTCCTGAGTGGTACCCCTTTGTTCTGGCACTTAAATTAAATGACTCATTCTCTAGGAGCAAGCTCCCACGACTTTCATAGGTATGTAACGGTGTATCTCAACTCCATTCTTTAAGGAAAGGCCTGGGAAAGGTAGGGCCCACACTGCTTAGGGAAGACCTTTCAAGTAATGAGAGCAGTTTCCAGAACTGTGGAAACATCTGCCAGTCAAAGCAATTTTTCTTCTCTGACCTATCAACTGTACACACATCAAGTCAGTTTTGGCGTATTTTTCACAAGACTATTCAGAACTGAGAAAATAATGTGTCATTCTTTACAACTGGTAAAGTTCAAGGGTTTTGAAGATGAATTTCAATTAGCTAACAACAACAAAAAAGACTGACTAGAACTTTAGAAGACATACTACAAAAAGTTCATGGAAAAGATAATTAAAGGATAAGTTCATTCTGGTCCAAGAAATTTTGAAAACCAGGTACTTTTTTTTATATGACACATTTTCTATGAACTTTTTCAAGACTCCTTGAATGCTTGGATTTCAAAAGTCAGAGTACCAATATAAACATTTTTTAACTTCTATTTAATAAATATAAATTTCCAAAGTACAGCTTTCAGATTACAGTAGCTTCCCCCCCATAACTTCCCTCTCACCCGCAACCCTCCCATTTCCCACTCCCTCTCCCATCCCATTCACATAAAGATTCATTTTCAATTATCTTTATATACAGAAGATCAATTTAGTATATATTAAGTAAAGATTTCAACAGATAAACATTTTAATTTCAGTTTCCATGGGATTTTTGAAGTTCCTTTGTATATTAACTTAATAAAATCTGGACAATGGATTCACATGAGGGGGTGTGTTATACAAGTACTTACTGGCTTCCCTAATAAGTTAACTTCAAGTAATCACAAAGTTCACTTGTATACTGTTAGAAACACCTGACATCTTACAACAGAAATCACTACCAAATGTTTTCAAGAAATTAGAAACCGCTAGAGAAGATATTGCATCCCAGCCAAATATGGTATATTGTGTTGTGGTTTGCATTTCTTACAGGAATAGAGATCTCATGGGGAAGAAAAAGAAAATGAGGCTGGAGAGATGGATACAGTTGGGTGAGAAATGACATTAAATGCCAAACCATGATGGCAGGTGTTTGGTGTAGTGGCTAAGACACTGTTTGGACACCCATATCCCATATGGGAGGTGCCTAGGTTTAAGTCTCAGGTTCACTTTTTTTTTTTTTGACAGGCAGAGTGGACAGTGAGAGAGACAGACAGAGAGAAAGGTCTTCCTTTTGCCGTTGGTTCACCCTCCAATGGCCGCCACGGCTGGTGCGCTGCGGCCGGCGCACCGCGCTGATGCAAAGGCAGGAGCCAGGTGTTTATCCTGGTCTCCCATGCGGGTTCAGGGCCCAAGCACTTGGGCCATTCTCCACTGCACTCCCGGGCCACAGCAGAGAGCTGGCCTGGAAGAGGGGCAACCGGGACAGAATCCGGTGCCCTGACCGGGACTAGAACCCGTTGTGCCGGTGCCGCAAGGCGGAGGATTAGCCTAGTGAGCCACGGCGCCGGCCAGGTGCACTTTCAATTATAGCTTCCAGGCAATGTTCACCTTCAGAGGCAGCAAGTTGACAGCTGGAACAGCTGGGTTCCTGCCATCTTCATGGGAGACCAAGCTTGAGTTCCCAGCTCCTGGCTTTAGCCTGGCTCAGCTGTTGCAAGCATTTTGGGAGTGAACCAGCAGTTGGATTAGTTCTCTCCGTAATAAATGCTAGACTAAGATTTGCGATCTTTGCTTCTAATCATAGACATGGTGGAGAGATGGGGAGAAGGGCATTGCTTTCTCACCATTTACATCTGAACCTGGTCTGTAGTGGGGCCCATGAAACTGACTGAAGAGTTTGAAATCCAGAAAACAAGTTAGGAGGCTATTGCACCTGCCAGAGCTGGAGGAGTGAGGATCTTAACTCAACAATGAAAAGCAGATTACTGAGGTCAGTTTGTATGATATAAACATTAATAAGGCAAGCAGGTGGCAGGACCATTAACTGCTGGACTTGAGAAGAGTTAACTGCCGAATAGATATAGTTAAAATATAAAAGATTAAACTATGTTTACAGCGATAATTACATCCTGGGATCTCTAAATGCAGCTATATAGAGAAGGTGACCCTTGCAGTCATTACCTACAACACCCAGGAATTATTTTTAAATTAAAGTCTACCCAAAGCAATAAAAAAATTGAAAATAAGTTATGAAAGAAATAAATTGTACATACTTCAAACTGGCTGCTGGTTCATTCCAAAATAACCTTAAAGGACCAGTTCCTCTAACACTAATATAAATGTACTAAGGATTTAGCTCCAATAGAGTATTAGTGTGTATGTTACTTAAATAAACAGGATAGGATACTTAAAAAGTCAGTACTAAACAGTATCAACAGCTTTCTTATATACCCAAGAGAAAACAGACTTTACAAGCACTTAGCAAGAAGAAGCAGCTGCATACACAGACATATGCATACATATCATATTTCTCTGAATAAATTTATGGAAAAAGTGCCAGTCCTATTCAAAAAATTCAAACATGAGGGAAACAAAGATTTGAATAAGTGTACATACATGTTAATTATTCCCTAAATTCATATCTTAATTGAATGTTATCCAATTTGACCTAAATGTGAATATTTTTAAAGTGGAATTGGGAGTTTTTTTTAAAACAACACTTTAAATCATCTAAAATCATTAAGAAAAGGCAAAATGTTCTGGAAAAAATAATGAGAAGATTGCAACTCCAACAACAAAAAGCAAACAATCCCATTAAAACGGCTGAAGGAACTGAACTGACATTCCTCCAAAGAATTAATACAAATGGCCCACAGGTACATTAAAATACGCTTAAATCACTAGCAATTAGGGGAATGCAAATTAAAACCTCAATGAGATGTCATTTTGAACCTGCCAGGATGGCTATTATAAACTTAAAAACACACAGACACAAATTACTGGCAAAGATGTGTAGTAATTGGTGCTACACTTCATCTTAGCCAAAAGGCTGAGATGCGATAAAGATGTGGATTAATTGGAGTCCTTGAGCACTGCTGGTGGAAATGTAAAATCTAAAAAAAGCACAGCACAAATTCACCCTATGATCCAACAATCCCACATTTAAGTTTACATCCAAAGAACTGAAAGCAAGGACACAAATACCCATGTATACAGCAGTAGCAGTCACGAAAGCCAAGACATGGAAGCTACCCAAATGCCCATGGACAGATGAATGAATAAACTAAAGGTGCAACATACAAACAGCAGAGTATTATTTGGCCTCAAAAATTAATAAAATCTTGACACATGTTATGATGTGGATGAACCTCGAAGACATGATGCTAAGCGAAACAAACCAGTCACAAAAGGTCAAATACTGGGGCCAGTGCTGTGGCACAGTAGGTTAATTCTCCACCTGCAGTGCTGGCATCCCTTATGGGCACCAGTCCTAGTCCAAGTCGCTCCACTTCGATCCAGCTCTCTGTTGTGGCCTAGGAAAGCAGCAGAAGATGGCCCAAGTGCTGGGCCCCTGCACCTGCATGAGAGACCCCAAGGAAGCTCCTGGCTCCCAGCTTCAGATCAGCTCAGCTCTGGCCATTGCGGCCATGTGGGGAGCAGACCAGCAGATGGAAGACCTTTCTGTCTTTCTCCCTCATGGTCAAATACTTCAAATAAATAAATAAAATCTTTAAAAAAAAAAAAAAAAGGACAAATACTGTCCGATTTTCCTAAGAAGAGGATCCTGGAGTAGTCAAACTGAGAAAGTATAATTGTACCTGTCAGGGCCCAGGAGAAAGGGAGAATTGGGAGTTAGTGTTTACTGAATATAGAATTTCAGGTGGGGAAGACAAAAAAGTTCTGAAGATGGATGATGGTGATAGTTACACAACAGAAAGGTACTTGATTATTATAGAACTGCACATCCAAAAAGGGTAAAATAGTCAATTCTATGTAGTGTGTATTTTGTGATGTTTTCAAAGTCCAAAAAGTCATGAAAACAAACTTGTGTAACTAGGTAGCAAGGGATATTAAAAGTGATAGAGGCTGGCGCCGCAGCTCAATAGGCTAATCCTCCGCCTTGCGGCACCGGCACACCGGGTTCTAGTCCCAGTCGGGGCGCCGGATTCTGTCCCGGTTGCCCCTCTTCCAGGCCAGCCCTCTGCTGTGGCCCGGGAGTGCAGTGGAGGATGGCCCAAGTGCTTGGGCCCTGCACCCCATGGGAGACCAGGAGAAGCACCTGGCTCCTGCCATCGGATCAGCGCGGTGCGCCGGCTGCAGTGCACTGGCCGCGGGGGACATTGGAGGGTGAACCAATGGCAAAAGGAAGACCTTTCTCTCTGTCTCTCTCTCTCACTGTCCACTCTGCCTGTCAAAAAAAAAAAAAAAAAAGTGATAGAACAATGATCACCATAAAACTATTTACAGAGTGATAAAATGGGGCAAAAAAATCTCAAATACAAAAACCTCAAGAGGGAACAGAGATATTTCAAACTGGCTAACACTGATTTTTTAAAATGCAAATCTGGGAAGCAGTGTGGCATAGTGAGTGGTTGGAAGTCAACCCTCTGTAGCAGGGCTGCTCAAGTTCAAACCCAGCTTCACCACAGGCTGGAGCTGGCTGGGAGCAAGTCACTGCTTCTACCTCCTCAAGCATATGAATGGGGCTGTTTACAATGGTACTTACCTCCTGGGTCCTCGTATGAGTTCATGATTTAAAAATGCAAACATAGCAAGTACTGTATAAATATTGCAACCAGTTCGCACCATCCATCAAAATAAATTGAAACCAGAAACTACTGGTGGGATTACAAATGAAACCACGGCGGACATTTGGCCTAGCAGTTAAGAAACTGATTTCCTACATTGTGGTGCCTGGGTTTGAAGCCTGGCTCCAGTTTTTGACTCCAATTTCCTGCTAACATAGACCCTGGAAGGCAGCAGTGATGGTCCAAACACGTGGGTGCCTGCAGTCAACATGGGAGACTGGAATGAGTCTCCAACTCCTGGCTTCAATACTTATTTCCAGTTTCAATTATTTGGGGAGTAATCCAGTAGATGGGAGTTCTTTCTCTCTGCCTCTCAAACAGTAAATAAGATTTTTGAAAATGGAAACAATATGAAATACCTGCATGGACCTCCCCTTTGAGTAGGGAAAATAAAGGAAAAATTGAAAGAAACAATATATTTGATAACCTGAAACTTTTTTAAATTTAAAAATCACCATATACAAATAAAAAGGGCATATGGTAAAACAAAGGATAAAACAATACTGTCCAATCAGCAGCATACACCTTCCCCAACATATCGATGCATAATAAATGTAGACAAGAGAGTAAATTTACAAAGCTGATACAATTTTTGAAATGTTTAAGGATCCAGCCTCAGCACAATCTTTCCTGGCTACCCAACTGTCATTCCACATCCCCATCTCCAGGGCACACATCCTGCAGGAAGGTTTAAACAGCCAAGCTCTCATTTCCCAACCTTTCTTGATGCTGGTGGTGACCACGTGATCCAGTCTGTGCCAACAAGATGTGAGGGTTACAGGGCTGCTGTGTAAGGTTTCCCCTCCCTGAGAAGTGTACAGAGGCATGTCTGGAGAAAGCCTCTACTGGGATGCACTGTCCTTAACTTTCCAGCCTCTGAACACACTAGCAGGAGGCTGAGATGTGTGGAACTCTCAGCGACCATATTCTAACTGAAAAGTCAATGACAAAACAAACAGGCAGAGGCAGGAGGAGGGCAGGGAAAGACATGATTATTACTGACTCACCACACCCAGAAGTGCCTACCCCTACACTTCCTGTTAAACACACTATCCTCTGGTTTAGGCCATTTGGTTGGGTTTTCTGTGACATGCTGCAAGTTGTGTTCCTGGCTGCCCTATTGTCCTGCCAGCAGACTTTGGTGCAGTTGCCTCCTTTTTCCATGAAACACTTTGACTTGGCTGACTTCCTCCTCCCTTCCAGGCTGTTCCATCTCGGTCTCCTCTGATTCTTGTTTCCCCAATCCCTTCAGCTACGGAGTACACAAGATGTACTTTCCAGGGAGCTCCCCAGAGGTTTCCTGGACCCATTTCTCCTACCACACATAGTGATCCCATTCAGTCTCATGGCTTTAAATTTCACTTATATGCCCATGAATCCCAAACTTAGGTCATTAAGTATACACTTGTTTATCCAACTGTATACTCTATTACCTCCTCTTAATACATCTATCATTCATCTCACTATCTCTGTAACAGTTCCTAATATCCACCCCAACATCTGTCAACGTCATCCCTCCACACTTCCATTAATAGCAATACTATCTCACCACAACCCATCCCAAGATTACGGCAGTCATCACTGGCTTGTCTTCACTCGCCCCCTTCATTCAATTTAGGTAAACCCTGCTGGTTTGTCTTTGGCACATAACTAGAACACAACCACACCCCACCCTCAACCACAGACTACAAAACCATTATCTATGATGACAGCAATGCTCTCCCTGCTCCCATCCTCACCTCACAGCTATCATAGCGACTCTATTAAAACTGAAGTCCCTCAAGTGGAAAGCCAAAGTCCTTATGGCTTTCAAGAGCAAAGGTAATCCAGCTCTCCATTACCTCTCAAATCCCATCTCCTATTTCTGCTTTCCCCATCTTTTTCCTTGGTTATTCTAGAACGAATCAGATGAGCTCTGCTCTCAGGGTCTTTTCTCTTGCTGTTTGTTCCAACTGGAATGGTTTTTATGCAGATATTCACATGGATGGCTCCTTCAGGCCTTTATTCCTGGTCACAATAACTAAAATCAAAATTAATCCATCTCTGTCATTTCCTATCTCCCTACCCTACTGTAGCATTTTTACCTTCCTTTTAGCATATCTCACAACAAACATAGAATATGTTTTATTTGTTCATTTACAGCCTGTCTCCCATACCACAATTTAACATCAAAATGGGAAGGTTTTGGTCCTTGTATTCAGAGCTACACCCTGACCTTTGATAATTTAATCTATAGTTATTCAGTTGATATGTTAAGTACCAACTATATGCCAATCTGAAGTAAGATGCTGGGGCTGGCACTGGGGCTGGCACTGTGGCATAGCAGGTTAAGCCACCAGCTGCAGTGTCAGCATCCCATACTGGTGCCGGTTCAAGTCTTGGCTGGTCCACTTCTGATCCAGCTCCTTGCTGAAGCACCTGGGAAGCAGCGGAAGATGGCCCAAGTCCCAGGCCCCCTGCACTCACATGGGAAACCTGAAGATGCTCCTAGCTCCTGGCTTCAGCTTGGCTCAGCTCTGGCCCTTGCAGCCATTTGAGGAGTAAACCAGGAATGGAGACACCCCCCCCCCCACTCTGCCTTTCAAATAAATAAATCTTAAAAAAAAAAAAGAGAGAGAGAGAGAGAGAGAAGATATAATTGTGTACCTTCCTTAACAATGAATATTTGAAGAGAGTATTAGAAATGTCAAAATACTTGCCAAGTTCTGGGGAACACTGTTACACACTCAGACTAGGAGTACAGACTTGTCTGCTATTTCTGAAAATAACTGGCAACGTGTACCAAAAGCCTTTAAAGGGCACACACCCATTGATTCCACATAAAGCCTTATGCCAAGGAATTTATCTGACCAGCTCACATATTTATATATCCAGCCCTTCCATGTAGAATTGTGTAATGTACTGAAAAAATAACTAGAAAAAATCCCAATCATCAAAAAAGTTTTATGAAGTAAACAATAAATCACAGCACATGCAGATGATGAAATGCAAGTATTCTAGCAATTAATACCATATTACTAAAAGAATTGAAGAATCTAGGAAAATAAAGGCAGGCATTTGGCACAGTGGTTAAGATGTCATTTGGGATGCTCATACCCCACACTGGAGTGCCTGGGTTTGAGTTCCAGCATTGCTTCCAATTCTGGCTTCCTGCTAAGGTACATCCTGGGAGGCAGCAGGTGATGGATCAAGTAGTTGTGTCCCTATCTCTCTCATGTGGAGAGTTCCCTGCTTCTGGCTTTGGCCTGGCCCAGGCCCAGCCCCAGTTGTAGTGGGCATTTGGGACATGAATCAGCAGATGGGAGATATTTTTCTGTCTCTTTGTCTTTCAAAAAAAAATCAACAAATGAATTAGTTACATACTGTTAGTTAGAAACCTGCTCATTAAATGTACATAAACATGCATAACACATAATACAAAAAGAAAAGACAGTGAACAGTTATGAATTATAAAGTTAAAAACTATTCAGTGGGGCCGGCGTCCCAGCTCACTAGGCTAATCCTCCGCCTTGTGGTGCCAGCACACTGGGTTCTAGTCCCGGTCGGGGCGCCGGATTCTGTCCCGGTTGCCCCTCTTCCAGGCCAGCTCTCTGCTGTGGCCCGGGAGTGCAGTGGAGGATGGCCCAAGTGTTTGGGCCCTGCACCCCATGGGAGACCAGGAGAAGTACCTGGTTCCTGCCATCAGATCAGCGTGGTGCGCCGGCCACAGCGTGCCGGCCGTGGCGGCCATTGGAGGGTGAACCAATGGCAAAGGAAGACCTTTCTCTCTGTCTCTCTCTCACTTTCCACTCTGCCTGTCAAAAAAAAAAAAAAAAAAAAAAAAAAAAAAAAAAAAAAAAACCAGAAAACAAAAAAACTATTCAGTGATAGTGAGATAAAAGGTAGTCTTTTTTTTTTTTGCTTCTCACTTCTCAATTATAATGCAAAAAATATACATTTAAGTAGCCTACTGGAAAGGGGGCAGTGGAAGCTTAATAAACTGTTCAAATTGATTAAATTCTAGATACAAGAAGCATAGAATACAGTTTTCCTTGCTTGGGACAGTGGCCCCACATTCCTTCCCTGACTCTGATAGACCTTGCCTCTGTCTCTCTTGATCGTGTCTCCTGATGACTGCCACCACACTGAATTGTTGGGTCCTGGTTGCCCACTCACCCTCCTCTGTACTGCCACCCACCTGTACTGACTTTGTCCTTGGTCTCTACATTCTATACTCTGAACCCTAGCTATCCCTCTATTTCTATTTCCCAGTACAACAGTCAAGTCCTAAAAATTATTCAGTTCATGTGCAGCCTTATGCTGGGGTCTCAGTTTGAAAAAGTTAAACATTGGGGCCGGTGCTGTGGTGTAGTGGGCAAAGCTGTCAGCTGCAGTGCCGGCATCCCATATGGGTGCTGGTTCAAGTCCCGGCTGTTCCACTTCCAATCAAGCTCTCTGCTGTGGCCTGGGAAAGCAGGAGAAGATGGCCCAAGTCCTTGGGCCCCTGCACCCATGTGGGAGACCTAGAAGACGCTCTGGCCATTGCAGCCATCTGGGGAGTGAACCAATGGATGGAAGACCCCTCTTTCTCTCTCTCTCTCTGCCTCTCTGTAACTCTGCCTTTCAAATAATAAATAAATCTTTAAAAAGAAAAAATTAAACATCAGAAAATAACCAACATACTCTAAGATTGGTCTTTACCTATGGAAAGGCATACCTGTATTACATCATAAAATTACATATTGAAAAAGAAGAATTTACACAAATTTTGGTGTTTGTAACCTCATCCTCTTCTGAAATCCTACAGATTTTTAAGCTTTCTTTTTATTTGAACAGCAAAGTTATGGAGAGGCAGAAGCAGAGAGAAAGGTCTTCCATCCACTGGTTCACTCTCCAAATGGCTGCTGGGCCAAACCAAAGCCAGGAGCTTGATCCTGGTCTCCCACATGGTGCAGGGGCCTAAGCACTTGGACCATCTTCCACTGCTCTCCTAGGTGCATTAGCAGGGAGCTGGATCTGAAGTGGAGTATCTGGGACTCGAACCAGCACCCCTATGGGATGCCCATGCTGCAGGAGGCAGCTTACCCTGCTATGCCACAGCACAGCTCCCTAAATTTTTATTTTTAAATGTTATAAGGGGAAATGTGTTAAGAGAAGAACTCATTGTCTCCCAGTTGGCTGTTAATATCCCGAGGGCAAGAACCACAACTTACTCATCCTACCATTCCTCAGTATCTGGCTTATGACCTACATAGCATACTCTCACAAACTAGCTGTTAAGTGAACGAGTTATCCTCCAGAACACAGAATTTCAGTAACACTTTACATTCCTACATTGCAAAATGCAGTTTCAGTATTTCACATTCTTGAGTTGCCCCAAGCCGTATTATGCTAGTAGAGTATAAGCAGCTGTACTGTGTATAACCACCATCACCTGACTAAATTCAAGGGCAAGCTCACCTAGAAGCACAGGTGAGTCACAACAAAAACACAGCAAGTCTTACGAGAGCAGTAATTTGGGAGAGAAACAAGAACATCCCACAAGGTGAGGTTCTCACGATGACTCCAACTGCACAGAAGTGTAGTGTTCATGGGATACTGTCAGTACCTGCCTCTGCAAGTATATTCACAAAATGCTTCAGGTAGGGATTAAACAAAGTAACTTCCTCAGTCCAGGCCTGGGAACATGCGCCCCACAACTGAGGAAACATCTAAAACCCAGAGTGTGGAGGTGGGCATTCGTCTCTCATTGAGGAGACGCGCTCTCCACAGAGGGGTTCCTGGGTTCAATTCCTGGCTCTGGCTCCTGACTCCAGTTCTTGTTAATGCAGACCCTGGGAGGTAGCCATGATGGCTCAAGTAGTTGCGTCCCTACCACCCACCTGGGAGACCTGGATTAAGTTCCTGGCTCCCAGCTTCAGCTCCATGGTTGTTGCAGGTATTTGGGGAATGAACCAGCAAATGAGAGCTCTCTGTCTCTTTCTGCCTCTCAAATAAATGAAAATAAAATTCAGAGTGTAATAAATGAAAGGTTTAGAACTTTGGTTTCCTTTTCTCAGCTATCATACAAAGAAGATGAACTAGAGTCTTCATTTGTCCATCAGTGAATTTATTCGCCACCAGCCACTCCTGCTGAGAATCGCTAATGAGAAGAGAGGAAAGCACAGTTTCCTGCCTCTTTAGAAGCCAAGATTCATGAGCAGAGTTCCTCTGAGCAGTGGAATCACTGAGACCTCAAAATTGAACTTTATCTCAAGTGTGTTTCCCTTTCCAAGGTGATGAAATGAACAAGTAAACAACATTCTCACTTGGAACAAATCATTCAAACTCATAAAATTGAGCTGGAATAAGAAAGAGGAAGCCATCGAGCCCATCATTCACAGCTGCTATTCTGAATTTCACTCTCCAATCGCCCTACTTAACTCCAAGGGTATCCACATCTACCCACACCAGGGTTCCTGGGTTTGCCTGCAGGTTGGAGACATTTCAATTCTGCCATCGTGTGGTTGTCACAATTAGCCCTGCTGCTCACATCTCTCCTGGCTCTTTGCCCAGGGGCTTCCTTAGCCTTGACACACTTTCCTGCCTTCCACCTCCAACGCATGACATCCCTCTGAGGTGCATCCTAGTCTTGAGTCTCTTCAGATTCAACCCATCCTTCTCAGCCTTTTGGCTAAGATCAAGTGCGAAACCATCCTTCTGCCCAAAATCTTTTTTTTTAAAGATTTATTTTTTTATTTGAAAGGCAGAGTTACAGAGTGCAGAGGCAAAGAGAGCTAGAGGTCTTCCATCCACTGGTTCACTCCCCAAATGGCTCCAATGGCTACAGCTGTGCTGATCTGAAGCCAGGAACTTCTTCCCAGTCTCCCACGCACGATCAGGGGCCCAACTACTTGGGCCATCTTCTACTACTTTCCTGGCAATAGCAGAGAGCTGGATGGGATGCGGAGTAGCCAGGACTCAAACTGGTGCCCATATGGGATGCCAGCACTGCAGGCAGCAGCTTTACCTGTTACACCACAGTGCCAGACCCTGAAATCTCTTCTGGTGAGTCTGTTCCATATTTCACTTTGTGGCCTCGCCATCTACACAGTTAAACAAACAAGATGACCACGGAGATCCATGGGACAGTTCACCACCAGAGATGATCAGATCATCTTTTCCCAAAATATTTAAAATACGTGCTTTACTTTCTATCCACAAAGCATTGCAGGGCCCTGCAAGTCTGCATCTAGACCTAGAACTTATCTGTTCCTGCCCTCCTGGGGGCAGAGGCTCATTACTCACTGAACACAAGTCCTGACTCCACCACACAGCATTTTTTCCGAACTCTCCATCTGCACCTTCGGGAATACCAGCAATCTGCTCTGCAGGAAACCTCCTGAGGGCACATTCCAAGACCAGTTCAAATGCCAACACCCTTTTCCATTCTTCCCTGAGGCCGAGTTAGTGCTGTTCCCTATCCTGTGGATGCACAGTGCTCTGTACCAGTCTCCCTCACACCAAGCTAAACACCATCTCTATATGCATATTGTGTGACAGGTACAGCGTACTGAGCACTGGACAACAGAAAAGGAACCATGACCTGGGATCTATCATCATGGATGCCCTTAGTCAACACAAAGTCTCAGCGAGGCCAGGGCAGTAGAGCTGGGAGCTGAAGCATGAGGAGTTTGTAATGAATTTCTTAGACCCCATTCTACCTCACCCTCTACCTATTGATGGCTACGAGGGCATATTTGCTTAATCGTATGTTTATTCTTAGACCCCAACGACTTCCCAGTACATCACAGGTATTCTAACCATTTCTTGAATGGATAAATAAAAGACTGTATAGGGACACACTTAGCACACTTTATGTGTCATTTCATAAAGAAATCTTCCCCAGAATTCTTGCTAAATGACAACTGTGCAAAATGCCTGGAAACAAATCAAGAACCCACAGTGAAGCTGTCCATGAGGAAGAAACGAGAAGACACTTCTCTCCGAGCTACCTATAGTAGCCTACTTGGTCCAGCCTCACCTCCTTGTCCAACCACTCTCCCAGCCCCTACCACTGCTCCCCAAGCACCCCCACCCAACAAGTGCAAAGATCTTGCCTTGCCACAGAATCTTTGCACCTGCTATTCGCTCGGCCTGGGAAAGCTCCCTCCAGACATCCAGTGTCTCCCTCCCGCTCCTTCAGGTATTTGCTCAAACGTCACCTTCTCAGGAGGCCTTTCTTGACAGCCCCATTTAAAATATACCCCCTTCCCTGCTTCCGGTTTCTTATTATCCTACATACTAATCATTTTTTATTTCCTGGCTCCCCTCATTAGAATTTGCCCCTCTGGTACACTTCATTTCCAGCACTTGAGAGTTCTGAGCAAGCACTGAGCAGACTGTTGTTAACGTACATGTCCTTTAGTGGATGGTCCCTGCATGTCCATTAGTGAAGAGTGCGTGCTAGGACTGCTGTATGTGTGAAGGGCTGGGGAGAAAGTGCACACACCCTCAGACCAGACAGCCTGCACCAGCTATCTCCAGCAATTCTCAACTGTGCAACCAGGCAACCTACTCAAGTTTCTCAAACCTCAAATTCTCACCTTCAGAATGAGAGAATTACGTAGGCATACTTCATGACTAGTGAAAATTGAGATTCTACATGTAAGAGAACTTAAGATACCACATGGCAGGCATATAAGAAATACTCAATATGAAAGCTACTATTAGTATTTTATTGGAGAAAATAAAGAGAGCAGAAAGTGTTTTAATTTCATATAAACAGACCGGTGCCACGGCTCACTAGGCTAATCCTCTGCCTGCGGTACCGGCACACCGGGTTCTAGTCCTGGTTGGGGCACCGGATTCTGTCCCGGTTGCTTCTCTTCCTGTCCAGCTCTCTGCTGTGACCCAGGAGTGCAGTTGAGGATGGCCCAGGGCCTTGGGCCCTACACCCCATGGGAGACCATTCCCGGCTTCGGATTGGTGCACTGGCCGCAGCGCGCCGCCGTGGCAGCCATTTGGGGGGTGAACCAACGGAAAAAGAAGACCTTTCTGTTTCTAACTCTGCCTGTCAAAAAAAATTTTCATATAAACAGAAACATCTATTAGCAACACATTCAAGTTAGCTTTTAGAATATGTATTGGGTAATAATTTAGTTTTTAAGAATATATTCAAGTTTGAAATTTCTCATAGTTTTGCTTACTAGCCCTCTCAAACTCTCACCTAAAAAACTAAAAAGGACATAAAAGTAATTTGAAAAATTTTTTAAAAAAGGTAAGTTCCCTGTAAAAAATGAAAAAAATTCACTTTACCTAAACCAAGAAGGAAACGACTTAGCAAGAAAGAAGAACACTTTTGAGGACAGGCAAGTCAGTACAGGTTTCAGATGTACAACTGCCTTGAAAGGAACTCACCTGATTAACTCACACGAAACTACAACAAAGGTTTATCCTTTCGAGATGCTACTTCTCTTTCTCTCTAGAAGAAAGCCAGAAGCCATCTCTTTCATGGGATGCAGGGCCTTCCACACCCCGTACACAGCCCTTTGTGTGGCTCTGTGGTTGTTGCATAAATGAACATGTGCCTGCTCCAGGTAGGGAAAAGGACCCACAGGGCAGGAGTGTGTCCTGTGCTGCCTCTGCAATCCTGCGCTGGCTCAGGCCACCACTGGAAGGGCAGCTGTATGTTTACAGGGAGGAGCACATACATTTATCATCTAAAACCCGGGATGAACTGGCACTGCCTCCGAAAGGCAGCCACAGGCAGGACTCTGGAGACGCCGGAATCCATCGTGAAGTATGTATTGAGCATACTGCATTCAGCAGCATTAATTTTCAACAACCATGTAAAATCACTTACATCCAGATAAACAACATAGAGCCTTAAGTCAAGACATTCAGGCTTAAAGTGCCTCAGTTTCTCAACCAAGATTTCTTTCTCAACTCCTTGTCATAGTAATAGTGTTTCTTTAGACTGATAATGGACCCCAGGGCCCTACCACCTGGTCTGAATCCCACCTCTGCCAGTTCCCAGCTGCGTAACCTTGGACAAACTGCTTGACTTCTAGGTGGTGGTTCTACATCCACAACACGGGCAAAGTCTCCCAAAGTTATCGTGAGGGTTACATGACTTTAGCAGTGAAACGATTACAATAGAGCCCAGAATGTGGTATTCACTTACTAGTGTGAGCTGCCATCACTGGCATCATAATTAACAGAAATGATCTCTATCACCACCTCATCATATTTAATTGACTACATTAGAAAATACATTTTAAACAAGCACAGATTTTGCTTGTTATAATCATTTATAATCTAGTTTCATATAAATGTCCAAATATTGAGAGGTAGAGTGGAAAAGTTCCATGAGGTTCCATTATAATTCCTTCCCATACTCACTTTAAAGCCTTAAGAAAATGTCTATTTTAATTCTGAGTCTGGTGTTGTCTTTGGTTTTCTGAAAGGGTTTATTGAAAACTCTAAACAGGATGGAACATTCCTACTGCTTACCTTGCAGGAGAAACTTTGTAGCAGTACAGTAGATATTCATGGGTTTCAATTTCCTAATACACAAATGCTTCATTGTCTGGTAAATGGCAACAGATTCTCCATGCTCTAAAGGCACATTGTTTTTGCTTCTTGATTTTTCTGTTCTACATTTAGCTGTATGGTGATGAACCTTCCTGCCTGCCACAACAAACACTTCTCAAGGTACTGTGAGTATCCAAACAAAGTGGTCGCTACCAATTTTGTTAAAAATCTAATACAGCATCACCAAGTTGGTGTTCGGTCCTGGTCAGCCAGGGCTGCTATAGCAATACCACAAACTGGGTGGCTGAAGTCAGACACGCCAATGTATCTTACAGTTCTAGAGTCCAGAAGTCCAAGATCAAGGTGTTGGTCAGTGTGGTTCCCGGTGAGGGCCCTCTTCCTGCTTTGCAGGTAGCTATCTCCTGTGGGGTCTCACATGGTAGAGCGCACGCTCTAGGGTCTCCCTCTCTTCCTATAAAGGCATTTGTCCTGTTGGAGTAGGACCACCTTCTCAAAGTCACATTGAGAACTGGGCTTCTACAGATGAATTTGGGGTAACCCAGACATTCTGTCCATAAAAGTTTTCTGTGAAATATAAAACTCAAGTCCAAATCCATCATGTTTCCAGTTCCACTAAATTTTTATCTATTCATGTATGTAAAACCACCAGATAATATATAATTTTAGTTTTTAACTCAGAATGTAAAACCTGAATGCAAGACTTAGTTCTCAAACTCACTGACACAGTAATAAAAGTTCAACAACTCTCTCCAATTTTTCCCTAAGACTAGACCGATATACTTTTCCTATAAGACACAGCATTAGATAGAACATATCAGAGTATTTTAAAAATGCCTCACTGTTTAGTGGGACCCATTGTCTACACAAAATAATTTCATATGTTTATTTATTTATTTTCATTTACTTGAAAGGTAGAGTTAAAGCAAAAGGAGAGAGAGGGAGAGAGATCTTCCAACCCTGGTTCACTCCCCAGAGGACCACAACAGCCAGGGCCAGGACCAAGCCGAAGCCAGAAGTTAGGAACATAATTCAGGTGTCCCACAGGGGTGGCAGGAACTTGAGCCATCACCTGCCACCTCTCAGCGTGTCCACTAGCAGGAAGATGGTTCAGAAATAGAGCAAGGACTTGAACCCAGGCACTCTGATATGGGATGCAAGTAACCCACATGGCATCTTAATCACTATGCCACAACGTCTGTCCTGAAGTGCATCTTTTTACATGCCCTGGTATTACCCTAATGTATCATGCGGCCCAGGCAATCACACTGGTAGCAGCTATTACTTGGAAAATCAGGTGAGCTCCAAATTACCTCTACAGTGCTGTGGACTGCAAGAGCTGACACAGCCCTAGATTCTCAAACCCTAACACTTTACAGACGTGGAGGCCGATGCCCAGGGAGGGTGAAGGACCTGCTCAGGCAGCTCACAGGGCCAAGTGCAAGGGCACAGGGCTCTTCTCTGTAAGCCAGGGTGTAGTGTCCACAGCAACACACGCCACCAAGCCCCTGTGCTCCTGACACCCAGGTCAGGAGGCAGCTCTCCATCATCTGGCAAAGACAATAGCCTTTTCTGGCAGCAATGTGAGGACAGAAGCCTCCTCCTCACTCATGCCTTCAGACTCCCCAGTGGTGGCCACATCCAAAATAAAGATCACTGCTTTTTCCCTTGTTTTGCTCTGAATTGATGGACATAGCAGGCTGATGAATTTCTCATTCCCACTCAGCTCCTCCAGGCAATGGAAAGTGAAATGTGCTGCAAATCCCTCTTCTCCCACTCCTACCGCTTCCAGGGTCAGCTCACCCAAACAACATGACCTTGACCTTGGGCCTACATCTCAATGGACAAGCCTTAAGATACTTCTGTGCACCATAGACTTCTCAAGCCACAGGCTTCATGAAAGGCTGCTGAACTGCAGAGAGAGGGAAGGAGAGCCTCCAGGATTGGGTTGGTTTGATGAGTTTCTATCAAACGTTCTCACACATGTGGACACATAACTTGAGAGGTACATCCTTCATAGACCATTCAATAGTCACTCCTATTTTTATAGGGAACCTACTTCAACTAAATCTATCCGACCCGCCTTTCATCTGCCCAGGGTTGCTGCAGAAACAAGGATGCTCCTGCAGAGTGCTCTCAGTCCACAGGAGCGGCCAGCAGCCTTTTCCTCTCAGTCGCTAAGAAACAGGGCTGACTTTTCCATTTCCTGTCCCAATTTCTAGCACAGAGCAATCTGTATGTCTGCCAGATTTACTGAACACTTAACAGCCATGCTTGAAGCTCTCCAATTTCATCGTGACTTTAAAACTACGAAGTCCAAAATGCAAGCCAGCACAAACAAGAGCTCACGTTAGAGAAGTTTCATCCTCGCATCCCTGGAAACATCTCTCGGGAAAATGCAAAGAGCAAAAATACCATCTCTTCGCGCCGGGTGAGAGGGCACTGTGAATCTGGTCTACAACAGTGAGGTATTATTTAGCAGTTAATCATTTGTAAAAAATGTGTAAGTGAAATGACTCATTGCAAGAGTCACTCAATTGTCTATGTGTGCATGCACCCTTCTGAGTAGCAGAGAAGTTGGTATACGCACATTTCTCTCCCCAGCCACCCTTCCCAATGCCCTGTTGTCATCTTTTTCCACCTGTCTTGGGCAGCAGGATGGCCCACAAAAGGACAAGCTGCTTCAGGACAGGATGCATTAGTCCTATAATCCCAACTGAACTCTGCTCTCCGAGCCAGCCTGACCTTGCGCTCCAGTCACTCACCACATGCTGGATGCCCAGCTGAACTCTCAGATTCTTACCAGAACTGGACACCCGCCGGATCCTCTGCGGGGACAAGGCCCGCTCTGAGCCCAGACTCCGGCCCTCGCTGTTCCGCCGCAGGCAGGAACCAGAAGGCCCCCCTTTGGCTTTGGGGCCAGGTGTTTTCCTCCAACCGCAGGAGTCGGGCTTGGATATGTTCCTCCCCGAGGGGGTCGTAGACTTTGAAGCAGAACCCTGTGAAAAAAAGTTAAGACCTTAGCCTGGATCACAGCTTCCCCATTCCATCTCCTGTGGCATTAGCTCTAAGCCAGATACCAGTGTTCAGTTTGCATTTTCATTCTGCAGCAATTAAAACTCTTCACCATTTGCTCTTCAATTCATCTGAGCAGATCAAGAGCACCAGTGCCACAAGTCAAGGTCTAGTGGGGCGGGGCGGGTGGCTAGCCATAACACCTGACACCAGGTTCCCTGACAGAGCTCTCCCCATTTTCCTCCTGACTACACATTCGTCCTGTGGGTCCTGTTCCCTCCTCACCATGGATTTACTCTCCCTACATGATCCCGCCCACTGTCTGAATCGCCACCTTTATGCTGGGGCACGCAAACCCCAGACGACCAAGCAAACACTCTCCCCAGAGTTTCCCATGCACTTAGCTTCTTCTGCACAACCCCGCTGAGCACCTTCAGGCATCTCTACTAAACACTGACAAAAATAACCATGCTGCTGTCTTCATGAATACCATCCTAAATTCAATGCATGTATCAGCTCAGTTACCCCTCATGCTACTGCTCTAGGTTGAGACTTGGACCACACCCCCTTTTACAGAAGAACACGAAGCACTGAGATTAAGTTGACCTTATCTATCCAGCTCAAAAGCTGTCTCTTCCCATACTACAAACACACCAGGTGCCCAACTTCCACAGGGAACACTGTTTCTGGGTGCTTTCTTCCTTACCCCTAAACCCCTTTTTCCATCTGCCTCTGGGGAGGCCAGCACTATTTCTCCTCAGGGTTACTTAAACTGTGTCCTCAAGCCCTTTCTGGTCTCCCTAGCCTCCATTTCACCTTCTACTCTCCCCCACTGCACCCCATCCCTCCACCTCTCTAAAACTCAAATAGGCCAGGCTGGCTTCCCTGGGCCCTCCGAGAAAGCTGAGGCTTTGTGCGCCACCCGAAGTCCTTTTGGGCACGGCAGGCATAGGCAAGGCAGCCCTGCCATCCTCCTAGTTCTGTACACCCCAGCTCCAGTCACATCCCCTACCTGAAGTCCGCAAAATATCTTCTTGCGTTTCTTCATGGCCATCCCTACAACCGGAACACTTGTCCTTCAACTTCAGACAAGTGGCTAACTCGGCCCCTCCCCTGGAAGCCTTCCTTGGCCACTCCCCAGCATCGCCCTTCCGCACCACAGCAATCTATTTGTATTCCCAACTTGGTCTTGATGTGCCCTGCTATTGTACTGTCGAATGTCACCCGCCGCACTAGGCACTACATTTGCCCAGGTGTTGGGTCTTTCTTTTCTGTGTACTAGCAATCACCTCCATAGACATGACACATAGTAGGTACCCAATAAATGTTTCCACTCTACATATAGCAGAGAGAACACTGAGGCTTACACAGACATAAGCTCCAACACCACAAGCTACAGTTCGTATTCTCCCTTGATGTGAGAAAAAAGAAAAGAAACAGTGAGTTGTGTAGAGACCAAGAAAGGTGCTCAAGGCCACCATGCCAGTGAAGGATGGAGCCACACTTGAAACGTCTGCGCTTAACCTCATTTTCAATGCAAATACAAAAAAGCCCTCTGCTGATGGGAGCTGAATTCATACCTTAGATGAGTACAGAACATATGTGCCAGTATCCCAGGAGAACGGCTGGAGCTCACACTTTAACACAGCAGAACACAGCCTTGGCCAAGAAAGGCAAGAGATGGCACACAAACTAACAAGGGTCTTCTATCTCTGCCTTAAAACTGGCTAAGTTAACCTCTCAGAAAATCCTCTTTTAAAAATGTAAAGCAAATTACTCAATAACTTACAAAGGTGCATCCTCAGCGAATCGTGTACTTTGCCTTTCAGAGAGCTAACATTCCACAACATTTTGAAGCTCTCTGGTGTGTACAGAGCCAAAAGAGTCAGCATTCAAGTCAGGAGGACCCAAGTTTGAATCTTAACATGACTACTGACCTGCTGGGTAAGTTCTAAGTAACCTCTCTCAAGAACTGAAGTGTAGATTACAATGGCTCTGTTGTTTCTGGGAAGAATGACCCACAGTGTTTGTAAAACACCTGTGCGTTTCTGGGAAACTTAAGTGACATAATGTATGAAAAGGCACCTGGCTCCAGAGCAGGCTCTGAATCAATATCAATTCCTTTCTTCCTATGTAATGCACCACTCCCATTATATAACCCATGAACATGAATATATCATCTCTGTGACCAATTAAAATCAAATCCCTCCTTTCAAATAAGAACAGTTCTAAAGTGTCAGATAAACCCTGTCCACCAAAGAGCCATGGAGTTGCAAGAAGCCCAAGGACTCAGTAAAATCAAAGCCTAACTTAACTCCAGACCAACACAGCATGTTGACAATGAACGTCTCTCCAGGACTGTCTCATCCTTGGTCCAGGGAAGTTGGAGCCCCAGGTATTGCTTTAGTGACCAACAGACACTGGCATTTGGGTAAAGACTACAGCAAGTGAAAGTAAGTACAATGCCAATGGCCTGTGATGGCTTGTCCAGACCCTTCCCCACCCTCCTTCCCAGGGACCAGTGAGAACTTGTTAGAGGGGGACTAGCAGGGCCAGCATTGTGGCACAGTGCATTAAGCTGCAAACAGCAACACGAGCATCTCATATAGGTGCCAGTTTGAGACCAAGCCTGCTCTACTTTCAAGCCGGCTCCCTGCTAATGTGCCTGGAAAAGCAGCAGAGGATGGCCCAAGTCCTTGGGCTCCTATACCCACAGTGGAGATCCAGAAGAACCTCTGGGCTCCTGGCTTTGGCCTGGCCCAGCCCCAGCTGTTGCAGCCATTTGGAGAGTGAACCAGCAGATGGAAGATATCTCTGTTTCTTCTAACTCTTTCAACTAAATTAATAAATAATTTTTTTTAAAAGAGTGGGACTAGCAGAAGAGGGCATTGTGCTCAAGACATCATCACAGAAAATGAATAAGTTTTTATGCCAGTTGATAAGTAAAGAAACTAGTTCTGGGAATATGGGACAGTCCTCCAGGACTTGCAAAACATATTACTTCCAACTACGAATCCTAAGTGAAAGATGACTAAGATGAAAAGTGCTACTTCTCTAAGACGTACCACTGGGCTCCATTTCAACCTGACGGTTCTATGACCTGACTTCAGTACCACATCACCACCCCGGGAAACGAGCTTCCACCCTACATGTGGGAAACAGACAGCTAAGTCTGGGTGCACAGATCAGAAAAGCTTACAGTTCCAAAATCATACAACCAATTTAAAGTCAAGGCAAATGTTGCTTAAAGTAACTTTATGCTACTTCTGGTAGCTGGGGACTGACACATACCAAAAGCTTCTCATAAATCAAGGAGGAATAAACATCTTCTTTCTGTGTGTATCTCTGAACACAAACTAATAACACTGGTTAGAATCAGGAGATGACTGAAACTTAGCGAAACATTAAAATGCATTTGACTTCAAGAGAACCTAACGACAAAATCTGAGCTGTGAAATAACAAACTCATTAGAAACCCCTGTGGCATACTATTCTTCCCACGCACCTTTACTGTGAAGCCAAACACCTCTAAACTGACCCAGCGGAAGACTGTCTTCAGAGTGGTGTGGAGATGAAGGGGGATAGATGCACGGCGGACTCCTGCTGCCTGCCCACCAATGCCCTCACACTCTGCTGGGGGCTCGCCCACTCCCTGTCCTCCTCTGGCTTCCAGTGGGATTTGAGGGGTGTTCCTTCCCTTCTCCCTCCCTTCCCAGTCACGGCCGAGCATTGGCATCCCTCCAAAAAGGCCACAACTCCCTGTCCGGGGGTCCTTGGTGGCCCTCACGTTCCAGCCAGGCCCCCTGCCCACTTCTGGTCTAGCCTACACATGGAAACAGCCCTAGTGCTGTTACTTTCCCAAACACTGCCCATACCTCTGTAAAAATTCCTTTTATTAAACTTTCCTCAGATCCCCTCATCACCTCCCACAAAAAGAGCACCTGCAATCTTTTCTAACATCACCCCCTAAAACGATCTGACAAAGACATCCTCTGTGGCCCCCACTGCACCCTGAAAAAGCACCCAAACAGCCCCTTAGCATGGGACCATGCTGTGGGTTTCATTCCCCTTAGACACGAGCCCTCCGAGGGACTGGCTGGCTCACTCCTGCCTCCCCCCTACCCCTCACCTCACTCCCTTCTGACCCCAGCACAGGCACCCAAGGACAGCCTGTGTGGGGCCAAAAATACACCTAAGTCCCCACTGCCAAAAATAGGGCTGAGGATCAGTACACAAAGTCCAAGGGGGCTGTTTTCAATACTTGGAAAATTAGTTTCTTCACACTATTGTCCAAAACTTATGTGCAGTTGAAGAATCATAACCTCCAAACTGCATATGAATTTGTTCTGTAAGTAGCACTGTCTAGTCCTCCCCAAGTGTTTGACAGGTGCTACAGAAACCATGCTGCCTTTCCACTATCCACACGTGAAATGGAGTTTCTTTATTCTGTGTACCAGAAGTCAATGCATCTGGACAGCAGGAGACCTTGGACATTCACCGTCCAGTCCTTTCCCCCTTGGGTCTCAAGAACTTCCTGGCCCAAAATGACATTTGCTGGTCAGAAGCAAGCACTTTGCACACAGGAGAGGGGAGGGCTCTACTTCCCAGGGCAGAACCCAGGAGTTATTTTTATGTCGATATGTTTACTAGCACCACCTAGCCATTTCTTAAATGGGGTACACGTTAAAGTTTATAAACAAACCTTTTTTTTTTTCAGAAACAATGAAATAAAACCTGATTGTATTAGGTATAACTCCAAATAACTATTCTACAATATTGAAGTCCTTTGTTCTTTTAGCGTACTACTAAAAGGAACATTGACACTTGGCACAAAACACTTCAACAGAGGACTTTTCTTCAGTATGAACGTTTGTTACATTGTTATCTATGAACACACCCCTCTGTCCTAAGAAATAACTCCTGAAAGCAAGTCTACACACCTAGTTCTGCAGTATTATTGATTTATAATAGCTAACTAAATGCTAATACATCTGAGCTTACTTCCCGTTCCCTCAAGAACCCCCATAATTTCACTCACCAAAAACAGAGAACCATATTCAAAAGTCTCATTGAGGTTTTCCTTTTTTAGCTCTTGTTTTTCCGCAGGTGCCTCATTTTCTTTTTCACCCTTCTTTTCAGGGCTAATCCTATCGACACTGGAGACACACGTCATTTCCGAACATTCCGCACTTTCCATTTGAACAGGCAGTATGCCTTTGATCTTCTGCAAAAATGCAGCCACGGACCCAGTCTCACATGCTGGGTTAGAAGAACTTGCTTTGTCAACATCTTCCTGATTCGATTTCACAGCAGATGTTGTTCTTGGAACCTTGTGCGAAGCATTTTTAGAATGAGTTGTAACATGCACAGCCTGGCTAGTAATGAGTTTATTAAATTGCTGCTTATGCATCTTGTTAGTTAGGATTTCTGCTTTTGTGTCTGCATTTAAGTCAGGTCGTGGGGTTTTGCTCAGAACTGTCAAATGTCTTGTGGAAGACACGGATGAGGGTGACGAGCCATTGGTCAACTGAGGTTTGGGTGTGACCCTTGATAAAGCAGCATCTTTGGACTGCAGCACTGGTCTAGACATAACTTTGGCTTTGACGTTCTTGAAGTTTGGTCTTGGGTAGCTTATAATTTCAGTTCTTCTAACTTTGCTGCCTATAGGTGTATTTGTTTTGGCTGTTGATTTTCCT
The DNA here is from genome assembly GCF_964237555.1 of Oryctolagus cuniculus. Lineage (NCBI taxonomy): Eukaryota > Metazoa > Chordata > Mammalia > Lagomorpha > Leporidae > Oryctolagus > Oryctolagus cuniculus. The sequence continues at coordinate 72,479,771 of NC_091433.1, read as the reverse complement.
GGACTAGATTTAGGCATATTGATGGTTGTCCCCTTCAAGTCTGGTAAATTTTTAAACTCTCGGTTATTCTTTCCCACCGTATTACATTTCTCTGTTGCTCCAACAGGAGGAATGGAAAATTTTGCATTTGTGTGTTCTAGAATTGGTGTTGACATGCAAACAGAGTTATCTGTGTTAAAGACAATATCATTTGCATCCCAAGTCAATTCCAGTGATGAAGTCACCTTCTGTCCTGGTGGGCTACTTAGTATCAATTCTGTGGTCTGATTTAGGGGTCTCAAATCCTTTTCATTGGAGGCACTTTGTGTATCCTCAATCACAGTGACTTCAGGCTGAGAGTTCAACACTTGGGCTTTACTTTTATCAAAAGTTGGCACCAATAAAGGGCATTCATAATCAATAAGACAATTAGACACTGTTTCTCTTAGATTTTGGCCCATTTCCTTTTGCCCATATGAGCTCTGTGAATGTGTCTCACTATTTGGTTCATCTTTAGACAAACAAAAGACCTCTTGTAATACAGCTCTACTAGGGACTTCCACACCATCAGAAACTGGTGTTAGAGCTTGTATCTCTTTTTCTCCAACTAGTTTTTGCTGTGATCCATCTGTGTACTCACTGGTGACCTTTCCTGAAGAATACTGACACTGATTTCCAAAATCTGGAACCACAACCTCAGTTTGCATCATCACATCAGAGAATGCTGTGTGAGTTTTATCTTGGGTCTCTGATGGTGTGGCTTCAGGGTTTTCAAAGACCTCTTTTTCATAACTAGTTTCTCTCACATGCAGCCTGTCAGATTGGGAAGATGCCCAAGTGGAAGAGGATAAAGATGTATTTCCAATTCTCATTCTGGTAGGTTGCAGATTTCCAGGGGTAAGCAAAGACTGATGATTTTCAATGGCATGATGAGATACAGAGGTGCAGTTAACTTTCTCCACTCTTGAGTCAAATGTTTGGTTTAGCTCCAAGTCAGTAGGGTAGCCTGTATAGTTCAAATCACTGTTAGATTTCCACACAAAAGGTAGAGATGGCTCAACACACTGGCCCTGAACTGCTTCTAGGGGATCACAGCCGTTGTGTGGGTAATTGGGCTCCTCTGTATTCACAAGGATGGAAGACTGGCACGTGGAAACTTTATGCCTATGTAACACCTGATTCCTAATGAAATCACTTAAAGACTTTTGGTGATCAAGTATTTCAACACACTGATGGTTGTAAGAAATATTTTCACCACTGTCCACAGCAGGGCTGGTTTCAAACTCCACCAGCATGTCATCTGGGCTGGCACAATTCCAGCTCACAGTGTTGGTTGATGATGGTTGTGTGGAGGGTAACTGTTGGTCATATACATGTGTATTTCCACTTTTATCACTGAGAAATAAGGATTGCAGTTCACCTCCTGTCTTGTCTGAATTAACATCATTCATCCTGGATATGAACTTTAAACCTCTGCTGTTTTATTTCTTCTTCAATTTCATACAAGAGAGAAGGGAAAACTGTCCATCTCCAAAGTTCAAAGCACTGTTGAATACTTCGAAGTCTCACATGCAGTCAAGTTGAAATGACTTGCTGTTCCCTGGAAGAAATAAAGTGTTTAACTCAAGTACACATTAGGGAAATCAACAGGTCACCCTTTGACTAACAACAACTTTATTTTCACATTTAGAACCCACAACTATTGATACAGGTAATTCAGTTATCATAGGTAATTACCACTCCCTCGTATACACATGCTGTTAGTTTGCAAAGGCAAAATGGTACATGGAGATACTGCTGAAGTTATCCCTGTGACTGTCTTCCTAGATGACAGTACTCCTCTCCACTCCCAGGGACTCTTATAAAAGAGAAGGAAGCTAAATCTGCCAGCAGATTTTGCTCCCTGTTGGTTGACAGAATGACTTACTATTCGTTAGCCTGGAACAATGCCAACTCATGTCTGCTGTCCCAGCATAATTAGTAGTAGTGGCCCTTTCATTCCCAGAAGAGGCTCCAGGGTTTCCATGGAGAGTGACTGCTGGACAGACCAGGCAGGTCCAGCAAATAAGCTAAAAAATCACTGAAGATTTAGAGAGTTAGAACTCTCCTTCACCATCTTCATTCTTATCTTAAACATACACAATATCCAAACTGAACGGAAAAAAAGTTGATTGGAAAATATTGCAGAGGTACTTTGTTGGAGGTTCCTTTGAAATGTTAAAGAGTTACTATGGACCATGGATTGAACTGTTTGCATAAGCCATATGTTGAAGCCTAACCCCCATATGTAGCTTTATTGGAGACAGCAACTCCAAGGCAGTGTTTCACACTAAATGAAGTTATCAGGGTGAGGCCGACCAGACAGAACAAGCTCCTTCTCCCTCCCTCCCACCCGTGTTAGGACACAGTGAAAGGGCAGCTGTCTACAAACAAGGAAGACGCTCTCACCAGAAACCAAACCCCAAAAGAATCCCGATCTTACTTTCCAGCCTCCAGAATTGTGAGAAAATAAATCTCTGTTGCTTAAGCCACTCAGTCTATGATATTTTGTTATGGCAGCCTGGGCCAACTAAGATACCATATGATCCAGAAATTCTATCCCTAAGCATCTACAAAAGATAAATGAAAACAAGTTCACACAAAAACAGGTACACAAATGTACATGACTCTTCAATGAAGCAGTGATTGATAACAGCCCAAAAGTAGAAACAACTAAAATGTCCATCAACTGGCAAGCAGATAACAAACGCTGTTATAAAGCATACAAGGGAATGTTATACGGCGATGGAAATGGATGAGATATTGATACATAACGTGGATCAAGTGTCACAACTTGAAAACACTGTACTAAGTATTGTCACAAAAGACTACACCTTATATGGTACAGTTTACATGAAATGTCCAGACAGGCAACTTGAGACAGGCACAGGAGTGTTTCTCTAAGGCTGGGAAAGGGAGAAGAAGGAAATGGAGAATGGTTGCTAACTGGGATGTCAATTCTGCTGGAGCTAATGAAAACGCTCTAAAATTAAGTAATGATGGGGCTGGCGCTATGGTACAGCAGGTTAACGCCCTGGCCTGAAGTGCCGGCATCCCATATGGGCGCCGGTTCAAGACCCGGCTGCTCCTCTTCTGATCCAGCTCTTTGCTATGGCCTGGGAAGGCAATGGAGGACGGCCTAAGTCCTTGGGCTTCTGCACCCGCATGCGAGACCTCAAGGAAGCTCCTGGCTCCTGGCTTCGGATCAGCGCAGCTCCAGCCATTGCAGCCAATTGGGGAGTGAACCAACAGATGGAAGACTTATCTCTCACTCTCTTTCTCTGCCTGACTTTTAAATAAAAAATATTTTTTAATTCTGTAAAAAAATTAATAATAACTGCACAAGGCTGTAAATATATAGGGAAAACTATTGAATAAAACACTTTAAAACACCCAAGTTTTCAAGTCCAAGCACTTTTTTAAAACAACTAAAATTTGATTATGCATTTCATCAAACTGAAGTGCTTAAGAAAGATCCAAATGTTCAAGTTTGAACTACAAGTAAGGCATTCATTAGAACTGGCTTTCTAACCCCAGGATACACTGTCAACCAGATGTCACAGTGCTCTTCTGAGTAACATTCATTATGGGGGAAAATGACACTCTATGTGTGACCTATAAATTTCTGAACTGAGAGATCTCATTTTCCTATTTTGCAATCTTTTCTGTGTTCAAGTTTCAGTGACCTGAATAAAAGCAGGAAAATAGGAACCTGACAGATCAGTATCCCCACACTAACAGTGCTCTGTGTGTTTCTGACCCATCCTTGACTGGGATTAAAAAAAAGATTGAAATGTTCATCAACAGCACTTGTGTGCAACACACACACACAGACGTTCAAAAAGAGATTCTGAATTCTAAAGGAAGTGCTGCATGATTTATACATTGATAGAAACTGTCTATCAGTCAACTTTTTTTTTAAAGATTTATTTATATATTTAAAAGTCAGAGTTACATACAGAGAGGAGAGGCAGAGAGAGAGAGGTCTTCTATTTGCTGGGTCACTCCCCAACTGGCTGCAATTGCTGGAGCTGTGCTCATCTGAAGCCAGGAGCCTGGAGCTTCTTCTGGGTCTCCCACGCGGGTGCAGGGGCCCAAGGACTTGAGCCATCTTCTACTGCTTTCTCAGGCCATAGCAGAGAGCTGGATCTGAAGAGGAGCAGCCAGGACTCCAACCACTGCCCATATGGGATGCAGGCACTGTAGGCAGCGGCTTTACCTGCTATGCCACAGCACCAGCCCTGAGCAGTCAACTCTTTAATAGCTAAAATCAGTTCCTTAGTTTAAAAGAATTCCTGAAGTAACAGATTATTGCCAATACCTTAAAAAGATTAATATTTTTAATTCTGTGGTCTAAAATATATTCATACAAAATGGTTTAAGATTTATCTTTCTACCTATCTATTTATAAGGCAGAGTGACACAGAGAGAGGGAGAAACAGAGAAGGATCTTCCATCTGCTGATTTACTCCCCAAATGCCCATACCAGCTAAGAGTGTGCCAGGCTGAAGCCAGGAGCCAGGAACCCAATTACTTGGGTTATCATCTACTACCTTCCCAGGCACATGAGCAGGAAGCTGGGGAAGTAGAGTGGCAGAGACTCAAACCAGCACTCTGATATGGAATATGGGTATCCCAAAAGGTGACTTAACCCACTGGGCCACGGTGCTCACCCTTCTTGCAAAATGTTTAAATCAGAAGTATGTTTATTCAGTTTTAGACTTCTCTGCATGGAGTATAATTTCCAAAAGTATTAAATATGCCACATTTTGAGCTTCCATGAAGGCCAATACTCATTTAAAAGATTTTGGGATAAGCAAATATAAGAAAAGCTCACTGCAAATATGAGCATTTAGCATAACCTTATAAGTAATTTGTCTTTATAGTCATCAGGCTAAATTAATACTTTCTAATCACTGAAGTCCTCATTTACAAAGTACATAAAAGATGATTTAATATATATAAACTGAGAATAAAGTAAATTACCAGTCCCATGCTATCCAATGTTTGATTTGTTTCCAGTATATCACTTATAACTAACACTAAAAAGATGATTTCTCTGGAAAAACTGCCTAGGAATAAAAACATTCAGACAAAGGATATGATGGATATGATTACTTTAAGATTCTTTATATAGTTTGTCACATTGTTAAGTGAACAAAAGGAGAAGGATCTTAGCATATATGCTGAGATATGTATATAACAGATACTCACATATTACCCAAGTATTGCTTTGAAAGCTTATGCATTTTGTTCAGTATCGTCTCAATAGTTTTCCAAGTCTAATAAGACATTTTTAATTGCTTTGAAATGCCACTACAGTTACAACTAAATCTTCTAGATTTACAAGCCAAAGGTTTACAAGAGTAACAGGCAAATAAAGAACCCACCAACCACTCAACTTTCATGTTAACTGTTTAGGACACTTGGGTTTATGATTTTTTTCAATTCACAAAAACAAATTCCAATTGGAGAGTAAAGCTATTCTTAAAAACCCCCAAAATGTATTCATAGAAAATACTTGACAGTTTTTTATTCAATTTGAAAAAAATTTACTGAAGTCTTTTTTGACCTTTATAGATACGAATAAAAATTAGTGTTACAGAGATTTGGATACCTAGAAGTTTCTGCAGTTGAGCTCATAATTCCAGGATTAGCTGGAGGATCAACTGCACCCTTCACTAAAGAAAACAATGGCTTCCAGTCACCATTACCATGATGATAAAGCCAGAGACAGGAAAAGTTTGACCAATCTTCCCTCAAAAGTTTATCAAGGGGCTAGCACTGTGGCGTAAGTTAAGTCTCTGCCTACAGCATCGGCATCCCATATGGGTTCCAGTTAGAGTTCCAGCTGCTCCACTCTGACCCAGCTCCCTGCTAATGGCCTGGGAAAGCAGTGGAGGACGGCCTAAGTACTTGGGCCTCTGCACCCACATGGGAGACCCAGAAGAATTTCCTTGCTCCTGGCTTCAGTTTGACCCAGCTCTAGCTGTGGCAGCCATTTGGGGAGTGGACCAGCAGATAGAATAATTCTACCTCTGTCTATAACTCTACCTCTCAAAAATCTTTAAAAAATAAAGTTTATCAAGAAAAAATAAATCAAATGCTGCTTTTTGGAACAAAATGGTTGCAACCATTTTACTTAGCGATTTAAGCCAGTTCCAAAAAGACAGATCCCATGTTTTCCCATTTTCCCTGAGCTGTGTTAATAGAGTACCAAAAATGCAATGTATTGGAGTGAAATTGACATTTTGAGATTCGATGATTGCTTACAGCCTTTGTCTCCACTGTTGAGGAACAGTGTTGTTTTCTTTATAGTATTTGTTGAACTGAAAATAGATCTTTGTAAAAATTAAGAGTGTGAATAGGAGGAGGAGGAGGAAGAAAGGTGGGAGCGTGGGCGGGAGGGAGGGTAGGGTAGGAAGTATCACTGTGTTCCTAAATGTGCATATATGAAATACATGAAACTTGTAAGCAAATAAAATTTAAAAAGGTTTATCAAAAAAGCTAAAAATTACCCATTTTGTCTTCAGGCCAATTTCATTGCTCTTCCACTTTAAAAACAGTGCTTCAGCTTCCCCTGTCTGACACAAGGCTCATGGAAACTGCATTACAAAACAGCCATGCAGGAATTTCAAAACTGCTTTGCACTAAAAGAAACTTATCTCTCAATCCCATTTTCCATGAATATTTGCAGTACCCTTGCATCTTCTGACTTAATCTCACCTGAGTCAGTAAGCAAAATTTTCTTGTTCCTGTAGTTTTAATGTAATTTATGAAATCTTCCAAGCAACTGTCCCAAACATGTTTTACTAAAGAAAATGAGAACGTTAAAAATACAGGGTGCAGGGGGATAGACAAGGAGGGAAGGAGGGAGGGAGGGAGGGAGACTTGAATGTAGTCATCCACACTCAAGATAATTTCTCAAATTTCCTTTCAGTAGTATCATATACCAGAACAAAAAAATAAAAAATAAAAGCAGTACCAAGCCTCCTTTTTAAGAGAATCACGTGGGTAAGACAGACTTGTCTAAAATGTCTTCTGTGGAAAAAGAGAACAAACTCCTCACTAACTAAGATATGGGAATAGAATAGGGCAACTCCTCTTGAATAAAAGATAATAGAAGGTATGTTCATAATGATTTATATGGTGAAAAACTGATAAATATGTACTAGAAGGAGTGATCAAAGAAAATAACTAACAGTATTACCTTTGAGTCATAATCTTGACATCTTTGGAAAAAATAAAACTACTTTCTACATCTTAGCTGAAGAAATTCTTTATTCTCCAAAGATAAAAATCAATAACTTCTTACAGTGAAAAGCTGAATCTTCATCATTTTCATTAAATAATTATAATGGAATTTATCGTTATATAATTGCTGTTCATTAAAATAATTATAATGGCCTTCATCGTTATCATATAATCGCTGGAAGAAATTTGAGATCCAATTCAAACTTCTCCATTTTACAAAGAAGAAAACCACCTCTGAGAAATAAAGTGCCTGACATGGCCAGGTCATTGTTACTACCAGATTCCCATTAGGCAATCTAATAGTTACACACTAGAACTGTGCCTTAGTTGGACTACTGAACTGGAAACTCAATAGAGGCTCTCCCGTGTCAGTAGATATCTTCTACATCTTCCTACTACCCACAATGTATAGCCCAGTAAAATGAACTTAACACAGCTCAAGTTGCTACACTATAATTATGTAATAAAGAATTTGACTCCATGGGGCCAATGCTATAGTGTAGTGAGTAAAGCCACCGCCTGCAGTGTTGGCATCCTTTATGGGCACCAGTTCAAGTCCTGGCTGTTCCACTTCTGATCCAGCTCTCTGCTTTGGCCTGGGAAAGCAGTGGAAGATGGCCCAAGTCCTTGGGCCCCTGCACCCCTGTGAGATACCAGAAAAATCTCCTGGCTTCTGCCTTCAGATTGGCTCAGCTCCAGCCATTGCTGCCATTTGAGAAGTGAACCAGCAGATGGAAGACCTTTCTGTCTCTCCCTCTCTGTAACTGTGCCTCTCGAATAAATAAATAAACCTTAAAAAAAAATTTTTCACTCCAAAAGTCAAAAGTAGCTTCATTACTTTATAACCATGCCAAAGTTCATTTTACTCTTTATGGCAACATATAGGATGTCCATCTTTTTAAGATGTGAATATAAGTAGTTGTGATTTATAGTTTCCAAATCATAAAATTACATCATTCTACTTAAAAGTTAAGAATTCACAAATCATAACAGCAATTTAACTCCCTAGGCTATAAAACCCCAAATGCCACCTTCCTCTTTAACTTGCTCTCAATTTTTAAAAAAGGGCTGGTGCTACGATGCAGTGGGTTAACCCCACACGGTTGCTACTTCGAGTCTCGGCTGGTCTACTTCCGATCCAACCTCCCGCTAACATGCCTAGGAAGGCAGCAGAGGATGCCCCAAGTGCTTGGGCCTCTGTACCCACATGGGAGACACAGAGGAAGCCTGTGCCTGGCCCACTTCTGGCTGCTGTGGCCATTTATAATGAATCAGTGCATGGAAGTGTGCACTTGTGTGCTAACTCTGCCTCTCAAATAAATAAATCTTAAAAAATAAAAATTAAAAAGACAACATTGGTATATTATCTAAGCTACAAAATTTATTTTATTCTAAAGTCATAAATAAAGCAATCAAGAGACAGATGGTTTGACCTAGGGGTTAAGATGCCGGAGACACCTGTGTCCCATACAGGAGCATCAAGGTTGGAGTCCTTGCTCTGCTCTGGATTCCAGCTTCTGGTTATCGCAGACCCTAGGAGGCAGCGGTGATGACTCAAGTGCTTGGGTCCCTCCCACAACACAGGAGACATAGACTGAGTCTCCAACTCCGGCTTCGGCCTGGCCCTGCCCTAGTCATTGCAGGCATTGGGAGTGAACCAATAGATGGGAGCTCATGTTTATATACCACTCACATGAAATAATTAAAATCTAAGTAATTGAACCACAAAAATCATCAGTATGTTGTTGATATTGTAAGTCTCTTCCACCTATTAAAACCATTCAAGGAGCTAATAGTTTTGCCCTAAACCTCAGCTTATTCCTACTTTCACAATTCAGACCTAAATTATTCAACTGGCTCCTGCAGTGCCATTTTTGACAAATTCAACCAAGCACCAAGTTTAGTGAGGCAAATCTTACACCTAGGAACCCAGTATGAGCACATTTAGCAGGCAGTTTCCAAAAAGCATAATGATTTCCCGTGAGACTGTTTAACAAGCTGTTGTTGTCGCTGTTATGTTCTGCTTTTTAATTTTCACTTTATTTGGCAGGAAGAGAGGACAGAAGAAGACATCCCATTTGGTTTACTCCCCAGATGCTCTCAACATCCGAGGTTGTTAGGCCAGGCCTAAGTGAGGATCGAGGAACTCAATCTCCCGCATGAATGGCAGGAACCCAACTACCCGAGCCACGATCCATGGCTTCCCAAGGTGCACATTAGAAGTGGAGAGGCTGGGACTTGAATCATGTCAACAGGAGGAAGCTACATTTGATTTTAGTGAGCTGCAAAATGAAAGGCTATATAGATAATACTACAGAGTTACACTTTAATTTTTAAAAATAAGCATAAATTAAAAATCGTATTCTATGATATGTCTGACTTCAGCGTGCATGCAAATCAACGGCTTCTGGTAAAAAATAAGATTGATTCGGTAGTCTGTGGTAGAGCCTGAGATTCTGTATTTCTAACTCCCTGCCGACACAGAGCTTTTGATCCATGGACCACTTTGGAATAACAAAGAAGTAGCCTAGTGCTTTGAGCAAAGAACTGACCAGATTCCAGACACTGGCAGCTGTCATGGCTAGTTGCCTTCACATTCAGCTGTATCATTTCCAACTAACTAGGAACAGACTTTCCTACCTATAAACTCTTGGTTTATGTTTTTGAACTTTCTTCTCAGAGGGCTAATACCCACCCCAACCTACAGAGAATACCTGCACACATTCACAGTTTGGATAGACTGTTGCTTGTATCCCATGTAGGTTTATTCCTACCACATGGAGGAGCTTAATTCGAGTAATGCTTCTACTTTTTCTGTCCTTTTACTCACTACACCCAGGAAAAGTGACAATGCAATTTTTTTTTTAAGATTTTATTTATTTGAAAGAGTTACAGAGAGAGGTAGAGACACAGAGAGAGGTTTTCCAACGGTTGGTTCACTCCCCAAAGGGCCACAACGGTCAGAGCTGTGCCAGTCCAAAGCCAGGAGCTTCTTCTCGGTCTCCCACATGTGTAGAGGGGCCCAAGGACTTGGGCCATCTTCCACTGCTTTCCCAGGCCATAGCAGAGAGCTGGATCAGAAGTGGAGCAGCTGGGACTAGAACTGGTGCCCATATGGGATGCCAGCACTGCAGGCCAGGGCTTTAACCCGCTGTGCCAAAGCACCAGCCCCGACAATGCAATTTTTAAATCTAGGAGGAATGAATTGCACAAGTCCAGAGCAGTCCAGCACCCTTCTTTTTTCTCTAGGAATGAACTGCCCCCCAGAGCCAAGACTGGGTCTTGAGGGAGGTATTCACGTGAGGCACCTAATGTAAGACAGGGTCACCGAGGTCATCCTGGAACCCTGGGACAAGGAAATTTTGAGTACTACTGACCCTGTCATTCACTATATTTGATATTTTGTTCATAATGCATTTTTCCTTCATTCTGAATTTTTTAAGATAATGCATTACTGATCCTGTGTTAGTTGATATTTTGTTCACCTTGATATTTTGTATTCATTCTAATTTTTAAAAATGCATTAAATATTAACTTGACCACTGAGGTTCTGGGGACACCCCTTAATCCCAGACCCAAAGGTGAGTGTCCTGGCCCTGCTGCCTATCGCACAAGCTCTACTCTGCAGCCCCAGGAGTAGCCCCATCTCTACAGTAGAGAGGGTAGGAGGGGAAGAGGACATCTCCCACACACTTCTGTCCCTCAAGCCAGCTTTCCTCTGGAACTCGGATGTCAAAGTAGAAATGAATTCTATAATTACAGAATCTAGCTATAATTCATTTAGAATAATCTATCCAATTTGTTCTTTTTCTCATTTCTCAAATAGTTCATAACCAGAGAGAGGAAAAAGATAGGAATCACATCCAAAAAGGGGTTATCAACCAGTCCTGAAAGTGTGCTGGGGCTGGCACTGTGGCATAGCGGGTAAAGCCACTGCCTGCAGTGCTGGCATCCCATAAGGGTGCCAGTTCGAGTCCTGGCTGCTCCTCTTCCGATCCAGCTCTCTGCTGTGGCCTGGGAAAGCAGTGGAAGATGGCCCAAGTCCTTGGGCCCTGCATCCCTGTGGGAGGCCTGGAGGAAGTACCTGGCTCCTGGCTTCAGATCAGCTCATCTCCAGACATTACAGCCATTTGGGGGAGTGAACCAGCAAATGGAAGACTGACTCACTCACACACACTCTCTCTCTCTTGCTCGCTCACTCACTCACTCTCCCTCTTTCCCTCCCTCCCTTCCCCCCTCTGCCTCTCTAACTCTGCCTTTACAAATAAACAATTAAAAAAACAAGTGTGCACTAAAGCTGGACCCTGAAGGCCAGGACCATGCTGTGCCAGGCATTTATCATGGGGGGGGAGGGTAGGGGTCCAAGGAAAAACCAGACGAGTACATCCCACCCAGGGAATCAAACAGAACTTTGGGCTGTGGCTACTCACAAACCATTACAGGGGAAGTCTCCAGGGGAAACCAGCTCCAGATGCAGACTCGGGCCGGGTAGCATTTCTCTTTACCAACGCACCCCCAGCACCAGGAGGAGTGCATAGAGTGGGTTTTCATTAAACATTTGCTAAAATAATTAACGTGCCAAAGGGCCAAGAGAATTTGATTTTGGAATTGAACTCCTTTGGATTTTAACCCATCAGGACTTTACCTTGCAAGGGAATTCAATCCTAAGATTCATTTCTCCCCAGGGAACTTGATAATGGCAAAGGGTCTACTCAAACTGAGGGCATCTCAGTATTTCTGCCATCTTCACTTTGTCACTGGATCTCATTCCAGTCCTCTAATTAGCTACAAGGGACAATATGGCTGCACAGAATCTGAGACTGGAAAGGGGAAAGTAAATTTAAGCCCTGGGCACAAGGTAGCCTTATTCTTGATATAACTAATGCACCTGTCAGAGAATTCTAAGAGACAATCTCCACTGGCCCTCAGAGGTGCTGGAAGAGCAGGGAAAGGGGTAGTGGCTTCACTGAGAAGCAACTTCTTTAAAGTATGGGTGAACTCTAAGCCTGATGAGGAAAGAGAACAGCAGGCAGGAATGCTAGAGCTGAGGGCTTCTTTCCCACTCCTGATGTCTCCTTTCATGTGGGAGCTCAACTACTATATCACACTTGGCTTCAGTCTGAACTCGTGTTGTCATCCTGTCCATGAGTGAAGTAACCTACCCTATCTGACTAGAAACTGTGGGAAGAATAAAGCAGACAGGTTTGCCCAAGCTCCTCCTACCATCTACAGAGCACAGGCGCATTCCTCCACACCTCCAGGGGCAGCCCTGCCAAATCGACCAGGAGGACCTGCTCCAGGGGTTCGCTTCTGTCTGTCACTAGTTGGGTCTGGCTATTCTCAAAGAGCAATGGAATTTTCATAACAAGTAACTAGGGCTGGCCAGTCACTCAAATCTTTTCCTCTTCTTTCTAGCACGCAGTTGGGCAATATTTTTCTACATCCCTTACAGGTGGATGCTATGTGTTCCAGCCATTAAAATGTGAGCAGACATTATACCTATCTCCTCCTTTGGTTGTTATCTATGGACCAGCAAGATCAAACGTTAAATTCTGCTCCAGTCAGTAGGCAAAACTAAGGCTAATTTATAAAACACATTCTAATTTAAGATATTACAATGTAAAACTTGTCTTAACCTACAATAAAAAAAAAAAAAACTGAAAACTAAACACTGCAAAGTCATTGACTCTCAGAGTTAGAAGAGACCTTAAAAATGATCGATGGAAGCTTAACATTAATCCAACATTTAAATCCTTTCTTAGACTAAATCAACAAAATCTCAGTCCACTTCAGAGAGCATACTATGTCTGAGGCAATTCCTTCTTCCCCTGTCTAGACATTCACTGTCTGAAGTCATAAAGCATACTTATTGTGGGGAGCAACTCGGACTAGACTAAGTTACTGGAATTAAGACTTATTCTATGCATCTGCTCTCCCACAATATGGCGCTGGGAGAGGAGGAAACAGCTTCTACACAGCTGCCTCCAGTTCAACCAATAAACTGTAGGACCTGCTCCTGATTGGAGGAGAGCAGCGTACTCGGCGTGTGGGTAGCAGAGTTAGGATTGGCAGAGGAGGACTATAAAGGAGGAGAGAGACGGCATGCACCAGGAACATCTAAGGGGAACATCTATCTGAAGGAACACCTGTGCAGCCCCCGAGAGAGCCAGCCGGCGGTGTGCCGCTCCCCCGCGGAAGTGGGGAAAGTGGCAGGGGGAACCGCCCTTCCACGGAGGTGGAAGGACGGTAGCCAACCCGGGAAGGACCAGCAGCCAACCCGGGAAGAACCAGCAGCAAACCCGGGGAGGGCCGAGCAGACAAAAGAACAGCGCAGGGTCCTGTGTCGTTCCTCCACGAAGAGGGGGAGCGACATAATGGTGCCGTGACTCAGATATGAAGCCTAGGCAGGGTTTAGTGTCGTTCCTCCATGAAGAGGGGGAGCGACACTTATACTGTTGAGTTGAGAATTCAAATTCCAATTACAAGTGACAGAAAACCACAAGTAAAGGCAAAAGACCAGACAAAAGCTTACTGCTGTCTCATAGAAAAGTTCACAGAGGTTGTCCCGAATTAAGGGGTCTTCACCTTTCCATTCCTCTGTCATGCATGACCTCAATCTCTGGCCCAAAAGAGCACCATATGTGTTCACTGAACAGATTGGAAGGGGGAATGGTTGACAAGCATGGAAGCTACTTGCATGTACAGGACACTAATGCCAGGGGCCACAGCTTTGTCACATGGCCATACCTGCTTGGAAGCTAGGTTGGGAGGTAGATCAAGAACACAGGTTTTCTGTAGGCAGCTCCACATTCCATAACCATTGAAGAGGGAAAACATGAAGTCTGAGGTACAAAGAGCCAACTCTGATATGCTTAACTCAAACCCAATGCTCTGGTCCCTAGAACACTGTCTTCACTAATAAGAGATCCATTTGTATTTAGACCTCCATGGCCATTACTTACACTTGCACAGAGATTTCTAGAAACCAGGATGACTTAAATTCAGATTCTTTCTGAAGGTACCCTGCCAGGTTCAGGGCACAAGATCTCTGTATGTCCCTTCCTAGGTGATGACAACCATGGTGGCAGGCTCTTAGACCTCAAGGAAAGCTTAAGGCTCACTTTGACCCCTTCTAATGCAACATAAAAACTGAGTTTTTTTTTTTTCATAAGAATTCTTCATCAAGTCTGAATTTGTTTTTTAATTAACAGCAGTCCTTGAATGTTTCCTTTCTTGTAATTAGTGGCAGTCATGTTTGGGGACTGTAGACTGAAAGTTGAATTCAATCAAAAATTGTGGTAATATCACACAATCAGTATAATCAGGATCACCACTTGAGATAGGGATCTGATGTCTACCATGTGCCAGACATGGTGAAGTTCTGCACCTACTACAGTCTGGGTTCAGTAGATTTGTGTGTAAGGAAGAGAAGACAACACCATCTAAAGTGTCTTACTAGATGTAAGATTAGCAGACCACGAAAGTAATGAGGGGATCCTGGGCAAGCTTTGTGGCACAGGTTAAGCTGCCACCTGCAACACCGGTTTCCCATGTGAGCACTGGTTCAAGTCTTGGCTGCTCCACTTCCAATCCAGGTCCCTGTCAATGCACCTAAGAAAGCAGCTGAGGATGCCCCAAGCACTTGAGCACCTGTCACCCACATGGAAGACCTGGATGGGGTTCTGAGCTCCTGGCTTTGGCCTCACCCAGCCCCAGTCATTGTGGCCACTTAGGGAGTGAACCAGCAGATGGAAGATATCACATGCTCTTGCTCTTGTTCGTTCTCTCATATTCACTCTCCCCTTCTCCCACTACCCAGCCTTTCAAAAAACATAAATCTTTAAAAAAAAATCTGAAGTGAAACTGATCAGGAAGGGAAAATACATACGACTTTTTCAAATAGAAATGGAGAGACAGGCGGTGCAGTCAGAGAATCACAATGGTTGTGATCTTGGTTTCTGGCTGGTAACAATCAGAAACTCGACATGGTCGGTAGGTGGGGAGAAGAGCAGTGGCCAGGTCAGCTCAAGAGTTTGGATCGATTCTTCCAGCAATGCAAGTCTGCCAGCACTGTTGAAAAGGAAACTCACACTTGGGCTGGGCTGAAGCAAGGAGATGCCCAGGCAAGGAGGGACTGTCAGAGAGAAAATGGTTGGGATGACTAGGAACTACTGTAGTGAGAGGGCAAGGGGGTGAGCTGAAGAGGCTCCCTCACTCTAGGCCACCTGCTCTGAGCAGCAGACAGCACGACACATGGTAAACACTGTTGAATTAAACATTCTTTTAAAGGACTATTTCACTTACATTAATATTTAAAGAAGGAAGCCATAGCAGATAGAAGAGGGAGGAAAACTGCATCAATAATCTATCACGTTCCAGACAGAAACTCAAAGGATTTCAGCTCAGTCTAACAAAGTAGACGAGCTCTCTTATCTTTTCTTAAAAAAGAAAAAACAAACACCTAATACTTGAGTTTAGGAGATGAATGCTGGGAGTTCTAGAGCTAAAAGGATTTGTATCCATTCCCAACAACAAATAAAGCAGAGGTTCAAGGAACAGATATGAGATCTGGGTTAAAATAAATAATTGATCAAGCATAATTTATTAAGATTCTATTTAGGCTCATTATCTAGGGGAGAGTAATCCACTTCTTTCTAAAACATACAAATTTAAATTTTTTTCCAGAGAAAATACTACTCAACAAAGGAAGCTATCAGAGAAACTCTTTTATGTCACATTTTTAAAAAATGTTCTCTCTGTGTCTCTCTCACTGTCCACTCTGCCTGTCAAAAAAAAAATAAAGAAAGAAAGAAAGAAAGAAAGAAAGAAAGAAAGAAAGAAAGAAAGAAAGAAAGAAAGAAAGAAAGAAAGAAAGAAAGAAAGAAAGAAAGAAAGAAAGAAAGAAAAATACCTTTCTCCAGCCGGCGCCGCGGCTCAATAGGCTAATCCTCCACCTAGCGCGCCAGCACACCGGGTTCTAGTCCCGGTCAGGGTGCCGGATTTTGTCCCGGTTGCCCCTCTTCCAGGCCAGCTCTCTGCTGTGGCCAGGGAAGGCAGTGGAGGATGGCCCAAGTGCTTGGGCCCTGCACCCCATGAGAGACCAGGAGAAGCACCTGGCTCCTGGCTTCGGATCAGTGCGGTGCGCCGGCCGCGGTGCACCGGCCGCAGCGCGCCGGCCGCGGCGGCCATTGGAGGGTGAACCAACGGCAAAGGAAGACCTTTCTCTCTCTCTGTCTCTCTCCCTGTCCACTTTGCCTGTAGGAAAAAAAAAAAAAAAAAAAAAAAAAAAAAAAAAAAAAACCTTGCTCCCTTTTCTCACCCACCCTCAAAACCACATAATCAGGTCCATATTTAAAATGTCTTTAACATCTTGCACTTCACTAATTACAATATTTTGTTGGAATACTCAAATATTAAAGTGTCTTAAAAGCAGATGGCAACCCTTCACTTCCCCCAACCAGCCCCCCAAAAACTAAACCATTGAAGTGGGAGTGGAAGACACATACCTCCTCCTGTAAAGCAGATAGAAAACACACCATAGAAACAAGATGATTCCAGGCCGGCGCCGCGGCTCAATAGGCTAATCCTCCACCTGTGGCACCAGTACACAGGGTTCTAGTCCTGGTCGGGGCGCCGGATTCTGTCCCGGGTGCCCCTATTCCAGGCCAGCTCTGTGCTATGGCCCGGGAGTGCAGTGGAGGATGGCCCAAGTGCTTGGGCCCTGCACCCCATGGGAGACCAGGAGAAGCACCTGGCTCCTGGCTTTGGATCGGCGCAGCGCACTGGCCTCGGTGGCCATTGGAGGTGAACCAATGGCAAAGGAAGACCTTTCTCTCTGTCTCTCACTGTCCACTCTGCCTGTCAAAAAAAAAAAAAAAAAAAAAAAGAGGATTCCAAAGAAAAACCATTTTTACACTAATAAAGAGCAAACAATTAATTAGTGTTGCCTCAACCTCAGGAGCTATTTTTTTTTTTAACATGTGCTTTCAACTTAAATGAGCATTGGCTTCGGAAAACTGATTTATTCTGTGATTACTACAGAAGGGTCTGTCAGTTTGGCATGAGCCACGCTGTGCAACTAAACCCTGAGGCAGTGAGGCCCCCACTAACTGTGCCACGGACAGCACTGAGGAAAAGCTGTGCACAGACGCCTGCTGGAAGTGCGGGAACGGAGCACAGATCCACAGAACTGACCTGCTGGGGCTCACTGACTAATGCCGCCGTTCACTGAAAAAATCTGCTTTTACTGTGCAACACTCTGGCTCCAGAACTCCCTAAATCCACCAATGCAGCATGTGGAGACCCCACACCCCCACAAACCCCTACAGGCACATTCTTGAAAGCTTAGTAATGTCACTTAGCAAAATGTTTTTAACATCTTCTTCTCACACTTAACTGTATTTCCTGTATTCTTTAAACAGGTCATGAAATGCAGCACAGTTGTGTTCCCCCAGCCCTCAACTCTTGCCGCTATGATAGTGTGAAACCCAAATTGCCAAGTTAAACAGGTTCAGAGCATTTTAAGTTATAAATAATTAGTTCCAGTTTTCTTCCATCCCTTTCACCCACTCTGCCTCATTCGATTTACACACACACACACACACACACACAGTATAACCAGGATCGCAAGGCACAGTTAACCAAATAGCCAAGGTTCTAGACACCTCAGATGATACCGGACACTACGTCTATATGTAATGATTCCCTACCACTCTTCCAGGTATTGTCATAGTAACCATTAAATGACTACAGTTGGTTTTAAGAACAAAACGTTTACATATGGCTTAGCAAGAGCATTTATGCTTGACAACTCAGGCCCAAAGCTGAGTACCACACTTGCCTAGTTGTCTTTCTAAAAAGTAGGTAAATACATATTCATATTTGCTCATAATCTTTGCTTTTTCACACTTTTTTTTTTTTTTTTTTTTTTTTTTTTTTTTTGACAGGCAGAGTGGACAGTGAGAGAGAGAGACAGAGAGAAAGGTCTTCCTTTGCCGTTGGTTCACCCTCCAATGGCCGCCGCGGCCGGCGCGCTGCGGCCGGCGCACCGCGCTGATCCGATGGCAGGAGCCAGGAACCAGGTGCTTTTCCTGGTCTCCCATGGGGTGCAGGGCCCAAGCACCTGGGCCATCCTCCACTGCACTCCCGGGCCACAGCAGAGGGCTGGCCTGGAAGAGGGGCAACCGGGACAGAATCCGGCGCCCCAACCGGGACTAGAACCCGGTGTACTGGCGCCGCTAGGCGGAGGATTAGCCTAGTGAGCCGCGGCGCCGGCCTGCTTTTTCACACTTTCTAGAATGTACCCTGAAGTAGGGGTAATTTAACATGACAAATACCACAAACCAACGTGTATGGAAGTGAAAAGTACATAAAACTCAGAAAGCTGTTATTAAAAAACAGTGTTACTTTTAAAACCCAAGTCTAGTGTTTTAGTTTAGAGGCCCAATCCACTATATATCTAACTTACCTAGATTCCTCAGAATATCAAAGTCAACAGCTGTGAAAGTAAGCAAGAGAGGTGTCTTATTCAAGTTATTTGTCCCAAAAAACCTCTTGGGGTTGTGCAGAGGAGTCTGGCTTTCATACTGCAATGCAGAAACTATACCCAGACTCAAAGAAATCCAAGCACCAGACCATACAATGACTCCTCTCTGGAGACCACGGTTGCTCACAGCCCGGCTCAGTCTTGCAGCAGTAATAGGACTGGCTGTAATGACTTCTTTTCCCCCCCCACAAAACTCAAGAATTTTCCATGGACTGCCTGCCAATGAAACATCGCAGATTTCCTAAGCCTTTATAGGCAGAAACTTGTTCATACTGTACATCACTTACAGTAAACCTCAAAACAAAACCGACAAGTCCCATGAAAAGGGGAGGGGCTTTTGCTTGTCAGATTAAATCAGTATTCACTGTTGCTGAGTGGTTGCTTCTAAAGAAACCAGAATATTCCAGTGATTTGGATAATAAAAAAAGATGAAAGTTCGGATGAGGAAATGCTAAATATGCATCTACATCACAACTTCTCACTTCCTACACTAAATTTCCTATACTAACAAGGTTTTAGGAGTTTCACCTCCTTTAAACAGAGAATTCTGAGTGCTCAAAAATTCTCAGTAATAGGGGCCAGCACCGTGGCACAGCAGGTAAAGCCACTGTCTGCTGCCCTGGCATCCCATACGGATGCCGGTCCATGTCCCCGCTGCAGCATTTCTGATCCAGCTCCTTGCTAATGTGCCTGAAAAAGCAGCAGAAGATGGCTCAAGTGCTTGCCCTGCACCCACATGGGAGACCCAGAAGAAGCTCCTGGCTCCTGGCTTCGGACCTGCCCAGCTCTTGCCACTGTGGCAATCTGGGGAGTGAACCAGCAGATGGAAAATATCTCTCTCTCTCTTTCCCTTTTTCTCTGTAACTCTTTCAAATAAATAAATCTTTGTTTAAAATTCTCAATAACGAATATATGTGCAAGAGGAAATTCTAGAAAATTACGTATCTAACTAACAGTTTACCATCTTAAGCAGGGAAGGGGGCAGAGGCATCTCTCACATCACACATTTTTATTATTATTTAAATATAATGAGTGTTTGGAATTTTATTTAAATACCAAAATACTAAAATATACTTATGCTCCAATGGAATAAAACGTATTCTTTATGAATTGCTCAGTTTTGACCAACATTCCTTTCACAGAAAATAAAATAAATCTGGAAATCATTTACTCAGAATCTTGTGTGTTTTGCAACTGAATGACTACCGCCATCAAAGCTGTTACTTTACAAAATAATTCATGTAGTCCCAAAGCAACTGTCTTAAAAATTCCAACGATAGACAGTCTGATTCAGACACCTAAAACGTGCCAAAACAGTCTTTCAAGCAGGCAGCTTGCACATCAAAACAGACACTGCAACAGACAGACTTCTCCTGAAATAAAATACTGCTCTTACTAGCAAAGGTAGCTCATTATTTTCCAAGAAAAAAAAGCTCACTCATGGACAAAAGGTCAACCAACACTTCCAATTATCTTCCACTGTTTAGCATATCCTAATCCATTTACTCCAACTTACTCATTCCATACCCAAGAAGACTGAGGTCTAGAGAGAATAAATTATGTTTTATAGACGTGCCTGTAGGTCACCATTCATACCACTCCCCAAGGAACAGAAACTCCAGGGTACCATTCACCTTAGAGATGGCGGTAATGAGATGCGCCTAGATTTGTGCACTGCAGCAGCCCTGAGGACTTTCAAGTTCATTCAATTATTTCAAGACACAACCAAGACTAGAATTATCTCCCACCTATTCTTTAGCTTACCATCATCTGGCCTCACAAAGGTTTGAAAGAAAGCAAAACCCAATGGAGCATTTATGATAAAACTCTGATCTTTGTCCTTCTTAACTCTGAATATCTAGCTGCCTTGGGTGAAATGGCATAAATCCCAGAAACTAATCCTGCATAAAGAACATCACACCTCTTGATAGGAAAGCCTGCAGAAACGAGAGAGAAGCCTACACAATAAAACAACTTGGGGGCCAGCACTGTGGCGTGGAAGGCTAAGCATCTACCTGCAGTGCCAGCATCCCATATGGGCGACG
Organism: Oryctolagus cuniculus; assembly: GCF_964237555.1. Lineage (NCBI taxonomy): Eukaryota > Metazoa > Chordata > Mammalia > Lagomorpha > Leporidae > Oryctolagus > Oryctolagus cuniculus. The sequence continues at coordinate 72,458,909 of NC_091433.1, read as the reverse complement.
GTTCAAGGCCTGGCTGCTCCACCTCATATCCAGCTACCTGTTAATGGCCTGGAAAAGCAGGGAAGGAGGGTCTAAGTGCTTGGGCCCCTGCACCCATGAGCGAGGCCTGGATGAAGCTCCTGGCTTCAGTCTGGCCCAGGCCTGGCCATTACAGCCATTTGGGGAGTGAATCAGCAGACAGAAGACTTCTCTCTCTGCCTCTGTCTCTCCATCTCTGTAGCTTCACCTTTCAAATAAATAAATAAATCTTTAAAAAAATTAACAAAAACTAATACTAAAGATGCACCACACCAACACAATGTATTTAACAGTTTGTGTCCCAAAGCTACAGGTGAAGAGCAAATATTTCACTTGTACTGTCCAAACTGGAAGCCTTTTGTTTTCAATATCCCAATTCATTGCACCATAGAGGATTTAAATAAAGAGACTCATAATTATGACTGTCATGTTGCATCTACTAAAACAAAATTACCAGCTCCCACTTCCCAGGAGAGAGGCCAACTTCATCTGTGTTGATGTCATACCAAGGAAGCACTTTTGGCCACAATCACTGATGCCAATTAAGATAAAAAGCAAGTACATTTAGTACTCTACTGGCTAACAAAGTAGATTAAACTTTCCTACAAAGAGAAAGTATGCCAAAATCTAGACCTTTTTCATAACCCATTATCAATCTATGCTAAAGATAATCTAGGCCCCAAGTGAAAATGTTTCAGACCATTGCTCAGTAAATAGCCAGCGTAGTTTTTCCATTTTCCCAAATGGCACAACTATCTGTGACTCATCACAAAGAAACACAGAAATATAGGGCAGGAGAAGCACAACAGACCCAAGGTGCCCTTGACAAAGAACTGGCAAGATTATATCACCTAATTCATATTAGAGAATGAGAAGATTGCATCTCCAAAGATAACTGCAGAAGAGCAATGATCTATTATGAACTGAGTTATCATTCTAGTTCCCTAAGTTTGTGCAATGCATTCACACAGAACTTTCCTCCCCTTTTACCTAGTTAATTTGAAAAGCTAACTTAGACTGAACAACTATTATTTTTCCTTACTCTTGACATGCCAGTGAGCAGCCAAGAGATAAAAAGTGCAGTAGTTTCCCCCTCGTCCATGAAGGGTATGTTCTAAAACATTCCATGGAGGCCTGGACGCATGGCTAGTACTGAACCTTGTTTATACCATGTTTTTGTTCTGTCATACTCATGATCATAATCTATAAATCAGGCACAGTAAGAGATTAACAGCAGCCATAATAAAATAGAATAACTGATTATAGCAATTTGCGATAATAAAAATTATCTAAAATATGTGAATTATTTCTTTCTGGCATTTCCATTTAATATTTTCAGGCCTCAGTTGACCACGAGTAACTGAAATCACAGATAAGGGGGACAACCAAGAATCAGAACCCAAGAAAAAAGATGATGTAGTCACTGGAAATTAATGCCTTTGAGCCAGACTTTTAAAGCTCTCTGCAATGGCTCAAATCACCAAGCCCACATGTAGAATGGGGGCCAGTATATGAAAAGCCATGCAAGCCACACTGTCAGTAAAGACGGTCTAGGGATGCCATGGGGTTACTTGAAGCAAGTCAGAAAGCCCACTGTCCCTATCGGTGACCTCCCTACCCACAGGCCAGCATGGTGGGAGACACCTCACTTTGACCCAGCACCGAGAACCAGCTCGACTCCTTAGGAAGAACTCTCCGACATCTCCCTCAGTGGCTCTGAGGCACCTCCACACACACACACGTGTCAGCAGCTGGCACTTTCCAGTTAGAAACTTGGTCCCAAGCACACTCTGTTAGTAAGTCTGCGATGCAAGCCTGGTCCTTCCAAAGTCCGCTCTCTTCCCTACTCTGCAGCGTGCACATTCACATTCCTTCTTTCCGTCAGAGTTACACAGAGAGAGAAGGAAAGGCAGAGAGAGAGAGAGAGAGAGAGAGAGAGAGAGGGAGGGAGGTCGTCCATCCGCTGGTTCACTCCCCAGAGGACCGCAATGGCCACAGCTGCACCAATCCAAAGCCAGGAGCTTCTTCCGGGTCTCCCATGCAAGTCCAAGGGCCCAAGGACTTGGGCCATTTCCACTGCTTTCCCAGGCCATAGCAGAGCTGGATTGGAAGTGGGGCAGCTGGGACTCAAACCAGAGCCCATATGGGATGCCTGCACCACAGGCAGCAGCTTTACCTGCTATGCCACAGCAACAGCCTGAGATATTTTCATATTCATAGCGACATTACTCACCATAATGAAACAGTGGGCAAAACCCAAGTATCCAATGGCAGATAAACGGATAAGCAAAATGTAATATACAACAGAACCTCAAAGTGTTTGTGGGAAATGTGCATTATCTTTTTAATTTCTTTTCCTATGGATTTTTTTTTGAAACATCCTCATATATAATGCAGTGGATTATTATTCAGCCATAAAAAGGAAAGAAATTCTAACACATGTCACAACGTGGTTGAAACTTGGCTACATTACACTATGTGAAATAAGCCAGATACAAAAGCTCAAATACTGTATATTCCAATAGTTGACCATTTGTTGACCAAATGTTAACCGACAAATGCAAAGGGTCTCCCCTATAGCATTCACCATCCTTACTGAGCACTGTGGCAGTACACCAGCCAGGTAGAAGTTCTTCTGAGCTAAAAAGTCACATAGAATTATGGCCAGCATTGTGGTATGACGGGTTAAGCCACGGTCTTGTGGTGACACTCACCCGTGTCCAGGTGCCAGTGTGAGTCACTTCTGATCTAGCTCCCTGATAAAGTGCCTTGGAAAGCAGTGGATGATGGCCCAAGTACCTGGCCCCTGAGACACACGTGTAAGCCCCAGACAGAATTCCAAGTTTCTGGCTTCAGCCTGGCCCAGCCCTAGTTATTGTGGACATTTAGGAAGTAAACTGGCACATGGAAAATACTTCTCTCTGTCACTCTTTCGAATACATAGATCTTATTTTTAAAAAGTCACATAGAAAGAATTAATTTACACATATGAACAAACTCTTAAATTTCCAAGTTTTGTTAAAATTTTCATGCAGTTCTCATTGTATCAGCTGAAAAGTCCTAAAACAAATGACTTCAGAAGAGAGTAAAATGATCTCAGTGACCTTGACAAGTTTGCTGACTGAAAACATTTTTCATCCATGGCTATTTTCAAGTTCAGAAGTTCAATGGTCAGCATCAGGACCCACAGGCAACAGACCCTGGGCAGGTCCCAGGAGGGCTCAAATATATACTTCAGGGAAGCAACCTGGCCAGCCCAGGTGACTCCAGCTGGGGCCTAAAAGCCAGACTGACCCCAAGACACACCACCCAGCACTGAGTCTCAGGACTTCGGGACAGGCCCCGAGGCAGGCACTGCAGCGACGCATCAAGGTGTCCAGGTTCCTGCTGGGCCCCCAGACCTCAGCATGGTTATCTCCAGACAACAGATGATGCAACTCCCTCTGCCCACTCAATAACGAACTCCTTTTCCAGGCTTAAATAAACATCAGGTAGAAAGCATGACTGAGGACAACAGCTGTCCTGGAGGCACGCTCTGCTCTAAGTCTCCAGCAGAATGCCTGCACACAGTAAGCCTTCAAAAAGTGTACACTGTGAGGTAGAATTTCTTGGTTTTCCCCTAGACATCACTTATAGATGATCGATCAAAATTAAGAAGTGGAAAAGCACTTACTTCAGTACCTAAACACAAATCTGATGACATCGTGCATGTCATGCTCCCCTCGCTTTCTCTCGGAAGATCCGACTGTAATAGCCCTTTTGGAGAGCACTTTTACCAGCTGTGAAAATGGATGTTACACTGTCTGACCCTACGTGGGAAACTCTGAGTGTGGACTCTGTTCACCACCACCCCTCTCTGAGAAGAGCCCCTTCTACTCACTGAGGTGGGCTCCACCCTACACACTGCTGAGTTAGCTAGTCCTGTATAGATGCCTACCTCCGCTGAGAACAGGTGTTGCTTCCTGCAGCATCTGGATCTAAAACAAGCAGTCAGGCACAAACTCAGGCATCCTGAGCACCAGCCACCTTCCTCTCCCCTGCCAAAAAAAAAAAAAAAAAAAAGGAGGGAAAGAACGGGAACAATGGACTGAGAGAAGCAGAGAGGAGCAACGGTGCCAGGCTGACGACCCTTGCCTGACTTGATGTCTGACTACCTCCGCTAGGCACTGAAGTCCAAGAAATACTCCATATCCTTCTAACCATCACCCTTGTTTTGCCCCCAGCAGCTTGAACTGGTTTCACTACTTTCAGTTAAGACACCTAAGCGAGCAGTTGCTGAGAATATACCACAGCATGGGGGCTGGCGCTGCAGCACAGTGGGATAAGCCTCCGCCTGTGGCGCCGGCATCCCATCCCAGAGCAGGTTCATGTCCCGGCTGCTCCTCTTCTGATCCAGCTCTCTACTGTGGCCTGGGAAAGCAGCAAAAGATGGCCCAAGCACTTGAGCCCCTGCACCTGCGTAGGAGACCTGGAAGAAGCTCCTGGCTCCTGGTTTTGGATGGGTGTGGTTCCAGCCACTGTGGCCATTTGAGGACTGAACCTGCCAATAGAATCGTCTCTATCTCTCCCTCTGTCTGTAACTCTACCTCTCAAATATTAAAAATATATACATACATATATATATATATATATCTCACAGGAAAAAGTTTATACACAAAGTAAATTTTTAGCACACTTTTCTACATATCAATAAGGAACCTGATAGAAAATCACAGTAGATTAAAAGAGTGAAATACAACTACTTAAAAACCACGGCAGGCACCGTGGCTCAACAGGCTAATCCTCCGCCTTGCGGCGCCGGCACACCGGGTTCTAGTCCCGGTCGGGGCGCCAGATTCTGTCCCGGTTGCCCCTCTTCCAGGCCAGCTCTCCGCTGTGGCCCGGGAGTGCAGTGGAGGATGGCCCAAGTGCTTGGGCCCTGCACCCCATGGGAGACCAGGAGAAGCACCTGGTTCCTGCCTTCAGATCAGCACGGTGCACCAGCCGCAGCACGCTGGCTGCAGCAGCCTTTGGAGGGTGAACCAACGGCAAAGGAAGACCTTTCCCTCTGTCTCTGCCTCTCACTGTCCACTCTGCCTGTCAAAAAAAAAAAAAAAAAAAGGCATGCAGTTTAGGTGCCAGCATTGTGGCGGAATAGCTCTACAAATCCAAAGCACCTGGGAAGGCACAGATGATGGCCAAGTATGTGGCCCTGCCAACCACATGGGAAACCAGGTTGGAGTTCCAGGCTCCTGGCTTCAGCTTGGCCCAGACCTGGCTCTTACAGCCATTTGAGGAATGAACCAATAGATAGGAAATAACTCTTGCTGCTCTTTCAAATAAATATTTTAAAAAGGAGTATATAGTTTACTAAACAATTAGCCAAGGTATTTGTTTTATGATTACAGTCATGTAAAAACACATAAAAGGCCGGCACCGTGGCTCAATAGGCTAATCCTCCGCCTTGCGGCGCTGGCACACGGGGTTCTGGTCCCAGCCGGGGCACTGGATTCTGTCCCGGTTGCCCCTCTTCCAGGCTATCTCTCTGCTGTGGCCCGGGAGTGCAGTGGAGGATGGCCCAAGTGCTTGGGCCCTGCACCCCACGGGAGACCAGGAGAAGCACCTGGCTCCTGCCATCGGATCAGCGTGGTGCGCCAGCCGCAGCGCACCTGCTGTGGCGGCCATTGGAGGGTGAACCAATGGCAAAGGAAGACCTTTCTCTCTGTCTCTCTCTCACTGTCCACTCTGCCTGTCAAAAAAAAAAAATCATAAAAAAAAACACATAGAAGTACATGGGGAAATTATGGCAATATATGTGGATAGAGATAACAGGTTATGAGTTATTGATGCAGTTTTACACATTTGAGAGACAGAGTGGCCATCTGATGGTTCACTCCCCAAATACCAGCAATAGCTGGCACTGGGCCAGGAGCTCAATCCAGGCCTCCCAAGTGGGTAGCAAGGACCCAAGTACTTGAGCCACCACTGCTACCTTCCATGGGTTCACATTAACAGGAGCTGGAATCAGGAGTGGAGCCAGCACTCGAACCCAGGGACTCTGATATGGGATACATGTGTCCCAAGAGGCAGCTTAACATCTAGACCAAATGCCTACTCCATAAATCTGTTTTAATTTCATGTGTTACTAATTAAAACTAGGAACAAAATTCTAATTGCCAAAAACTAAAAATAACCAAAATGTCCACTACTGGTAGATGAATTAAAAAACAAAACTTCAATGCATCTAGACAATGAAATACTGAGAAATAAAATGTAAATCACTGACACACTAACATGTATGTGTCTCATACACACAGGCCAAACACAAAAGACTATATAACTATCCACCCAATATAAACTATAAAACTAAGGGAAAAAGATGGAAAGAGGACAAGGGAACTTTACGGAATGATGGAAATTTTTATAGTTTGGGTGTAACGGGTTATACAGCTGTATAAGGGTTTGTAAAATGTAATAAATTGAATGTCTAATAAAGGGCAATTTTTCTATATGGAAATTATATTTCAATAAACCATACATCTTTAAAACAACGAGCTTAGAAACCAAACCAAAGGTTCTTAGGCACTAAATTTGCCATAACTAAGTTACCGTGTTTCCTGAAGCTTATCCAAGGTTCCAAATGAGATCTCTCTCTCTCTCTCTCTCTCTCTCTCTCTCTCTCCCACACACACACACACACACACACACACACAAACACACACCTCAAAAAGTGAACCAAGATGTTCCCAGTTTGGTAACAGAATTCTTCACACTACTAGGATCCAGTTCTAGAACACCTCCTCCACTTGGCTTCAGAGGTGTGACTCTATCTTGGTTTTCTTCCTAAACTCGAACTTTTCTCTTTGGCCAATGCCTCTGCTGCGTTCTTCTCTCAAGAACCTCCAAATGTTTAGAGTAAGCCAGGGCTGAGCCCCTCGATCCCTTCACTTCCTACACTCACACCTTGTTTTTAATATTTTGTCTGATAACAACTCCTGCAAGCATTATCTCTAGCCCTGATCTTTCCCCCAAAGCTCCAGATTTGAATAATCAACTGTGGATTTGACATTCCACTTGCACATTTTTTAAAGATTTATTTATTCAAAAGGCAGAGTTACAGAGAGAAGAAGAAAAGAAGAGAAGAAAAGAAGGAGAGAGAGAGAGAGAATTAATTAATCTTCAATCCACCAGTCCACTCCCCAAATGGCCGCAAGGACTGGAGCTGGGCTGAAGCCAGGAGCCAGGAGCCTCCTCCAGGTCTCCCACATGGGTGCAGGGATCCAAGGACTTGGGCCGTCTCCCAGGCCATAGCAGAGAGCTGGATCAGAAGAGGAGCAGCCGGGACATGAACCAGCACCCATATGGGATGCTGGCACTACAGGCAGCTGCTTTACCTGCTACACCACAGCCTCGGCCTTTATTTGCACATTTAACACATATCTCAAACTTCCAGGTCTCAAAGAAAAACTCCAGGCTTCCCAATGCCTGTCAGCTACCCTCTTGTCCCAGCGCTCCTCACTCTCAGTAATCGAAGACACCACTCTGCACCCAGCTTGAACAGGCCAAACACCCAGGAGTCAGCCTTAAGTGGCATCACTCCCTCTCACTCCAACAGCAACCCCACTAGGCACTACCTTCAAACTAAATCCCAGAGTCATCTGTCACTTTCATTATCCCCTGGATCCCCTGGTGCAAGCCACCCTGGTCTCTGTCCTGAACTACGAGCTGGACACATTCTGAGATCCTGAGCCCCTCACCTCCATACAGTGTCCTCTCCCCACAGCCAGCACAATGACCCTCTGCACTCCATTCCTGCCACTCCAAGCCTGCTGAAGGCTCTCACCACACTTAACATAAAAATGGGACCCATTGATATGGACCAGTAATTAGCAACAGATTAACCTTTATGATGACAAGACACATCTTCCTAAGACAAGGGCATCCTTGCTGCTACCCACAAATTAGACCAGACTGTTTAGTGTCCACCTGCAGATGCTGTGAAAGACCCCTTGAAAATCAATGCACATTCACTCCAGAGTCAATGGTTTCCAACAGAACACTGTCCTCTCCTCACACCTCTATAGCTACCCTGCGAAGGGTGCAGTCCTTGGCCTGTTGGCCACCGATTGCTTAATCTTCATGATCTCTAAAGTGATCCGGTTTCACCCGCAATAGATCAAAGTCTCAAAAAAAAAAAAAAAATACTGTTGCAAATATACCACATCCAATCAGATAACTATCTGCAGAAAAGATTATGTCTCAATTTCCAAACTGAAGTTTCTGCCAGCCATTTGACTTCAGCATGAAATCTGTACCATGTTGTAGCCAAGAGAGACACTGGGTAGAATGTTAAATAATCTTCCCATAAACGTCAATTTTAAATGTACAGATCTTTGTTTAAATGTCCTGTTGTCAGCAAGTTCTCCGACAATGCCTCCCTCTGTCCGAAGAAGGACAAGAAACAGGGCCTGCTACTGTTTAGACTCCTCGGGCTCACCATGATTAACATCAAATACAAAGGCTTCTCTTGCAAATGAGAATCATCTAGAAATATATCCCAGTAATCCCAGTTGCTTAAAAAGAATAACCTCGTGGCCAGTGCTGTGGCGTAGCAGATAAAACCACCACCTGCAGTGCTGGCGTCCCATATGGGTGCCAGTTTGAGTTCCACTTCCAATCCAGCTCTCTGCTATGGCCTGGGAAAGCAGTAGAAGATGGCCCAAGTGTTTGGGCCCTTGCACCCACGTGGGAGACCCGGAAGAAGATCCTGGCTCCTGGCTTCGGATACGCGCCATCTCCGGCCGTTGTGGCTATTTGGAGAGTGAACCAGCAGATGGAAGACCTCTCTCTCTCTGCCTTTGCCTTTCTGTAACTCCTCTTTCAAATAAATAAAAACCTTGGGGGGCGGGGGAGTAAAGTTAAAAAAAAAAAAAAAAGAACCTGACTACTTATTTTTATGATCCCTAAAATCTTTTGTTTTTAAATCAACCACCAAAACATAGACCTCCTCCTACACAAGCCAGGAAGGGGACGTTCGCTGTCCTTGGACACCTCGCACCTGTCTCTGGACAACACACCCTCTTCACTTGACCGTCTCCTCTCCTCCTTATGTCATCATCCTCTGGCAGCAAGAGGTAGCGGTGGATCTGTGCCACTGAGGCCCTCTTGGTAAGCTCTATTTTTAGCCCTGCGGCCCCTCTCTGATTCCTAACTTGGCCCCAGATAATCATGAGGCATGGGTTAGAGAGAAACCCTTCAGAAGCCAGGCAAGTTGCACTAGGATTAGCAACGCTGCTCTGCCAACACAGCCAGACTCTCCCAAGGGCTACAAAAATCACCCACCAAGGACACCAGGTTAAAGGACAGCCACCTCTATCCAACCTGACCACCTTCAGTGCACCCAGACCCAAAACTGGCCTCCCATTCCAAACGTGCAGTTCACAGCGCCTTGATTTAATCAGTGTTAGCAAAGTAAAGATGAGAGAGATTTACTATCCACACCAGGATTCAAACCCATGGGCCAGGAATTTTAAAAACACGTCATTAGTGAGATGTTTTTCCCTGAAATGTCACGTCCATCAGCAACACAGATTTCAGATTAACAGCCTGGGAAAAGAGGTATTGATAAAAATATTCAAAGAAAATTTCAGTCACCCTTCAAAAAAAGATTAGCATACCAAGACGATGTGGTAAGTTAACTATTCCCTCGTGCTATTATAAATATAACCACATACTATATCATTTCTAATTGGAACAGGCCTTCCAGAGACTACACATACATCTAATGTTGAAACTATCCACAGACTACTGCTATACCTTTTTAAGGATGACTGCATCAACGAGGATTTTAATAACTGTAGGATCAAGATATTTGGTTGGTTTTTCCATCTCACCACTAAAGTGAAGCATGAGAACCTCAAGCTAGGTTTAAAAGTTTAACCACTGAAATTCCCTGCTGGCATACATCACCCCAAACACAGGGTAAATAACTCATGTATTTCATTTGTGTCTTTCCTCCAAGCACATCATGAAGTATCAAAATCGACCTCTTTCCTTTCTGCTTACCTTGAATTTCTTAGAGAATTATAGTATCTTTTCCAAACCCACACATCTACAGTGTCCAAAATATTTGCTCCCCAGATTTCTGCTGATAACACTACATGAAGACCTTATGGAAACACTGAGAACACATTGGCGGTGGGAGTGCGGACGATCTGACTTGCCTCAGAGCTGCAGGTGCAGGAAATGAAGATTCTCTCACTAGCCCTGGCTCCATCAGCTAGCATCTGCTCCATGGGGTCTCTGGCCCAGAAAGCAAGCACACTTCTACCTGTCAGGTGCCCTCCGCTCCCTCCACTCTGGGGTTGGGATTTTTCCAGGGACTACAGAATTTGAGAGTGTGCCAGGAGAACAAAGGAATACAACTCGGACCTCAGGAAGCAAGCAGCTCAGCCAAGTCCCCTCCCTTCCCTTCTAAACAGAACAAAATCTCTTTGCTCTACGACTAGCTACTTTTTATATTTCTTTAATGGGTGTGTGGGAAGAAGGAGCCTATGGGGTCTTGGATCCTCAATGGATATAGAGGAATGGGTGGAGTCTTTTTTTTTTTTTTTTTTTTTAAAGAAAAAGGGCAATTCACGAAGAATGCTGCTGTGCTATGAGAAGAACTGGGAAATGCACAAGTTGGGCTTTGTTTAGTTTTTACTTCTAAGACTAATGTGCTTAACTCAAGGACTTCAACTCCATGAAAGCAGTCCTTGAGGCTGGCTCCTGACTCTACGTCAGTCTCTGTCTGTCAAGGCAGAAACCTGAATAATTACTCACAGCAATAAATCCTTAACAGCAACATTTCAGTAATACACTGCATGCTTCCTTAAGGCAGTGTCGGATGCAACAAGTTCCAAACTGGCCAAGGCCAGGCGCACTGCTCCCATTCACACAGACCTGTGACCTGGATAGCACCACAGGTCAGCTCAGAGTTCAAAGGCAGACACAGACACAATGAAGATTTTCACATACACACAGGAGAGAAATGTTATACCTATGCTCACCCAATTAGTATTTGTGGAATTTAACAGCCCAAATGGTTTTTAAAGTGAGAATTCTGGGATCCACCCATGCCTTTCTCCAAATGATTTCAACCCTTTACAAAGCATTTGAATCAGGAGTTAAATAACATCTCTCTTTTGGAATACTAACTTCCTAGCAGACCCAACCAGCTTTTGTCACAGGCAGAGATGGCAGAGTGTCTTAATGTAACCCACATTTCCATTCGAGACTATTCTTCCTCATCATTGTCCATGTGTGATGTTTCAGTTAGCAACTTAAAACTTATTTTCATCACTAGAGTCACACTATAGCCTTTCAAGAATAAAATAATCATTTAATTTTTTATTAGACTCAGAGCCTCCATTAGCTGCAAAAGTGGTTTACAATGAGTGCTACAGAATAGCACTTTGGCCCCAGAGAAGCGAAGCGGCTACTGAAAGGGGAGCTGTTACTTCAATCCGGCTTCTGCCAGTTTCCTTCTATTACAGAGTGACTGTCTCACCTGAGCTTTCATTCATTCAATCACTAATCCTTTACCTTGCCAGCTAAGGGAGACACAGCAGTGGACAAGACAGTCCCTGCCTTCAAGGGGCCCTCCAAGCGCCTACAGTTCAGTGAGGGAGGACCAACAATATTTACAACAACTGCGAAAAGCAGACATGACCAGAGCCTATGGGGATCCACAGGATGTGCCCCACTGCTGTGGCGACAGACACGGCTGTGTGGCTGCGCAAAGCCAGGCTGAGCGCTCCCCAGCCTCCCAGACTTGCACATCTAGGGCAGCAACACGGGGACACCAGCTTTGAATTTCATCATCCAGGGCTCTTCAGACAACCACCACCAATACACTATAAAAGGACATCTTAACACAAAAATGCTGCTGCAGCAGAGGCCAGAGGTGTGGGAAGCAGCCTCTGAGCCAGACAGCCCTCTCCTGCAGCCACGATGTCACCACGCCAGACCTAGCCCCAGCCTCCACCTCAGAGGGGCTATCCAGGGAGGGGGCACACAGTCCTCCCAGGAGAGCACCGCCTGGACGGGAACGGTGACTGTGCTGAGTGTAAATCCGGAAGTGGACACTGACCCGAGAGGGACTGCTTCAAATCAAGAGGCCAAGCTGTCATGAAGCTGCTACCTTACGTGTTTTACACAAGGAAGACCAACAGAAATTTGTGAGGCAGTTGGGTTAGAAAGAAATGAAATTCCATTTATGAGTCATCCTATCCAAGTGTTAAACCCACTTCTGAGTTGATTGAATGGCTGGGGCTGGAACAAGTGAGCAATATATATATTTTTTTTTAATTATATTTGAGAGAGAGCAGGCGCAAAGCCCTATCCACTGGTTCCCTCCCCAAATGCTGACAGCAGCTTCTGGTTAGGGCCAAAGCTGGGATCTGAGAACTCAATCCAGGTCTCCCACACGTATGGCAAGGGCCCAAGCACTTGAGCCATCACCTACTGCCTCCCAGGGTATGCATTAGCAGAAAACTGGAATCAGGAGCCTAAGCCAGAAATCCAAGTGAGGCACTCTGACGTGGGACATGAGCATCTTAACCAGCGTCTTAAGTGCTAAGCCAAAGGCCAGGCACCACATGAGCAATATTAAGGAGTTGGGTTGCGTTTCACTATCAAGCATTAGGGTGCCATGTTTGATCATCAGCACTTACACTGTGGAGGAACTCATCTTCAGAAACACAGGAGATGAATAAGGTAATTTCATTCAGGCCCACAACACAGCACCATAGCTCTTTGCTGCACTTACAAACCTACTGCCTGAAACCAACACACTCTGTTTAGTATCAAGAATATACTCTTCAAGGGGCTGGTGCTGTGGCACAGTGGGTTAAAGCCCCAGCCTGCAGCACTGGCATCCCATATGGGCGCCAGTTCAAATCCTGGCTGCTCCTCCACTTCCAATCCAGCTCTCTGCTGTGGCCTGGGAAAGCAGTAGAGGATGGCCCAAGACCTGGGGACCCTGCACCCACGTGGGAGACCCAGACGAAGCTTCTGGCTCCTGGCTTCCAATCAGCTCAGCTTTGGCCATTGCAATCATTTGGGGAGTGAACCAACAGGTGGAGAACCCCTCTCTCTGGCTCTGCCTCTCTGTGTGACTCTTTCAAATAAATAAAATAAAATCTAAAAAAAATATATACTCTTCAGAAAGAACATTTATATAGAATATTTTCCTTCAAAACACTTTCCTATTATGGTTGCCAAGGATGGTGGAGTAAAGCTGAGCTAACAGCTGAAAATGATCTGGCACTCTTGCAGGTCAGAAGGACTGCGAAACAAAGACCTGTGTAAACACAGCGTTCAGCACGCCCAGGAACCGACAAGAGGGGATCACCTCTCTCCAACACATTGTCAATTAATTCCACTTATCTGCCCACAGTCAGCAGAGCATGTGTGGCCAGATGGGCGAGTAGGCAGCTACCTCTTCCAGGGATCAAGATAACAACATCAGCACACAGCTCCTGAAAGCCACAAGCACTCACAGCTGCCTACCCAGCTGACAGTCCCCACGAGACAGGCAGGTCACATGACAGTCATCTCCCCACCCCTACCCCTCCTTCCTTTCGGAGACATTAAACCCGATGTTCCCAAAGTTTAGTTCACTGCCCAAGAAACAGAGTTAATAAGTAGTAGCAATGGACTTTAAACCCAGTTCAAATGTGTAATCTGTTTTTAAAAAAAGATTTATGTATTTGAAAGGCAGTGATATAGAAATAGGAGAAAGAGAGAAAGAGGGGGAAGAGACAGACAGATCAATCTTCCATCATCTAGTTCACTTCTCAAATAGCCACATGGCCAGGAATGGGCCAGGCCAAAGCCAAGAGCTTCTTCCAGGTCTCCCACACTGGAGGCTGGGGTCCAAGGACTTGGGCCATCTTCCACTGCCTTCCCAGGCACACTAGGAGCTCAATCAGAAATGGAGCAGCCGGGACATGAACCAGTGTCCAAATGGGATGCCAGCACTGCACGCAGTGGCTTAACCATAGAAGCCACGGCCCCTAAATGTGCCATCCTGATCTGCCATTCTCCTACCCACAATAACAATCACCTAATTTCTGACAGTTTGCCTGTGCAGCAACAGACCCCAGAGCCATGTGGTCATGGAGGGCATAGATAATGCCCATATTCAGTCAGAAATAGTTACCTTGGACAATCCAAAAGTAATCCTGGCCCCATTTTCCTCACAAGAACTGAACTAACAGTAACAACCCATCTCACAGCCACTGTTTTACAATTAGACTAGGTTTTTGGAAACTTAATTTCACAATTTAGTTGCTTCGTTAGAAACCTGAATTTACTGATGACCAAAGTTCAATAACTTGTTCACGCAGCAGACAAGGGGGATATTCTGGTGTGGTAGACGGATTCCATTTCTTTTTCTTTCTTTTTGAAAAAACTTACGTGCAAGGCAGAGATACAGAGACAGAGAAAAGTATCTCCCATCCATTGGCTCATTGCCCCAGAATAGCCCTCAACAGAGCCAAGTCTGGGCAAGACCAAAGCTGGGAGCTGGACACTGAATCCACATCTCCCACGTGGGTCACAGTAATCTAACCACTGGAGTCATCACTGCTACCACCCAGGGTCTGCATCAGCAGCAAGCTCGAGTCAGGCACCAGAGCTGGGAATTAAACACAGGCACTCTGATATCATCTGCTCCCCAGTGTTCTATTTCTTGAATGTATGGTTACACAGACACATACCTGTCGAAGCTCATACAACTCAGCTAGGTGCATTTCACTTCATGGGACTTAATTTTATGTCAACTAAAAGCATTTTTCCCCCAAAGATCTTGTGGCCAATTAACAGCAATGAATACTCCGGAATCTCTCCATTAATTCATGTTGGAAGCTTCAGAGGTTTGTCCTGGTTTTTGTTCTGTAATCTATTTCCAATCCTCCCTACCCATTTGATACCTTTGCATGTTGACTATACCTACTATTATTTTTGTCTCTTACTCAAAATTTTATGTTTTACTATTATTTTCTAAATATACCCATTAGATCCCCCTAAGAAGTAGGTCTCTGGGGGCCATTGTTGTGGCATAGATGCTTTAGCTGCCTGCAACACTGGCATCCCATATTGGCACCAGCTCATGTCCTAGTTGCTCCACTTCCCATCCAACTCTTTGCTAATGTGCCAGGGAAAGCAGAAGATGGCCCAAGTGTTTGTGCCCCTGCCACCCAAGTGGGAGACCTGGATGAAGCTTCTAGCTGGCTTTGACCTGGCCCAGCCCTGACTGTTGCAGCCATTTGGGGAGTGAAACAGCAGATGAAGATCTCTCTCTAACTCTGCCTTTCAAATAAAATAAAGCAGGAAGGAGGGAGGGGAGGGGAGGGGAAGGAAGGGGAAGGGAGGGGAGGGGAGGGGAGAGGAGTGGAGGGGAAAGATTTGTTATAAAGACTTTCCATGCTTTTGCTTGTTAAAGACATGACCTAAAAAGTAACACTAGTCAGAAGGAAATGCACGTAAATTGGGTGGCAGGGCAAGTTTAAAGCTAAAATAATGTCTTTCCTTGAAATGGTTAAAGGACCTTGCCCTGCTCCTCATTTAGAAGCTTCAAACAATTGTCATATCTCTTCAAAGTCCACTTGGCTGAAAGGAAGTAATTTTCCATTTGAATCATGCCAAGACCATTGAAAAATGTCATTATGTGTAGTTACGTAAGTTGGCACCTCTCCTTGTACTTCCCAACCTTTACTAAACATCAACTTCCTGTACCCTTTACTTGAAACTGATTACCTATGAAGGCTTTCTACTGCTAATAAAAGTTCTTAAACAGAAGGGCAGGGTATATACACATCAAACTCACAGCCAAAAGGAAGGGCCAATCTCCACAAAGGGACCTCCTTTCAAAGTCCTAACACTGGACACTCCTTAGAGCACCTTGGGAATGGAGGACTGATGACCTTTAGGGTCAGAACTCATGACTGCTGCTCAGGTATAACTGGTTTTCTGAGAGCATTTATCTCTTCCCGGCTCTGATGGACACCAGGCTTCACCTTGTTAAATTTCCTTCAGGGATTACCCCACCTGCTCCAATAATAATCTGCCTTTGTGTATCTTAAAATAAGGAAAGCGTAATTCAAGATTTCTATAGGAAAAAAAAAAAAGCTTCAAAACAACAAGTGGTAGTCCCCATTCAACACACAACAGTTTGGACTGCTAATCTGAAAAATAGGATACAATCAAATGATTTGAATGATTGTTCTGATAAAATTTTACTATGTCTTGTTGAAGAAGCAACTCTAAGGTTTCTTATGAAAACTCTATGGTCCTATAGACTGTATCACTATAATGATCTATAACTGTCAATTTTCCACTTGTGCTACAAATCTAAATCACTTGCAACATTTAACATTGAATCTTATGTCCTACGGTTAGAAAATGGAAAAAAATAAACCATAATTATAAGCTATGTTACCTGAAATTTCACATTCAAACTATTCCATGATTTTGATCCCATTTCCACACCAATGTGTAGAAAATCCTAGCAACAATAACATACTACTTCTACTGGCATTAAAATTAATCAAATGAGCCAGGTGTTTGTCCTAATAGTTAAAATGCTGGTTAAGATACTCATGCCAAGGTGCTGGTTCATGTTCTGGTCGCTCCACTTCCAATCCAACTTCTTGCTAACAGCCTGGGAAAAGCAGGAGAAGATGACCCAAATGTTTGGCTCCCTTCCACCCACATGGGAGACCCAAATGAAGAACCTGGCTTTGCCTGGTGTAGACTCCATTTTGTTGCTGTCATCTGAGGAGTCAGCCCATGGACGGAAGAGATCTCTCTCCCTCCCTCTCTCCCTCTCTATATATAACTTTTTAAAATAAATAACTTTTTAAAATAAATAAATAAATCTTGAGCAGAAAAAATGGAAGGGAAAGAGAAAAAACAAACAGAATCCATGCCCACATCAGAGAGCCTGGGTTCAACTCCCAGCTCCATCTCCTGACTCTAGCTTCCTGCTAAAGGAAACCCTGGGATGTGGCAGTGATGGCTTGAGTAATTGGGTACCTGCCTCTCACTTGGGAGACCTGGATTGAGTTCTGGCTCCCAGCCCCGAACTGTCGCAAGCCTTTGGAGATATGAACCAGTGCATAGAAACATTCATGTTCATTCTCATTCTCTCAAATTAAAAAAAAAAAAAAAAAAGGCAGTGAAGTAGGGGTATCATTTTGGTAGTGAGGAAGAGATTGGTAGATCTGGGTACTAATTCCAGTTCCATAACTTACTCATCATATGACAAAATATTTATACAAACAATTCCTAATTCCTTCACATATAAAGCAGTTACCAATTCCTTGCCCAAATAATAGGGCTGATGTGATAACAAAATGAAAACATTCTTAACATCACATTTGCGAAATATTTTCCAAAAACAAATGGAGCAACTCCTTTTTCTTGAAGATGAAATTTTAAATTGCTTTAGTGTTGATATATATATGAATAGTAATATTTTACAAGTAAAATCTTTTAAAAAAGATTTATTTGTTTAAAAAATCAGAGTTACAGAGAAAGAGGGAGAGCCAGAAAAAGAGAGGCTATAGATCTTCCATCTACTGGCTCACTCCCCAAATGGCTACAATGACCATGGCTGGACCAGGGCAAAGCCAGAAGATTCCTCCAGGTCTCCCACATGGGTGCAGGGGCCCAAGCACTTGGGCCGTCTTCTGCTGCTTTCCCAGGCACATTAGCAGGGGGCTGGATCAAAAGTGCAGCAGCTGGGATTCAAACCAGCACCCTGGACTCAAACCAGCACCCTTATGGGATACTTAAGCTGCAGATGGCAGTTTAACCCACTACACTACAATGCTGGCCCCACAAGTGAAACCCTTAAATATGAATGTTTTGGACTAAGTTACTAGTTAAAAATTAGAACAGAGGATGCCAGTACTTTAAAACCTACAAGTGCATTATTAGTCCGAAGTGATGACTAAACCCTAAGTGCTTTCAGAATGTCCTGATAGCAAAATGGTAACAGAAGTTACAAACTTTAGCAAAGATGAAAGTATCTTTGATTTTTAAAAATACAGTTCAAATATAACAAAACATCAGCATCTCCACAAAAAACCTAGAGGTGACAATGCTGGAGACCAAGAACAAATCATTTTGAACATTATCAGAACAAATTCTAAGGAAGAGGTAAAGGTATCAGACTCCTGTGTCTAGAATTTAATTCCCAACAGAGTATCAGCAGATCCAAGCAACACCTCCTCCCAAAGCTGAATCCCAGAAATTAAATGAAACACCTATCTATGAATCACAAGAGTTACAACAGGAACCAAAGCAGGCTATTAGCACCTATTGATCATCTTTTCTGTAACTGGCACCGTGGCAGAATAACCCCAAGAGACCAGAGCTATCCCCAAAGTTCTGATGAAGCAACTGGGGTGCAGATGTCATGAAGTAGCTTGCCCAAGGTCACATAACTAATAAGGCAGATTTCAGACATGAACCCAAGGTTGCCTTGTGTACTCTCCAATAGATTCCTGTACCAAATGTTCTAGATATCCATCTCCTTTTTTCCCTCCAATTCTGTAACAAAGTATGTCTCCAGTGCGAGCAAAATCTAGCTGAATGTTGAAGTACTTGCTTTATTCCAAATTCAATAAAACGCAGGAAGGACAGAAGAAAAGCAACGCTGGAGGAAGGAGGAGAGAGCGGACTCCTGAAGATCAAAACAACTTCCACACGGTAGGCAGAAAATAATGTTCATCTGACTTTTCACCCACAAGGTGCTAAGGTTTAAATGCTTCCTGTAACAGCCCACAATGAGCATTTGACAAAGTAGTTACACCAGCAATATAAAACTAAGTTTTTTTCTAAAGACAGAAATGTAGGCCTTTTCTCCCTCCATTCCTTTTTCATTACTTGGACTCACTCTTTTTATACTGGAATTAAAGGAGACACAGTTGCCATTAATATCTCCATAAAGCAACAACAGAAAGCAAAACAAATATTTTGCAAACATTCAGCATAATAAATTCCAGCATTTCCCGAGAGTATTAAATCAAGTTCCATAGTGCAAATTTCTAATGCACCATCAGAAAGTTTTACAAAAATGCAAAGCTATACTGAAACACAAATTTTATTACATGGAATGAAAGAACAATCTAGACTGAGAAGTCCTCTGAATTCCTTTTCAGTTGCAGATACATTTTTCTCTAAACAGAAAACAGCCCGGGTCCTGATTCCAGCGAAGCTGTCAACTTGTGATTGTCTGCACAAATGAGGAATGTAATCAATTATCACAAGTGGAATTAATTCTGTGTAAGTATTTGCACATGGATATGCCAGATGTTCTAAGAATGGCACTCTGCAACAGAGCAGCAACTCAGAAGGACTGGGAACCTCAGCAGTTCTCAGAGGGACTCAAAACGTAGGCTGAGCTGCCTTTGCTCTCTTGGCATACTGAGTATGTGACATTGGATGAGGGGTGAGGGCAACAGGAGAGGTCAGGCGGGGAAGTAGAGAAAAGCAGTTAAGGAAATTACTAGCTCTGGTTTAAAAGGACCTTCTAGTAGCCATAACTAACTGGAGAAATAATTTCAAATTCCCATGCTATCAGAGCACTAGATGATTTATTCTAAGCCACATCTGGTACAAATTATAAAAGCACAAATACAGCCAGCATTATAAGGTTGAGACACTCTCCTTAAGAAGCTTCAAGAGGTAAGAAAAAGATGTGAGAAAACATAATTAAAGAAAGTTATTCCTAAAAATTAAGTGAAGCCATAGCATGTAGCACGAAGTATCTCACCTCCTAATTCCTTTTTTGTTTTGGTGGGGGGTGGGATGGGCAGTTAAAGGATCAGTGATTAAGGCATCTATAGATAACCAAGCATGTCAATACAGCCTTATGTTGACTGAACTATGATCAAGACAGCAGGCAGAATTTCAATGTATGCCACACTGCTTGCAACCTGGGGGGATATTTCTAGCAATATAAACACTAACATTTCCCCTCCCACACTTTTCACACCGGTTGAAGTTTTCTGACTCCTACAGAACTGGAGCCAAATTCTTTTCATATCTTTGCCCTTCTACCTTGAGCAGTGTTTGGCCCACAAAGTGCTTGAAACATGGCTCGAAGCTGATGAAAAGCAAACACAGTATCCTGAAAGCAAGGGTTTTTCATCTATGTCTTTTATTTACCACGATGCTAACTATATACTATGTACAAAGGACTTGGACCCACATGTGATATATGGATGGAATTCTACATCAACTCTAACAAGTGCTTTTTTTCTTGGTAAACAGGTCCTGGCAGAAGCTCAGTTCTTTCCAACCTACTTCTTGTGTCTTTAGTGTCCCCCTCGGTCTATCACCATCAAAATACTTCTGCCATCCTTGCTTCAATAAAAGTCTACTGGGTGAGCCTCGCAGTTACATTCAAATATGGTCCTACGCCTTAAAATGCTTAACTTTTTATACCAGAGAGTGATATCACCAGTCTGCTGAAAACAATTCAGCCAACTTGATGGTGGTCCAGGGAAGGGGCTGAGTCTGTGTCTGAGTGGCACCTCTTGCACTGCTTGTATCCATGCTGGCTTGTTTTAGATCTATGAAGCTTGCCAAGTGAGCTGTGTTTGAACACGACACACAGTTTCAACGTGGTATCATTAAGAATCACCCAAAAGAGCTGAAGCAAACATAAAATTAATTTCTCATTTGTCAATGAACTGCCAAATACCTCACATGAACTGCTTATCTGAAACAGAGTGAAGAAATGTTGACTTTTCCTACCAGATTGGCGTATGTGTAAATAGAGCTTTAGTTAAATATTTCCAAGTTTTACCGCAGGAACAGTTCAGAACATAAGTTAACAACCCGACAGGCAAGACCCAGTGAACAGTGCCATTACTGGTGTTTAAAGTGTACATTACTACACAGAACTTTTTCTAATACTTCTTCTGCGTAATCTTCCGGTAAGGGTGAATGTTTTTCCCGAAGGATTCCTTCCTCAATGCTAATTTAGCACACGAAATTTCCTGAAATGCTCTGGATCATTATGAAAATCAGAGTAATCGTGAGAGATTGGTCCTCAAAC
This sequence comes from Oryctolagus cuniculus, assembly GCF_964237555.1. Taxonomy (NCBI): domain Eukaryota; kingdom Metazoa; phylum Chordata; class Mammalia; order Lagomorpha; family Leporidae; genus Oryctolagus; species Oryctolagus cuniculus. The sequence continues at coordinate 72,437,794 of NC_091433.1, read as the reverse complement.
TTAAACGCTCATTTTCTTTTCAAGGCTCAAAATACAGAATACAAATATGTTAATGCTTTTGTTTGTTAATGCTTAGCTGGGCGGGTACTATGGGAGGCTCACCAGGCTTGTCCTTCCCCTTAGCACAACCCTTGGCGAACATGAAACCAGGCCCAATGCAGGCACACACTACTGGGGAGTACTTTGCACACAGCCTCTCTGCCCTTTCCAGCTGGGGTGGGGAACATACCACCTACATTGCACCTTCTCTCACTGCTCAAAGAGATTCCAGGCCACTGCATTCGAAAAGTAAACATGCTTCCCAGAGAGACTTTGTGACTTCAATGATAGTTTTAAAACTTCCAAATGGGGGCCAGTGCTGTGGTGCAGCGGGTTAACGCCCTGGCATGGGGCGCCAGCATCCCATATGGGCGCCAGTTCTGGTCCTGGCTGCTCCACTTCCAATCCAGCTCTCTGCTGTGGCCTGGGAGAGCAGTGAGAGGATGGCTCAGATCCTTGGGCCCTGCACCCACGTGGGAGACCCAGAAGAGACTCCTGGGTCCTGGCTTCGGATTGGCGCAGCTCTGGTCATTGCAGCCGGTTGGGGAGTGAACCATCAGATGGAAGACCTCTCTGCCTCTCCTCTCTGTGTAACTCTGACTTTCAAATAAATGAATAAATCTTTAAAAAAAGAAAAAGCTTCCAAATGGAAGTTTCTAGTTAGAATGGAGCTATGTGTGCAGCTTTTCTGACTTCTGTTCCTGCACCTAATGTGTACACAAGAACATTCTTTAGTAGAGAATAGAACTGCAATTACCAGAGCCAGGGAAGGGAGTGGAGGAGGGAGGGAAACGGAGAGAAGGGTTAACGGGTACTGGGTGCAGTTGGTTAGGAAGAATAACTCCTCATGCTCTATTGAACAGCAGGGTAACTGTAGTTAACAATTGGCTATTTCAAAATAGTTAGTACAGAGGATTTTGAAGGCTCCCAACACAAAAGTATGATAAATGTCCAAGGTGACAGATAATGCCAGTGTACCTGATCATTATACATTGTATGCAGGCATTGAAATGTAATATGGACAAAGTGTGTCAGCTAAAAATATTTTAAAAATTTTTAATAATTAAAAATAGAGCAAATTAACATCCACCATTAACTCAGGATAATAGTTCCAATTTGTATGTAGTTAAGCCTCTTAATTGTCTTCAGAGGTGATTTTTTATTTAATACTTCTGAGACTAGAGTTATATACATAGCTTTAGCTTCTTTAACCTACAACTGTGATAAATAATAGTCACTGTCAAACCATGTATACATTCTAGGAATAAACTATCGTTATTCATAAAGATCAAACACTTGATAATATTTGATATTTGATTATTAGGGATTATGTATCTTGAGATCAAAAGAAGCCAGTTTGAGGTTTTCTTATTTTGTCCTACCTTCATCTTATTTGGGGGTAATAGTGTTTTTACAAAGGAATCAGCTAACACTGCATCATTACCTTATGTCTCCACCTGTGGCAAGGATTTCTCTGTTGTTGCTTATTTGCCATAGATGTATTTCATTTAGTTTTGCAGATAAGAATTATCTCAATCTACATATAAAGACAACATTCCTAATTCAGACATGGGCCTTCTAGAAGATTTAAATGCAGTTTCTCTCTAAATGAATACATTTTTATTACTCTTCAATATGAGCCTTAAACAAGTATAAGGAAAAATCTACTAGCTTTAAGGAACAAATATCATTGTGTAATAAAATACTTATACACAAGTATGTACATCTGAAGTGCACCAAAACTATTCACTTAAGTGGAACACTTCCATATTCAATCTTGTTTACACTCTGTTGAGTAAACATTGTCTTCCTTGATTATATAAAATTTAGGTATCAGTGAAGTCAAAACTTGCAAATTAGCTTATCATATGTGAAAATGAGGTTCTGTCATATCTATCCACATGGTGAAGATCAACCCCCAAATCAATCATCCCCAAAATCAAAGCCTTTTTATTTTTTTCATCTTGGGCCAAATGAAACAAGGAAAGGACATGGACAACCACCCACATTAGAGAAATAATTGTTGATTTCAAAAAATACTGAAATCACTTAAAAAAATAATAATGATCATCAGGCCAATCTTGTATAAAAGTTGGTTTAGAAATAAACCTTTAGAAGAAGAGATTGCTAGTCACACTCAATTCCTGGAATACTGAGACAGATTTCAGGCTGTCCATGAATCATACCATCCCAGACCTAGCCCCGCTGCTCGAGGATGGAATCTCCCACATTCCCTCACTAGTGCAAAGCTCCTCTGTAGCCCACAGCCACCACTGCCCAAGGACCTGCCAGCTGGGTGTTCATCTTCTCCTAGGCTTCCAGGAAAAGCCTAGGGTTATTTCTAAGTGCCCCACGGACACACAGACCCTGAAAGCCAACCTTATCCTCACTGTTCAAACAAGGGCTTCTGGCTTATTACTGGTAGGAGGGACTCTTCTGATACAGCGCTCCCCTCAGTGAGGCCTTTTGAAGTCTGCAATGCACATGTGCGCTACCTCAGCACACAGAAAGATAACTCAAGTTTGGTACATCAGAAAGCACCCTCCCTTCAAACAAGAACTTTCTCTAAAGATTCATTTATTTGGAAGGCAGAGTGACAAAGGCAGAGACAGAGGCAGACAGAGATCTTCCATCCGCTGGTGCACTCCTCAAATGACCACGATGGTCAGGGCTGAGCCAGGCCGAAGCCAGGAATCCTATCCATGTCTCCTACATGAGTGACAGGGACTCAACTGAGCTTTTACCTGCTGCTTCCCAGGTACATTAGTGGGTGGCTGGATCAGAGGCAGAGTAGCCAGGCCTCAAACTGGCACTCTGATATGGGATATGGGTGTCACAAGCAGTGGCTTAAACTGCTGTACCTCCACACCTACCCCTCAAATCATTTAATCTATGAGTAGTGTAATAATGGGAGGAAAAATGTTAACCTACATATACACTTGCCTATACACCAAGAAAATAAATATCAACAATTCAGTATGAAACTACAATAATGAATATATAAAGAGGAATCTCGTGAAATAATAACATTACAGATGGACAACTGAAAATAATTGGTTGTAGGCCTAGATTACATAGTAACAGAACAAAATGTGTGAAAGACATTCAACTCTTGGGATTTAAAACTTTCTGCTTTAATTTCAAAGAACTGCTATTCCTAATAGTTTATACCAATTACAATGATTTCTTATGAACAAATAACAAGTTTTCTACATCTCTATTCAAATACTTAGAAGTTCTGGCAATGGATTTAAAATAATCTAATTCAGAACCTGCAGAATTCTTTTAAAAGACTTCTTCAACCACAGTCACATATAATTCTTAAGTCACAATTTTAAAATGTTAGAAATTCTCTTTTGAGGGACAGACGTGTGCTACAGTGGTTAAGTCACCACTTTGGGATGCCTGTATCTTGTATCATGGTGCCTGATTGGAGTCCCAGCTTCTTAGCTTCTGATCCAGCATCCTGTTAATGCACATTGTAGGAGGCAGCAGATAATACTTGGGTCTCTGCCACCCTCATGGGAGTCTCAGATTGAGTTCCTGGTTCAGTTCCTGGCTTTGGCCTCGACAAACCCTGGCTGTTATGAGAGCAGTGGATGGAAAATCTGTTTTCCTTTATCTGCCTTTCAAATAAAATGAAAATGGGAAAAAAATTCTTTGAGAAAGTCAACAAATTTAGCAACATTAAAATATAGTACTTCTGGAAGTCATAATATGTTTGGGGTCTACGCTGTGATGTAGTAGGTTAACCCTCCAATTGCGGCACCAGCATCCCATATGGGCACCGGTTTGAGTCCTAGCTGTTCCACTTCCAATCTAGCTCTCTGTTAATGTACCTGGGAATGCAGTGGAAGATGACCCAAGTGTGTGGGCCTCTGCATCCATGTGGGAGACCCTCAAGAAGCTCCTAGCTCCTGGCTTCAGATGGGCCCAGCTCCAGCTGTTACAGCCACTTAGGGAGTGAACCAGCAGATGGAAGCCCTGAATCTGTAACTCTGACTCTCAAATCTTTTAAAAAAATTTTTATAAGGCAAAGATGGGGGTAATATTTGAAATATGAATGGTTAAAGTTCACTTTTGATCCATAACGGGCTCTTATGAATTAAGGAAAAACAGCTAATAACCCAGGAGAAAAAAAATCTAGCACAACATACAATTAAAAGGGAATAGAAAGCCAGCACCGCAGCTCAATAGGCTAATCCTCTGCCTTGCGGCGCCAGCACACAGGGTTCTAGTCCTGGTCGGGGCGCCGGATTCTGTCCCGGTTGCCCCTCTTCCAGGCAAGCTCTCTGCTATGGCCCGGGAGTGCAGTGGAGGATGGCCCAAGTGCTTGGGCCCTGCACCTGCATGGGAGACCAGGAGAAGCACCTGGCACCTGCCTTCAGATCAGCGCGGTGCGCCAGCGGCCATTGGAGGGTGAACCAACGGCAAAGGAAGACCTTTCTATCTCCCTGTCTACTCTGCCTGTAAAAAATAAAATAAGGCATAGAAATTACAAATAACTAATTTTTTTGGTGTTCATCCTTGTAATCAAAGAATTGGAATTTAAATACTGAAGTAATTCTGCTCTGCTACAAAACTAGCAAGAATTTTTTTATTTTAAGGATGATTATGTTGACAAGAATATAGGAACACAAACACTCTAATAGAGTACCAGTGGGAGAATATGTTGACTAAACGTCTTTTGGAAAGCAAATGGTCCGTGTGTAAAGTGTCCCTCTGAGAATTAACTGTATTTCAAGGACTCCATCCTATGGAAATAAACATGGCGAAATGCTAAAGAGGTTATTTGTTGCAACTGCATATTTAGTAACTGGAAACAAATGGAAAGTTCAGCCATAAGCAAGTAGTTAAATAAACTGATACATTTACCTATTATATAGCTACCAAAGCAAAATTTGGAACACCTAATGACATGGAAAATTTTTCATGATGTGTTAAAAAGTTTAAGCATGCAGCAGTATACCGGTATAAATAACGTACTTGTAAATCTACATATGGTACATATTAACAAGTATAAAGAAAACATTAACTGTAATTATCTTTGGTGAGATTGTCTCTTACCCTTTCCAAATCTACCAATTTGTATACAGCAAGCATGCACTACTTTTGAAATCTCAGACAGGGTTGACAGAACAGAGCCATTAAGTGATATCTTTCCAAATGCTTGAGTGTAAAAACCGCAGTGCAGTTTCCACGAAGTACCATATGGAGTTTACCTAGAACCTGACAGTCCTAACAAACACTCCAAAATGCAACCTTGAGTTATTGATACATAATTTAAAAGTGCAGATCTTCTACCAGGTAGTAGTTCCTCCACATAAACTTGTTTGAAATAGAATAGGTGGGAAAGGTTTGTGCAAGTTCCATAAATAACTATACATTACGTGAAACTAAATTCCACTCCTAATGAGTTTTTAAGGAGTAACAAGATGATTCTAATGTTTACTTTAACATTCCTTAGGGAATATCTTTAAGAAAACGACTATTAATGCCCTTTCTGCATTGTACAAATAGAGTATCATTGTTTCCATTTAAATTGCTCACCACCACCTGCCCTAAACATTCCTGGGGGGAAAAAAAAAAGTTTGCCTACAAAACTGCAGTTCTGATTACGCAACTCCTCTTCGGGTTATCCATGCTGACTCTGATCTGGGTGTGTTTAGGCTCCTTAAAGAGGTCACAGATTCCTGAGAGCGGTGCCTTTCGTTCCCTCCCTCTTCCCTGGAATCCATTCCCAGCCCCAGCGCGGCGATTTGGGAAGCTGATGACCGGATTCCAATCACCTGGCACAGCCGGACAACTCTCGCCCTCCCCCTGCCTCGCCTCAGACTTTGTTTTAACGCAAACAAAACAGACACACCGGGTTTCCTTTCCTACAACACTGACTAGTTAAAGCAAACAGCACGTAGAAGAGTGCAGGCTTTGAGTGATTTATCTTCACCCCTACTTGCAAAGTCAGGATCTTTCTGGGGACTTAGCAGGCCAGGGTAGGCTTTGAGGAGAGGAGGGCGGACACTTGGGTCTGCTCATCACATTAGCCAACGCCGTGGCCTCTGTGAGGGGGCATGCTGCCGGAGAGCTGGAAAAGGGCCAGCGAGCGGCAGGAAGGCGCGCAGGGCAGGAGGCCGCTGGGAACCGCGGACGCCCCATCTCTCGCCCTTCTCGGCCCTGATGGCTCCGACTGAGCCCGGCACCGGTGAAGCGCCCAGCGGGAAGGCTCAGAGCACCGGTCAAGCGCCCAGTGGGCGGCTTCCGGCCGAGGACGCAAGCTTGCCTGTCTACGAATGGGAGCGCACGGGGGAACCCCTCGGTCACTTTCAAGGTGACAGCCGCCGATCTGCAGCCGTCCCTTCCGCAGGAGCGGCACTGACCCCACGTGAGACCTGCCTTGCTCCGCCGCCTCCCGGACTCTGCACCCTCTCCCCACACTCGGGGCGCAGGCCCCCCGGGGTACCCGCCCCCTCCCCGAAGGTTCGTCCCGTGACCGCGCGCCAGTCGTGGCCACCACGTCCCCACCGGGTAGCGGGACCTGCTCTGTTCCGCACTTACCCGCAGCGCCTCCAAGCCAGCCCGGAGCTCTCCTCGCACTGGGACGCAGAGGCGGGGCGGCGAGCCGCTCCGGGGCCGCGCGCTTCGGGCCTTAGGCGGGGGCCGCTCCCGGCCCACCCCAGGAGGCCGGCTGGGCGGCGTCTGCACCTGCGGCCGCGCAGCTCGTCGGGCACCCCACCCGCAGCCTTGGCGGCGGCAGCCGGCGGGAACCTAGGGTCCAGGAGCACCAGCCTCCCCGCCTCCCTGGCTGCCAGGGGGTGGAGCAAGGGCGGGGAGTTGAGGAAACTTGTAAATAGAAAAGCTGAGCGGCCCCTTTGGAGCGGTCCCCTCCCGCGACTCCCGGCGGGGGACCAAGGCCAGGGGGCGGCGTCCCACGGAGCTGGAGAGAAGCGCGCGGGGAGGCTCTCACCGTGCTCCGCTCCCGCCTTCCTAGCGCTCCCGGGTTCCAATCCCGAAGCCCCGCGCGCTCCCGGGCTAAGTACGTACCCGCCCCACCCCCGGGCGTCCGGCCCGGGCCGCGCTGCACCTGTTGCCGCCGGTGTTGTAGCTTCAGCCCGCGCACCTGGCTGAACCCCGCGTCCGCAGATCTCAGCGCTGGAGCCCCAAGCCAAGCCAGGGTACGATGGGGTTCAGCTTCCTGCTTCCCTCTCGCCACCTGGCTTCTCCCTCGAGTGGTGGGGCCGGGCAGCAGGGGCGGGGGAAGGTGAGAATTAATGAGAGCGCAGGCTGGTAAGAAACCAGCAGTGACTGTCGCTTAGAGCGTTCGATGGTACTCTTTTCTCTCCTTGCTGCAGAGAAGTTTACTTGCAAACATGTTTTAAAGGCTAAAGAAATGAGCGCTGTGGCGCAGCGGGTTAAAGCCCCAGTCTGCAGCGCCAGCATCCCATATGGGCTCCAGTTCAAGTCCCGGCTGCTCCACTTCTGAGCTAGCTCTCTACTGGGAAAGCAGTAGAAGATAGCCCAAGTGCTTGGGCCCCTGCACCCGCGTGGGGGACCCGGAAGAAGCTCCTGGTTCGGGCCATTGAGGCCATTTGGGGAGTGAACCAGCAGATCAAGATCTCTTTCTCACTCTGCCTCTACCTCTTTGTAACTCTGCCTTTCAAATAACTAAAATAAATCTTTAAAAAAAAAAATGAGCACTACAGCTTTTGGATCTCTGGATACAAAGTGGAGAGAAACTAAGCCCGACCCACTTTTCTCTAAATACAAACTAAATCTTGGCTCTTTGCTGAACTAAGCACGCTTCTTCCACAGTCCTCCCTGACACCCCTAAAATACTTTCTTCTCTTTTCCAAAGATGATCTCCCACCTAGGAAAAATGTGCTATTACTGAACCATTGACTGTCAGACAACTTGAGTCCAAAATGTTAAAAAGCATATTTAATTATGAAAAATTAATTAAAGGCTTTTGAAGAGAAATAAGGTTTTTTTCTGAATATAAATCTGAAGACTTTGCAGTCTGCAGTTTTCTATAGCAGGAGTATTAGCTGAACTACAAGATGTATTATCATTTACAGTTGTGCAGTCTTGGTACAGGTACAGTGGTTTATTATTTCCTCAAAGCAAGACCCAGGCAAATGCAGGTCAGAGTACTGACTCCATTATTCAAGGGAGGAAATTGAAGCTCAGAAGGGTTGACTTGCCCAAGGTCACATAGTTGGTGAGGAACAAGCAACTCAGCAGCCCAACCCTCATCTCTTTATTCCATTTTACAGTGACACCTCTCACTTGCTTTTGAAGTTCCCACAGTAAACACACACACGGATGGCCCGTGATCTGTGACTTTAATAAAAGGCATGTGGTGAATTTGAAAAGATTCAGTGCTAAGCATGGGATGACTCTTCCTTGTGCAAAGGCATACACACAATCTAAACAAAATGAAAAGCACCAGCCACATTGTTTCTGTAAGTCATGAGATAATTATGCTAATAAGCAACGTGCCTCCTCCATAAGAATATTTCTTGTGTTAAACATATCATTTAATCTTTATAACCCTCAGATGACCCGTGATTTGGTCCAACCCCCCACAGTTCTATTGTATAGCTTCCTTCTATCTATAAATATAGAACCTGTTTTACTTCATTTTTCTATGGGACAGATGAGAAGGCAAAAAAAAAAAAAAAAACCACTCTTCTAAGTAATTAGAGCTGCTTTTGTGGGCCTTGGGAAATCTGAAGTTTAGCTTCTGATTGCATCAACATCGAAACACAAGTTATCTTCTAGGGATATCCTCAGGGACTGTCAAGGCGAATATTCTTGAAATGAGGCCTCTTGGGTCTCTTTCCAACTAAGTTCTGGGCATGTTGCCATGTTCCTGATCTCTGAACTTTGATGCTGACCTGCTGCAGACTCCAGAAATAATATTAAGGACCAGACAATAAACTCCACAGCACTTTGGGGTCCTTTGCTCTAAGAAAAAGCAAACTTTAGTTTTCTCTAAAGAGAACCTAACAACACTGAGAAAATGTTTTTTTCATTTAGCAGTTTGTCAAAAATAAAAAAAGTTTCTTTAAAGGTTTATTTTACTTATTTGAAAGGCAGAGCGATAGAGGAAGGGAGAGAGATCTTTCTTCCAATGGTTCACTTCCCAAATGGCCAAAATGGCAGGGGCTGGCCAAGCTGAAGCCAGGAGCCTGGAACTCCATCTGGATCTCCCATGTGTGTAGCAGGGTCCCAAGTACTTGAATCACCTTCCAGTGCCTTTCCAGGTACATTAGGATAGGAAGCAGAACAGCCAGGACTTGAACCAGTGCTCCAATATGGGATGCCAGTGTAGCTAGTGGAGGCTTAACCCCCTGCCCCACAACACTGTCTCAAAAAATTACCAAGTTTAATAATCAAAGTGTGTCCATTATAGTAGTCACAATGCAGATGTCATTATATGTGGCAATACCTAACAAAATTATAAATACACATATTCTTTGAGTCAGTAAATCCACATATAAGAGTTTAGCTCACAATACAGATGACAAATGGCATTTATACAGAAACTTGCTTATTTAAGCATTGATGACTATAATAAACATTGAAAAGAAATATAAATGTTCTCTAATAAAGAATCAGTAAGTCATGATACAATCATAAAATGAAATCCTATTAAGGCTTAAAAAAAGAATACAAAAGCTCTTTGTATGAACTGATGTCCAAGATATATTACATGCAAATTTTTTTAAATATAAAGCAATTATCTAATAGTATGTTACAGTTTCTGTTAAATCAGAGAAGATATATACACAAATTTGTGTATAAATGAGGATCTTCAAAAGTTCATGGAAAATGCATATTATTAAAAAACTGCATGAATATCATAATTTTCTTATAACAAAATAAGCTCATCTTTTAATAGTATTTCCCATGAACCTTCTCAAGAACTTCTTAAATGTATATTTGTGTAAGCTTTAGCTGTGTCTTGGGAGGGGAACTGGACAGCTGGAGGGAAGGGTTTGAAGAGAAACTTTTTAATAGACATAATTTTGTGCTTTTTGGATTTTGAACCATGTAAATAATAGTACGCATCTTACCATGCAAAAATTTTTTACCACTTGAAGTTTGCCACAGGAATGGCAAAGCTCCTCTGTCAACTAATTTCACTTATAAATAAAATAAATGATCAGGTTTCTCATGCATTAATGGGAGGGAAAAACAAAGTGCTCAGTAGATGTTTTCAGCCCTTTTTCCTCTGTTCATCTGAAAAAGAAGACTTTAATACACAAAACTCTCACAAACATGCTGTGAGTGCTGTGGAAATGATGAGCCAGCAAATTCCTCAAACTGTATTATCACTGATATCTCCCTAGGGTAGAGCTTCTAGCTAACTTTCCCAAGTCATATTCAATCAGAAAGGAAAGAAAGGACTTCAGGCTTCATTCCCAAGAGGACAACGCCAGTACATTGATTTCACTGGTGAGGAAATAACTCCACGGGAATTTCAAGGGGCCATTTTTACTTTGTTCCCAATCCAGCTTCCTATTTAGTTTGTTACTTATTTTTATTTCTTTAAACCACTATTTCACTGAAAAGGGGTTTGAACAACTCTAAAACACAGGTGCAATAAATTAAACAAAATTTAGAAATATAAATATTTTTAATATAAAATGAGATCTGGGGGAAAGCATACAGCTAAGAAAACACACACTGTTGAGCAACAAATTGAAACACTGAGCTTGCTGCTAGCCAAGTGCCCCGACCAGTTACGTAACTACCATTTTCACAGGGGGCTGACAGTTCCTCAAGAGAAGCAAAGCTTTTCGAGGACTGAATTCTAAGAAAAATTCGGCTTGTCACTTCTTTAGAGACAACTGAATGGAAAACAATAATATGGCATTAAAGCACTCAAAGGAAGTTTATATGGTTTTTTTTCATAGTGGCTTTGAATAAAAACCAAAAGTATTATAATAAAACTCGAGAAAGGTATTCAATCACTCACTGAGGGAATAGGCTAATATCATCCAAGCTTTATAACAGCATAAGAAGATCAAAGACTGGCTGTAAATAGAGGAATGTAGGGAGAGTAACTCCTTCATAAACCTCTTGAAAGATATACCTCTTTAAAAAGTGCTTTTCTTTATTAGCATGTAATACATGTACATTTTATTGGATGCAGTGCAATATTTCAACACGTGTATACAGTGTAAACAAATCAAGTCAAGCCATTAACATGTTTATTTCCTCATCATTGCTTAGTGTTTGGAGCCTTAGAGATAGTTCCAAAGTGATTATGCTCATGGCAAAATTCTAACATCTACACAAATCCTTTGCCTCAGAGGCAGACACAGTTTCTCTATGAGGCATTCCAGTAATTTTCTAGGCAGGCACATATCTGATAGGTGCTGAAGAATTGATGACAATTTGTTGTCAACTCTGACAAGTCCGAGAATGCTGTAATTTAGTCATGCGGTTGATGACTTTTTTCCCATTTTTATGGAAATCAAAAGTATATTACAAAGAGTCAAATGACATTTAATTCTTGTATCTCAAGACAGTGAGGCATATGTGGTCACATGCACAAACTGATCTGTCAGAGCAATGACTACATAGCAAGTAAAAAAGATGAGAGTACTGAATGGTCCTGATTTATTTACAAGCAACTCTTGGGTTCCTCATTACCCATTCTGTTTAGTAAGCTTAGAGACGCAGACTCCACTCAGTGTCTCAACTGGGAGATAATCAGAGTAGGGATGTTCTCATGCAGAAGTCTGCAGACTGGAAAATAAAGTACCTCGAAGAAATAAGACTCATCCCAAGTTCAAAGCAGTAGCAATGGGGAGGAAATAGAACTTCCTCTTTCAGAAGGACCTGAAAACATTGGAGAAACTCTTTCATCTCCCCATACTATCAAAAGTAGCTCCAAGTCTTTTCATTACAATTATAGAGTTTAAAGAAGAACTGTCCTAATAGCATGATGTCAAATTTATTTTAGTTCACACACAAACAAGTTGTTCTGTAATTCTGATGTGGACCTCCTCATATTAGGAAGAAATTAAGGAAAATATAGCACCACCAGTTTGTTACGCAACCACTCTGAAAATGTTTACTTTGAGTACTTAAAATGTCATGACTAAAGAAACTACTGGTCTGTGTAATCCACTCTTGACAATGAATCATAACCGTGTCACACTTGGACTTGGTTAGGCTTTGCTCCAATCAAATGGAGTCTTCCCCTAAAAAGGGGATATGTTTTCCATTTCAAAGTATTTACTGCTTCATGAAAAATATTAATAACAAGTCTATGGCTTTTAGGTCTCATACCTTTGAGACTATCATAATCTACTTAGACTCTTTTTTGATTTGTTTTTAATTTATGCTTCTGGCCTTGTTCTTTTGACCAAATGTAAGCCCTGGGAGTTTTGGAAGCAGCCCCACACCTGGACCTTGTACCCCTTGGGCCCTGCTGTTCGATCAGCCATCGTCTGAAATGAGAGCAAAGCACTGAGAAGCCTAATGGGTCCAGTCTGGTTCACTGGGACTGGGCCAGAATCCAGGCCTGGTCTATCAATTGACTTTCGATTCATTCCATTTGCAATTTTTGGTGTTGATTCATGGTTCCCAATCCATGATTCACTCTGGAATCCTGCTCCCTTGCCAAGTAGTATGTAGTCATGTGATCCAAAATGCTCTACAGTCTAACAAATGCTTACAAATCATAGTGATACAGGGAGACCCACAAACTAAATGAACATGTTCATGCTGTAACATAAGCATTCCTCAAAATATCTCTACTCTTCTGAGAATAGGCAACTTAGCAAAGAGCCACTGAAAATATGTTCATTACTTTATCCCTACAGTAAGTATGGACTAACATTATTTTTTACCTAAATCACATTACAATGTGCCAACATTGGAAACTAGTGCCTAATTAGTTGCCTAAAAATAAGACAGTCTTACTTTGGACATCTAAAATACTGAGTCCAGTTGCTAATTTAAACCAGGATAGTAGTTTAACACCACCATTGACTTAGCTAATTTTTTTAGAGATTTATTTATTTGAAAGGCAGAGTTACAGAGAGACAGAGGCAGAGAGATAGAGAAGTCTTCCATCCACTGGTTCACTTCTCAGATGGCCACAATGGCTGGAGCTGTGTCAATCCAAAGCCAGGAGCCAGGAGTTTCTTCTGGGTCTCACACACGAGTGCAGGGGCCCAAGCACTTGGGCCATTTTCCACTGCTTTCCCAGGAACATTAGCAGGGAGCTGGATCAGAAAAGGAGCAGCCAGATCTCAAACTGGTGCCCATGTGGGATGCCGGCACTGCAGGTGGCAACTTTACCCACAGCGCCACAGCACCAGCCCCAATTTATCTATTTTAATAAATATGCTTCTCGGCCGGCACCGCGGCTCACTAGGCTAATCCTCCGCCTAGCGGCGCCGGCACACCGGGTTCTAGTCCCGGTCGGGGCGCCAGATTCTGTCCCGGTTGCCCCTCTTCCAGGCCAGCCCTCTGCTGTGGCCAGGGAGTGCAGTGGAGGATGGCCCAGGTGCTTGGGCCCTGCACCCCATGGGAGACCAGGAAAAGCACCTGGCTCCTGGCTCCTGCCATCGGATCAGCGCGGTGCGCCGGCCGCAGCGCGCCAGCCGCGGCGGCCATTGGAGGGTGAACCAACGGCAAAAGGAAGACCTTTCTCTCTGTCTCTCTCTCTCTCACTGTCCACTCTGCCTGTCACAAAATAAATAAATAAATAAATATGCTTCTCATCTTATTTTTGAGTACCTATAAAATTATAGTTAATTCCTACCAATTTAAAAACTGATTATCTGCAAATCTTAGATAGAAGAGAAAAACACAATTATCATTAAGTATTATCACATTGGAACTAGAAGACTTGGTTTTGACACATAGTTTTTGAATTGAGTTGGCATGTCCAGATCCCAGGTTCTCTTTTATACAATGAGCTCTTTAGATGTCATGGACTCATTTTGAGGATAAAATAAAATATATTATTATTAATTGTGCTTATGATTTGTGTACTGTCGCTCCCCCATTCGCGGAGGAACGACACTAGGACCCTGCGCTGTTCTTTTGTCTGCTCGGCCCTTCCCAGGTTTGCTGCTGGTCCTTCCCAGGTTGGCTGCTGGTCCTTCCCGGGTTGGCTGCCGACCCATCCACCTCCGTGGAAGGGCGGCTCCCCCTGCCACTTTCCCCACTTCCATGGGGGAGCGGCACACCGCCGGCCAGCTCTCTCGGGGGCTGCTCAGATGTTATCCGGATGTTCCCCTTAGATGTTCCTGGTGCATGTTGTCTCTCTCCTCCTTTATAGTCCTCTTCCACCAATCCCAACTCTGCTACCCACACGCCGAGTACGCTGCTCTCCTCCAATCAGGAGCAAGATCAGCTCCTGCAGGTTATTGGTCGAACTGGAGGCAGCTGTGTAGAAGTTGTTTACTCCTCTCCCAGCGCCATATTGTGGGGGAGCAGATGCATAGAATAAGTCTTAATTCCAGTAACTTAGTCTAGTCCCAGTTGCTCCCCACAGTGTACTATCTCCTATTTACAATTGTTGACAGCACTCATTTCCCTTCCTGTTGTTCTTCAAATTGAGAGGACAGAAAGACTCAGCTTTCCAACATGCACTCCCTCCAGTCTAGCCAGGCCTGCCATGCTTCCTCATTTTAGGCTCTCGAGTCATGCCAGATGACTCAACCAAATAAGCCAGTGGCCTCTAATTTTTTGGCTTATACTTTCCCATCTATAAAAAAATTGAGGGGCCAGCATTGTGATACAGTGGGTTAGGTTGCTGCCTCCAGTGCCAGCATCCCACATTGTGGGAGCTCTGATTCGTGTCCTGGCTGCTCTGCTTCTGATCCAGCTCCCAGTTAACAGGCCTGGGAAAGATGGTCCAAGGACAATACACAACTTCAAAACCAATTCTCTTAATGAAAAAGATTCCAAGTAATTGTACAATCTCTTGTTTAAAATCTCTTAATGAGAAAACACTAGATTCAGAAACACTTGAGCCAATTTACTTTAAAAACAGAAATATAATGACAATATTTGTGATACTAATGAAAAGCTGACTAATAGAGTTGCATACTTAGAATTTCAACAGGTTCAATCAAACAGACCAAAAAAAAATGATACAGCACCAGAATACAAAATTTACTGTATCAACAAATGCATATATACCTGGGAAGAAATTTAACTTGAAAATTAAATTAAATTTTTAACTATGTTTTCTTACGAATGATTGAATTCTGATAAATTCTTTAAACCATAAAGAATTATACCATGTTCTTTTCTAGAGATACTAGGTAAAATGTCACTTAAATTTTTTAAATTATAGCAGTACCTACTAAAATTCCTGTGAGAACTAATAATGAAAAATAAATAGCAGGGCCAACATTGTGGCACAGCAGGTTAAGCAGCTGCTTGAAATGCTGGCATCCCATATAGGAGTTCCAGTTGCTCTGCTCTTGATCCAGCTCCCTGCAGTGAAAGATGGATGACCCAAGTATTTGGGGTCTATGTGGCTGACCTGGAGGGAATTTCTGGCTCCAGGCTTTAGCCTGGACCAGCCTCAGCCATTATGGCCATTCGAACAGTGAACTAGTGGAGGCTCTGGTTTGCTTACTTGTTCACTCTCAAAATTTATTTGAAAGGCTGAGTTACAGGAAGAAAAAGAGAGACAGAGAGAGATCATCCATCCACTGGTTCCCTTCTCAAATGGCCACAAAGACCAGGGTTAGGACGAAGTCAGGAGCCAGGAGTGGAGCTGGATGGGAAGTGGAGCAGCCAGGACTTGAACTGGTGTTACAGGTGGCTGCTTAACCTGCTAAGCCAGAATACCACCCACCCCTTCCCTCTCCTCTCTCCACTCTGCCTTCAAATAAATAAACACTTTTTAAAAATGGAAAGAAAAATAAGTGATGACAATATCAAAACATGTTCAAAGGTAATAAGAGAGGAGTCGGCAGATTTGTAAAACTGAAACACATTGCAAGAATGATCAAAATCAGCTAGTATCAGGTTATCATAGTTTGAAATAAGAACCTGACCTGTAACAGAACCAAAAAAATAGGGCATAGAATAACCTGTTAAAAAATTGTCTTTTACATAGTTGGCTAACAGGTTGGGAGAAAAATCAACTTAGATACATAGCTACATTAGGCCAAAAACTACAATAAATTCCAGCTGTATCACAAAGTAAAAGCATTCAAAAAACATCCCACAAGATTAAAAATGGCTTATTTATCCCATATGTAGAGAGAATAAACTTCCAATTGCTTAAGAAAATTGTGGTTATTGCCAAAAGCAAGAAGGATTAATTGAATGTATTTGAAGTTTTAAGATTTCATGCAACAAAATGTAAAATAAAAATATTATAAAGGAAATCTTCTAGTAAAAATTGACAGATGTAACCTCATAAGACCTTTCTCCGAAGAATATTTGAGGAGTGGCCGGTGCTGTGGTGTAGTGGGCTAAGCCTCCACTGGTATCACTTATGAGCACCTGTTTGAGTCTTGGCTCCTCTACTTCTGATCCAGCTCTCTGATATGGCCTGGGAAAGCAGTAGAAGATGGCCCAAGTCCTTGGTCCCCTGTACCTGCGTGGGAGACCTAGAGGAGGCTCCTGGCTGCTGGCTTTGGACGGGCTCAGCTCTGGCTGTTGTGGTCATTTGGGGAGTGAACCAGGAGATGGAAGACTTCTCTCTCTCTAACTCTGCCTCTCTGTAACTCTGCCTTTCAAATAAATAAATCTTTTAAAAAAAATAACCAGAATATTAGAGGAAATAAACAATGCTGTAAATTTATAATCACTTGCTGCTTGATCAATGGTCAGAAGGTTTATAATCAAGAAAATCAGACTAAGTTACTGTGTTTCTAAAATCATGGTTTTAGGGTGGGGTGCTTGGCCCAGCTGTTGACACTGGTTCCACATCAGAGTGCCCTGGTCCAATACCAGCCTCCAGCCCTTCATTCCGACTTCCTCCTAATTCTTACTAGAAAGCAGCAGGTGATGGCTAAAGAAATTAGGTTGCTGCAACCATGTGGGAAACCTGGACTGAGTTTCTAGCTCCAGTTACAAGCATCTGGGGAGTAAATCAGTGGGTGAGAGCTCTCTCTCGCTCTCTCGCTCTCTCTCTCTCTCTCTCTCTGGCCCTCTCATTCCCCCTGGCTCTGCCTCTCAAAGATTTTAAAGTCCACTTATTAAAAATTAAAATCAAGGTAAATTCAACCAGCATGAGGATCCCTGTAAAGACGTTAAACTGGAAGAGACCTAAAAATGGTTAAACCCAATTTTGACAAGTCTTTTCAGGCGGAAGCAGAGGATTTTTTTATGAATTAATGGTAGAAACAGAAAATGGTTACAGCTTTCTGAGGGAATCTATAACATGATTTTTGAACCATTACCCATCCCCTTTCCCTGAGAGAGGAAAACTAACTTATATATACAATTTTCATTGCAGCATTACCTGTGATGTGGGTAATTAGTATTGGTTCTAATGCCAACAAAACTTAATGTTTAAGTAAACCATGTTATATTACCATATACAAGTTGATATGGAAGAGGTAACATGTTGGTACCTCATGAAGTTTATGGAAAGGAGAATTTTTTAAAAGCTTTTATTTAATGAATACAAATTTCATAGGTACAGCTTTAGGAATACAGCAGTTCTTCCCCCCAATAACCCCCTCCTACTCCCACTCCCATCCTACCTCCTACTCCCTCTCCCATCCCATTCTTCATTAAGATTCATTTTTAATTAACTTTATTTACAGAAGACCAACTCTATATTAAACAATTTCCACAATTTGCCCCCACACACATACACAAAATATAAAGTACCTTTTGAAAATAAGGTTTCCAGTTAATTTTCATAGTACAAGTCATTAAGGACAGAGGTCCTACATGGGGAGCAAGTGCACAGTGACTCCTGTTGTTGATTTAACAACTGACACTCTTATTTGTGACATCGGTGATAACCTGAGGCTCTTGACATGAGCTGCCTAGGCTATGGAAGCCTTTGGAGTCCACAAACTCCATCAGTATTTCAAAGCCATAAGCGAAGTGGAAGTTCTCTTCTCCCTTCAGAGAAAAGCACATCCTTCTTTTTTTAAAAAAAAAAAAAAAAGATATTATTTATTTATTTGACAAGCAGAGTTATAGACAGTGAGAGGGAGAAACAGAGAGAAAGGTCTTCCTTCCGTTGGTTCACTCCCCAAATAGCTGCAACGGCCAGAGCTGCGCCACTCCGAAGCCAGAAGCCAGGAGCTTCTTCCGAGTCTCCCACGTGGGTGCAGGGGCCCAAGCACTTGGGCCATCTTTTACTGCTTTCCCAGGGCATAGCAGAGAGCTGGATCAGAAGAGGAGCAGCCGGGACTAGAGCCAGCACCCATATGGATGCCAGCGCCGCAGGCGGAGGATTAACCTACTGCACCACAGCACCGGCCCCAAGTACGTCCTTCTTTGATGGCCCCTTCAGAAAGGAGAATTAAGAGATATTTAGTGGGGCCAGCATTGTGGCATAGAAGGTTAAGGTGCCACCTTCAGTGGCAGCATCCCAGATGGGTACCAGTTCGAATTCCAGCTGCTCTATTTCCAATCCAGCTCCTTGCTAATTCGCCTGGGAAAGCAGTGGAAGATGGCCCAAGTACTTGGTTTCGACACCCATGTGAGAGATCAGGAAGAAGCGCTTGGCTGGCTTCGGCCTATCCCAGCCTCGGCCACTTCAGCTATTTGGGGAGTGATCCAGAAGATGGAAAATTTCTCTCTCTCTCTCTCTCTCTCAAACTCTGCCTTTCAAATAAATAAAATAAATCTTTAATTAAAAAAAGATATTTTCAAAGGACACATTTTGAAACTTTTTGGATACTCCTCATATGCACAGATTTCAAAAATTTTGGCACCAAAACATTCTTATCTTTTAATCCTATTTTCCACAAGCTCTTTGAAGTATCCTAGTACATGGATATGCTTATATGAAATAAAGTGAAACAAAACAACTTGAACCTATGATAATATTACAGAACTGTATAGAAACATGAATATTGATCTTGATTGGAAAAAGATTTTAATTGGTATAAACAGTACAACGATGTTCATTAGATTTTTTTAAGAAAATTAGGATAATTACAACAATGATGTGTACGTTCATAGAATACTTTCTACATGCCAGGCATTCTACTGTTTTTACATGTATTAACTTTTTAAAAATTGACCACCTTAATTTTATTTACTCATTTATTTGTTTTATTTGAAAGGCAGCGAGAGAAATAGACAGATATCTTCCAATCCCCAGCCAGGAGACTTCACTCAGTCCAGGTCTCCCATGTGGATGGCAGGAACCCAACTACTTGTGCCATTGCCTCCTGCTTCCCAGAGTAAGTATTGGCAGAAATGTAGACGTGACAGTGGAACAGGGAATCGAACCCAGGCATTCACACACTGGGTGCAGGCATCCCAACCAACAATTTTTTTTAAAGATTTATTTATTTATTTGGAAGTCAGAGTTAAAGAGAGAGAGAGAGAGAGAGAGAGAGAGAGAGAAAGAGACTACTCTCCAGATAGCGACAATAGCCAGAGCTGAGCCAAGCTAAAGCCAATAGCCAGGAGCTTCTTCCAGGTCACACGTGTGGATGCAGGGGCCCAAGGACTTGGGCCATCCTCTGATGCTTTCCCAGGTGCATTAGTAGGGAGGTGGATCAGAAGTGGAGCAGCTGGGAGAGAGGGGGACCTGAACTGGCACCCATATGGAATGCTAGCATTGCAAGTGGCAGCTTTACCTACTACACCACAATGCCAGCCAACCCCTTCCCCCAACTCCTGCCCCCGCAAAAAAAAACCACACTAGTATTTTAACCACTATGCAAAAATGCTTGCTTCAACACATATTAATTTTATTTGATCTTTGCAACAACCCTATGTACTGAGTACTATTTTAACTCTTCATTCAACAGATGAAGAAATTGAGGCCCAGAGTGGTCAGATAAATTACTCTGGGTTAACTGTCCCAAGCTGACAATGTACTCTTAAGAAAAGCTTAGATGATTTCTATTTACTAATTGCTGTAGTGGCCCCCAAATTCTGGGTCTCATTTCTCTTGTCTATCCCTATTCATTTCTCTAGTGTTAAAAAAATTGAAAATCTCAAGTGGATTCCAATAAGTTAAAACAATGGATTATTGAATAAACAATTTGAAAGGAGAAATTAGAATCAATCATATCCTAAAAACATTTATTTAGGTAGATGAAAATAATAATCAGGAAATGTTGACAGGGAAAGTGGGATGTATATGGGGACAGAGGACATATGGAAAATTTCTATAGCTTCCTCTCAATTTTTCTGTGATTCTAAAGCTGCTCTTTAAAAAAAATACTTTAAAAAGTAATATAATGAGGGGGCTGGTGCTGTGGTGTAGTGGTTAAAGCCACTGCTTTCGGTGCCAGCATCCCATATGGGCGCAGGTTCAAGACCCAGCTGCTCCACTTCGGATCCAGCTCTCTGCTATGGCCTGGGAAAGCAGTGGAAAATGGCCCAAGTCCTTGGGCCCCTGCATGCATGTGGGAGACCTAGAGGAACCTGCTGCTTCCTGGCTTCAGATCAGCATAGCTCCAGCCATTGCAGCCAACTAGGGAGTAAACCAGTGGATGGAAGACTTTCTCTCTCTCTCTCTCTCTCTCTCTCACACACACACACACACACACACTCTCTCTCTCTCTCTCTCTGCCTCTCCATCTCTCTCTGTGTAACTCTGACTTTCAAGTAAATAAATAAATTTTTTTTAAAAAGGTAATAATGAGATAACGAGCTTCCTGGGATCACAGAGACCTGAGGCCAGCTTTGTGGCACAGTGGGATGAACCAGCACCTACAATGCAGCATCCCTGAAGAGTGCCAGTTCATGGAACCGGCACTGTGGTACAGTGGGTAAAGCTGCTGGCATCCCATATGGATGCTGGTTCAAGTCCCAGCTACTCCACTTCCAATCCAGCTCCCTGCTAACACACCTGGAAAAATAGCAGAAAATAGTTCAAGTGCTCGGGACCCTGCATCCACATGGGAGACCTGGAAGAAGCTCCTGGCTCTTGGCTTTGGCCCTGGCTCTTGTGGCCATTTGGGGAGTGACCCAGCAGATAGAAGATCTGTCTGTCTCTGACTCTCCCTCTCTCTCTGTAACTCTGCCCTTCAAATAAATAAATACATCTCAAGAAATAAGAAAGTGCCAGTTCCATTCCCAGCTGCTCCACTTCTGATAATGTGTCTGGGTAAGCAGTGAATGATGGTTCAGGTGATGCTTGGGCCCCTGCTACCCACATGGGAGACCCAAATGGAATTCCTGGCTCCTGGCTTCAGCCTGGCCCAGTCCCAGTTGTTATGACCATTGGAGAGTGAACCAGCATATGGAAGATTTTCTCTCTCTCTCTCTCTCTCTCTCTCTCTCTCTCTCTCTGTAACTCTACCTTTCAAATAAACAATCTTTTTTTTTTTAAAAAAAAAAAAGGTAGGGGGGTGGTACTGTGTCATAGTAGGCTAGGCCTCCACCTATGGCACTGGCATCCCATATGAGCGCCAGTTCAAGTCCCAGCTGCTCTTCTTCCAATCTAGCTCTCTGCTACGGCCTGGGAAAACAATGGAGATGGCCCAAGTGCTTGGGCCCCTGCACCCGTGTGGGAGATCCAGAAGAAGCTCCTGGCTCCTGGCTTCAGATCAGCCCAACTCCAACCACTGAGGCCATTTGGGGAGTGAACCAGCAGATGGAAGACCTTTCTCTCTGTTTTTCCCCCTCACTGTCTATAACTCTGCCTCTCAAATAAATAAAATATTTTTTAAAAAAGTCTTTGCATACCACCTCCCCCACTATACACACACACACACACACACACACAGTCATCTCTTTCCTGATTTCCCAACTCAACAACTTGTACAACCACAGTGGGCCCTCAGAATCCCAAACTTTCAGGAAAATCAAATAGCTCCCTCTCAGAATAAGATCAGAATTCTCAGGAAAAAATCTTCAAGGAATAAAATGACTGGCCATTTCATTTCTTAGGATACAGACTAACAAATCCACCACTTTTAAAGGGAGAAATATTCCTAATTAGACTTATTCTAAACCATCCTTAAGCAGACTGTTCCCAGGTAAGGTTGACCTAGCATCGGTACAAGGTTATTGATGCTTGATTTGATTATTCCTTATCTTTGTTTCAGAGATCAAGATGAATAAGAAGCCAGGAAATAATTAAAATAAACTGGATTGTTGACATACCTTCTGTTTTGTGGCCTGGGGTAAAAATAAACAAGAAAGCAAAGCTAAATTCAACGCTAAGCTCAGCATGGTTAGTTAGGAGCATGTATCATCTCCATACACAGCATAGAGTTCTGTGGACCATGAAAACAGAATTTTTAATACACCCATGATTTGTATTATAGGATAAGAGCCACAAAGCAAAGACGTTGAAGGTTTCATCGTTAGACTGTAATTCACTTGATCATCTGTGCTACAAAACCCTTCAGTCTACTTTTGCAAGCCATTATTCCTTACATTCGGCATATTGGTTTGTCTACTCATTAAATATTCATTTTCTACAGTGCTTTTTGCAAGGCGAACAAAGCAGTCACTTTGCTATTTTATATTGATTCCTGGGTTCTCGTTACAAAAAGCTTTCAGGGTTTAACAGTTTTGAATGATGCCTAAATTTACTTCACAATTAGCAAATGTACTTTCTTCTTGTTTCTATCATAGAACATTTGAATTTAGATTTTATCATCTAGTTCATGCTGTCATTATTAGTTAAGACCTCAAATGAATTTGTCCTAAGCTTGTTTGGAAGCTTTGTTTGGAAGAAGAATATTAAAATAGGAAGTGAGACACTAACTATGCATGCTTTTCCAGACATGATTTTAATAACAATTTATTTTATTTACTTGAATGGCATAGTCACACACACACACACACACACACATACAAAGAGAGGTCTTCCATCCCCTCAATCACTCCCCAAATGACCATAATGGCGGGGGCTGGGACAGGGCTGAAGCCAGGAGCCTGGCACTCCATTTAAGTTTCCCATGTGGGTGGCAGAGGGCCAAGGATTTGAATCCTCTGCTGCTTTCCTGGGCACATTGGCAGGGAGCTGGGTTGGAAGCAGAACAGCTGGAGCTTGAACTGGTGTCTCAAGCAATAGCTTAACCCACTGCCCCACAACAGTTGGCCCCCAGAAAAGATTTTATTCACTTTAACAGGAAATGTGCAACCAATGGAGAATGAAGCCTTTGTAGGGGTCTGAAGTTAAGGGCTTCAGGTACATTTTTGCCTTCTTTGGGGGAAACACTGATTAGTTTTATGTAGATAAAAGGCTCATATAAAGATTTACTAAAGCTAGTGTAAATCTGAGCTTGTGATTTGTCCAATTCTTCCAAGAGGGCTCAGTACCTTTGTACAGGGCAATTATCACAGATTTATCCACGTTATGCTAGCTGTCTTCTGATTGAGTGCTTGATATGCCTCAAGGCAGATTTAAATAAAACAAGACATTCAGCAGTCTCGGATCTGTTAGTTACATATTTGATGTGGTGACTATTTTAGAAGGGCCAATTATCATTATTAAAAAATACTTTGAGATGCATGATAGTCATTTACTCTCTATTAGAGCTAATCCAAACAGATCCTATAAGCCTTCAGAAAGTTCATGAAAAATGCATATGATGAAAAAACTACACATGGATTTCAAACATTTTTGCACCAAAATAAGCCTATTATTTAATTCCATTTTTTCATGAACAGTTTGAATTCTTGTATTTTTGTATTTCTCGCTGTATACTTTTACCATGTGCAGGTACTCTAAAACAATTCGCTGTATAAAGTAAAAAACAAAATATAAACTGTACTTTCTGCCTCCAAAGAGCTAAAAGACCATAATTACTTGAAATTCATATAAAACATTTTCTCCTATTTTATAATTTGTAATTGGCTATTTTATTATTTAGACTCTGCATAACCATTTCCTTATTCTTGTGGTGATCTAAAACAGCAATCAGCCTTGAAATGTCCTTCATTGTCCTACATTTCCCTTAAGAACTTCAATGAATTACTTTACTGTAGAATGCCATCCTTAATGTGCATTTTTCAGAGTGAGTCATTCAGGAATTGTGACAACAATAGTATTCAACAAAGCCCAGTTGTCGAAATTATTCTCATGTAGTCAACTGACACTGGCTACAAGCTCTCCTCCTTCTCTGCTTCAGGCATGCACCGGTGATTAGCAAATAAGATTATTTTTAAGCAATGAAATAAACCACTTTTTTCCAACACAGTAAACTTTTATCAACTGCGGTAAACTTTAACACAAAAATTTTTTCTTAAAAAAAAGTGATCTGGAGTTTCACTTATGTAATGCTATCAGACTAAACCTCTTCCATAAAATAGTTATGCACTATGAAACATATACAAATACTGTCTATGCAAAGGCACTGGAGAGTGAGCAAAAATGGGCAAAAGATGGAAGGTGGTCAACTCTTGAAAGCGGGAACCAGACATGGTTTTTCAGTGGATGGTACTGCCCAGATCCTGTTGGTGCAGAGAAGCTAAAACTCAAGCAGAAAAGCACAATCTTAATTTCTTAAAGATAAAAGGACGGTTGGAGACTGCCAACATGGCTGGATTAGGAGGAGAGAAATTCCAGAAAGAAGCTGGCCACTGAGAGGGAAGCTCTAAATCTGCGTGTACATTTTGTACACACACTTGTAGGCCTCTGGCCTGTGTCTGGGTGTGTGAGATCCCAGGAAGTAGCAGCCCACTGGGAGGTTGAGAAAAACTGAATAGAGGTTTCAGTTTATGCCTAATATGAGAGATAAAGTTTAGAGTTTCAGTTCAACCAGGTTAATTGCTTGCTAGAACAAAGCTCAACCCTTAACTAAAGTGTACAAGGCAATCAAGAATCTTTCTAGGGGCCGGCGTTGTGAGTAGTGGATAAAGCCACCACCTGCAGTGCTGGCATCCCATATCGGCACCAGTTTGAGTCCTGGGTGCTCCACTTCTGATCCAGCTCTCTGCTGTGGCCTGGGAAAGCAGTAGAAGATGGCTCAAGTCCTTGGGCCCCTGCACCCACATGGGAGACCCAGAAGAAGATCCTGGCTCCCGGCTTCGGATCTGCGCAGCTCCAGCAATTGCAACCACCTAGGGAGTGAACCAGCAGATGGAAGACCTCTCTCTCTCTCTGCCTTCCTATAACTCTGCCTTTCAAATAAACAGATAATTTTTTTTAAATCTTCCTAATGTTTAATCAATGCATAGTATACAATCAATCAAAAATTACTAGATGGGGCCAGTGTTGTGGTACAGTAGGCTATGCCGCTGTCAGATTGGAGCACAGGTTCAAGTCCTGGTTGCTCCACTTCTGATCCAGCTCCCTGCTAATGCATCTGAGAAGGCAACGGAAGACGACCCAGGTACTTGGGCCCCTACCACCCACACTGGAGGTCTGAATGCAGCTGTGGCTCCTGACTTCAGCCTGGCCCTTCCCTGGTTGTCGCAGCCATTTGGGGAGTGAACCAGCAGACAAAAGGTCTCTCTCTCTCTCTCTCTCTCATGCTCTACCTTTCAAATCAATAATTTTTTCAGGTAACTAGCCATGCACGCAAATAAACAACATATTTCTTGACCCATAATCAAAAAATGTTCAATCAAAAGAAATCAATCCCGATGTGTACCAGATATTGGAATTAACAGAGAAGATATTTTAAGAAGCTGTTTGCATTAGTCAGAGTTCTAAACAGAGATAGAATCGATAGAATATGCATACAGATATGTGAAGGGGGATTCACTTGGGAAGCTGACTCAGGTGGTGATGACATCTGAGAAGTTCCACAAGGTTGTCTGCCAGCTGGAGCCCCAGGAGTGCTGGCAGTGTGACTTGATCTCAAGACTGAAGGCCTCAGATGTAGGGCAGCCAACAGCAGTTCCCAGTTCCCAGTTCAAAGTCAGAAGCCTGAGGATCAGCAGTGGGGCTCCTGGTGTGGGAGAGGCTGAAGAAGCTCCTAACTTCAGCCTGGCCCAGCCCTGGCCATTGTGGTCATTTCGGCAGTGAACCAGTAGACAGAAGACCTCTCTCTGTCTCTCCCTCTTTCTCTGTGTAACTCTGTCTTTCAAATAAATAAAATAAATATTTTTTAAAAAAGAAAAAACAAGGTAATATGCCTACTTTCTCTTAACTACCATTCTATTGGTGGTCTGACCTAGTTTGATTAGGCAACACGTGAATACAAAACACGTAACAATTAAAAGGAAAAAGAAACTGAAGTTACTAGAACTAATACGTGAATTTAAATACAAATAATAAAATGTATATATTAAAATTTTATAATAAAAACACAAAATCAATTGAATTTTTACATATTAATAGTAAACAATTTTTCAAATTAAAAAGTTATTCCATTAACAATAGCAGTAAAACTAAAATACTTAGAACAAATTAAATATCTGCAAAACCTCAATGATTAAAATTAAAATACTGATATGAGCAATTAAATAACATCTAAATGAATATATAGATATACCATTTCTGTGTTTTGAAAGACTCAGTGTTGTCAATTTTTCCCAAATTGATCTAGTGTTTTATTGTAATTAATCATAATCCTAGCAGACATTTTCATGAGTATAACAATCTGATTCTAAATTCATGTGGAAATGCAAAGACCTGGAATAGCCAAAATAATCATGAGATAAAAGGACAAAGGCAGAGAGTTTATACTATTTAACTTCAGAGTTTAATATAAATTATAGTAATGAAGGTCTGTGACACTGGCAACAGGATCAGACTAATAGAATAGAATAGAGTTGAAACAGACCAGCTCACACATAGTTATTTCATTTCAAACAAAGGTGACAAAGCAATTCAGGGAAGAAAAGAAAAGTTTCAAGAAATTATACAGGAAATTTAGTAATCCACGCAGAAACAAAAGAATTATAAACTTTACCTCAATAAGGTAAATCATTGAACTAAACATAAAAGTTTAAAACTAGAGCCATGACCACAGCTGTTCTAAAAGAAAAACATAAGACTGTCCTAGCTTCAGGGTAAGCAATGATTTCTTGGACAGAACAGACATGAAAGCACCAGGGGCTGTGTTGTGCTGCTGCTGTGACCCTGGCATCCCACATCAGAGTGCCAGTTTGAGTACCTGCCACTCTGTTTCCAATCCACCTCCCTGCTAATGTGCCTGAGAAAGCAGCAGCAGATGATCCAAGCACTTGGGCGCCTGCCACCCATGTGAGAAATACAAATGCAGTTTCAGCAACCTAACTTTGGTCAGGCCCAGCCTCAGCCATTGGCGAGTGAACCAGGAGGTGGAAAATTCTCTCTCTCTTTCTGTCACTCTGTTTTTCAAATAAGTAAATAAAGTCTTTTTAAAAAGAAAATGAAAGCATGACATAAGTTTAAAAAAGTAAAAGATAAGTTAAACTTCAACAAAATTAAAAGGATTATAAAACACAAAATGAATTGGAAGCCACAGACTGGAAGAAAATATTTGTAAATCATACATCTGATAAAAACATGCATCCAGAATATGCAGATAATTGCTACATTCATTGAGGAAGATGCCAATTCATGTAAAAACAATGGTAATGAACTTTAACAGACACATAACAAAGGAAACATGCATGTCCAATAAGCATGTGTTAAAGTTTCCAATATTATTAGTCATCAGAGACAAATTAAAATCCCATGCAGATGCTACTATATTCACAACTAGAATGGCTAAAGTTTAAAATACAGAAAACACCAAATTTGGTCAAGATGTGAAACAAGTGGAACTCTTAAAAATTGCCAATGAATGCAAAATGGTACAACCATTTTCAGAAGAGATTTGGTAATTTCCCATAAAGTTAATCATAAACCTTACCCAGAAATTCTACTCCTAAATATTTTCCATGAAGATAGTAAAACATATGTCCACAAAAAGTCATGAACAAGAGCATTTATAACTAGCAAACCCAACAAAAAATCCAAATATTCTTTAATATGTGACTGAATAAACAAACTGTGGTAATCCAAACAGTGAAAAGCTGTGCACAATATTGATACACTGCAAAATATGGATGAATCTCATTGATATTATTCCAAGTGAAAGAAGCCAAATACAAAGAATCCATTGCAAGAATCTATTCATGTGAAATTTTTGAACACATAAAAAATATCTACTTTGAAAATCTATAGTGATAAAAATTCAGGGGTGGGGGGAACTAGAAGAGCACTTGCCTTTGGCAGGGGTAATGTGAAAGAAAATGGTATACAGTGAAGAGATATTCTAAATTTTGGAAGTGGGGTAGCTTACATGGGAGTATCGTTTGTCAAAATTAATCAAAGTGTCTACTTAAGATTAGCACATTTCAAGTATTTGAATTTTACCTAAAAGATAATGAAGTTGAAACAAATACTAACCTTAGTAGCATTGCTTCTTTCAATGGGTTAGCAATTCTAAAACTATCTTCTAGCTATCCTAATTTTGAGCAAATACATAAAGGTATTGGGAATTATAAAAACTTGGCATTTCATTGTTAGTGAAGGTAGTTAGAAACATTGTAACTGTAAAGCTGTATAGTTCTGCATACATTCCTATGGCCTTAATTCTAAGTGTACAATTTAAAAACTTACCATGGTATCACAAATCCCATTAAGCTGGGTGATAAAAATGCCATCACAAGTGTTAAAGTGATCATATAGATAGCATTAAATGTTAAAGGGATCATATAAATAACTTGTGTTGAATTGGAATCAGAGTTACAAATATGAACTCAGGTTTTCAATATCTTGGAACAGATTTATATAGAGAGATAGAATACTTATAGGTGTGGAAATACAGATACATGTATTTGGATCTATGTAAGTGTGTGTATGTTAAAGAGTCAGTGTATAACTTCCTACAAGTGCCCACTCACAGGGCCTGGAAGAGTCTCCAGCAGAGTGCACGTGTTACCCAGATCACTGTTCTGAATGTCTTTTCCCCAATAAATGAAACCTGGGTCCCTTGGAGAGATGCCGATTCTAAGATCACAGCAGGAAAAATGCAAAATGAATCTGGAGCATCTACTTGTCTACTTCAGAATGCAGGCAACAGGTGGGACTGGGTCAGACAGAAGCCAGGAACCAGGAACATCATTTGAACTTCTCCAGGAGTAGCAGGGACTCAACCACATGAGACGTCATCTGTTGCCTCTCAGACTTGAGCATCAGCAGGAAGCTGGCTCAGAAGAGGAGGAGCTGGGACTTGAACCAGGCGTTGGATATGGAATGCAGGCATCTCAAGCTATACAACAATGGCTACCCTTTTTGCCTCATTTTTAAGAAATTTTACCCTGTGAAATTCTGCCTCAAAATCTGGCCTTCTAGAATTTCTTGTTTCAATGTTTGCTATTATCATCCATCAAGTTACTCAATCCAGAAGCTTGGGAGTTGTGCTTGACCTCTCTTTTACAGTATTTATATTCAACCAGTCACTAAGCCCTGACCGTTTCTTCCCAAAGAGCTTCTGTATTTTTCCTCCTTCAGTCTCCTCTGGCATTATCTCTGTGGAACAGAAGTCTAATAACCCTTCTCTAGGAATCTCCTTAGTTCTTACAAATCTCTTGCATCAGAATGCAAATTGGATCATGCCACTCTTCTGCTTTCTTTTGAAGTCTTCTCCATGCTGTCAGAGGAGACCAAATCCCAAACATCTTCCATAATTGAACCTTGCTCTGCGGCTTCTTCCCTGTACCCTCTTACTCTTTATTCTAGCCACAGCAACCTCTGTCATTTCCATGTTTATTGTCACTTTGGAGTCTCATTGACTATGTTCCCTGTACCTGAAACGTTCTTGCCTCTTTTTGGTTAATATTTAAACTAAATTCATATTATTTTTTATTTTATTAATTTTCAAAGATTATATCTATTTATTTGAAAGCAGAGTGACAGGGGGCAGGGTGGAGATAAGGAGAAAGAGATTTTTCCATCTGCTGGTTCACTCCATACAAGGGCCACAACAGCCAGATCTAGGCCAGGCTAAAGCCAGGAGCCAGGAACTCCATCCTGAACTCTCACAAGAGTGGCAGGCACATAGGCACTGGGCCATCGTCTTTTCAGGCACATTAGCAGGAAGCTGGACTGGAAGTGGATCAGCTGGGACTTGAACAGGCACTTCAATATGGGATGCTGACACTGTAAAGAGCAGCTTAACCTAGTTCACTACAGTACCAGCTCTTTACTTAAAAAAATTGTTATTTATTTATTTACAACTTTATCTGAATGCAGAAGAGGGAGAGGGAGATCTTCCATCACTGGTTCATTCAGCAAATGCCTACAAAAGCTTGGGCTAAGCCAGGCTAAAGCCAGGAGTCAGGAACTCCATCCTGGTCTCCCACATGGGTGGCAGAGACTCACCCACTACAGCCATCACCTGCTGTCTCCTAGGGTTCACATTAGCAGGAAGCTGTAATCAGAAGCAGAGCTGGGACTTGAGTCCAGGCACTCCTGTATGGTATACCAACTATCCATGGGCTCCCCTTGGCTAGCAGCTCCCCCCGCCCAGATCTCATCCTAAAAGGCCCTTTTATCAGAGAATTCTTCCCTAATTCCCAGCCTAGGTCATGTGCTCTGCACTTTTACATCTACTATAGTATATCCACAAAACATATGCCAGAAACAAAAGTCAATTCATGAGATTTCATATTTTTCCACCACCACAACCCCTAATGAAATCTCTTGCCAGACACTAACTTAATTTACATTCATGATAAAACAGATCGAAGAGAGAAAAAGGTAGGAATCTGAGGTCAAAGAGCTAAAACTTCTCAGGCTGAGGGCCAGAAAGAGCTTTGGGAAAATCAATTTCTACCCATTAATAGATGCTGAGGGTAATACTGAGAATGTTAAGTTCAGGGGAAGATCTTGAAGATCTGCTGTGCAATTAGAACTGACTCTGTTCTGCCTAATTTCCAGAGGCTGCAAGAAAAGATTTGGGTTGCTTTCCTTTCATCTTTGCTGCTGGACGACCCAAGAGAGTGGCCGAATTACATGATTTCTGCACATTGAATATTAACTTAATGGCTGTGTCCTCTCCCCCCCTCCACTTGCAATGCGGACTTTCTGAGGTCAGTGTCCTTGTTGGTTTTGGTCACTGTATGTCTTGTGTTTGCACAACTAGTAACTGAATCAATATTGGCTGAATAAATACATAATTTAGAGTAATTTGCTTATCCTCTCCAAATGTCAGTTAGGGTGTCACTTCAAACTTCTCAGTTCTTTCCATAGAAATAGCACCAATTGCAGCAAAGGAAAAGCATTAACCTCTGATCCCTAACCCTCAAAGTCTGGGGCGTATGAAGCAGCCATTGATGGTACTGATATTTCTGTGGTGTTTCTGTGAAGTTTCATGTTCCATCTCAAGAACTTGTGTCATGACTGATTTTAAAATTTTAAATTTTTACACTCCATACCATTAAATAGTAATATTTTAAACTAATTTTATCTCGAATCTTCTGTAAAAATGATTGGCATTGTACTACTATGACCCCAAGAGTTCTGCACGCTTCAAGCCTGTTTGAGAAACACAAGTATTCATTAAAGGAACTATAAGGCTCCCATTTACCTGGGGGTTTTATGATTCTTTCATTTTAACAAGGAGAAAAGCTAATATTTACTGTGTCCCTTTCATGTTCAATCACAGGGTAAAACATAAGGAACAATGAGATGGCTTTAAGGAGACTGAGTTGTGACGTTACCCACACAAAAAGATACCATTATACGGCAGTACAAAGTGAGAGCCAAGTGAGCAGAGCAGTCTGTCAGTGCAGAAGGACTAAGAGGGCCAGAGTCCACTGAGCCTCAGATTTCTCATCTGTCACATGGGGTAACAACGCTCCAGTGAGGCTCCCTCAAAATGCTTGTGAAAAATTGAATTATAAAGTTTATTTTGCTGCAAATAAATTCTAAAATCTATGCATAGCTGCATAGCTTTTTTTTAAAAAAAAAAATTTATCTGAAATGCAGAATGACAGAGCAAGAGGCAGAGAGAGAGAGAATAAATCTTCCATCAGCTTGTTCACTCATCAAATGGCTGTAGCAGTGAAGGGTGAGCCAGGCTGAAGCCAGGAGCCTGGAACGCCATCCTGATCTCCCATAGAAGTGGTGGGGACCCAAGTACTAGCGCCATATTCTGCTGTTTTCCCAAGCACACCAGAAGGGAACTGGATGGGAAGTGGAGTGGCCGGGACGCAAACCAGTGATCCAATATGGGATGCCAGCGTTGCAGATAGCAGCTCAACCCATTGTGCCACATGCCGGCCCCATGGTTTATTCATAATGCACATTTTTCATTAACTTTCATTAACTTTCTGAAGACCCCTTGTTTGCATGGACTGACTGTTAACGAACAACTTAATACATTATCCCTCTTAGTAGTTTTTTTGTCTGTTCTACTTAATATGACTGATTTAATTCTGTAATTAATACACAGTTATTCTTATGTGTTGAAATTTAACTGAAATGTGATCCCTGTTAAACATAAGAGTAGGAATAAGAGAGGGAAGAGATATATAATTTGGGACATGCTCAAGCTGACTTGCCCCAAATGGTAGAGTTAGAAACATACCAGGGGACTCCAATTTAATCCCATCAAGGTGGCATGTACCAATGCCATCTCACTAGTCCCAGTGATCAATTTCAGTTCGCAATTGATCATAATGAAAGGACTAAGAGTCAAAGGGAGCACATAAGCAAGTCTAGTACCTGCTAACACTAACCGATAGAATAAATAAAGGGGAGAGTGATCCAACATGGGAAGTGAGATACTCAGCAGACTCATAGAATGGCAGATGCCCTAAATAGCACTCTGGCCTCAGAATCAGCCCTAAAGGCATTCAGATCTGGCTGAAAAGCCCATGAGAGTATTTCAGGCATGGAAAGCCAAGACACTCTGGCAAAAGATCTCTGTGAGTGAGATCTCAGTGGAAAGAACAGGTCTTCAAAGAAGGAGGTACCTTTCTCTGAAGGGAGGAGAGAACCTCCACTTTGACTATGACCTTGTCTAAACAAGATAAGAGTCGGAGAACTCAAGGGGCTTCCATAGCCTTGGAAACTCATGACTGGAGCATAGGGAGATTACTGATGCCATAGACAGGAGTGTCAATTGGTAAAGTCAACAACAGGAGTCACTGTGCACTTACTCCTCATGTAGGATCTCTGTCCTTAATGTGCTGTGCATTGAGATTTAATGCTATAACGAGTACTCAAATAATATATTTCACTTTGTGTTTCTATGGGGGTGCAAACTGTTGAAATCTTTACTTAATGCATACTAAACTGATCCTCTGTAAAAAAAAAAAAAAAAAAAGAAAAGAAAAGAAAAGAAACTATCAACTCCCAACTTGACTCTCACTGGGATTAAACATGACAATAGGTCTGATCTGATTTCATCATCATTAAAAAAAATCATCTATTATTTTTCACTTTATGTTTCTGTGTGGGAGCAAACTGTTGAAATCCTTACTTAATGTATACTAAGCTGATCTTCTGTATATTAAGATAATCGAAAATGAATCTTGATGTGAATGGAAGGGGAGAGGGAGTGGGAAAGGGGAGGGTTGTGGGTGGGAGGGACGGTATGGGGGGGAAGCCATAGTAATCCATTATTCGTACTTTGGAAACGTATATTCATTAAATAAAAGTTAAAAAAAAATTTTTTTTCACCCAAATAAATGTATCTTTTAATTTCATTTTCCACAAACTTTTTGATGTACCTTCATACCTTTCATTTCACAGAGCAGTTATGAAGCTCAACAGAAAAAAATACCAGAATATAAATGAGAAATAGTTTCATTAAGTGATAGAAGGGTTTCAGCTAGATGATGGAATTTAAGATTTCGGTATGAGGGGCTGGTACTGTGACATAGCAGGTTGAGCTTATAGTGCTGGCAGCCCATGTAGGCACCAGTTCGTGTCTTGGCTGCTCCACTTCTGATTCAGCTCTCTGCTATGGCCTGGGAAAGCAGTAGAAGATGGTCCAAGTGCTTGGGACCCTGCAACCATGTGGGAAACCCAGAAGCACCTGGCTCCTGGCTTCAGCTCATCCCTACTCTGGCCCTTGCAGACAATTGGGGAGTGAACCAACAGATGGAAGATCTTTCTCTCTCTCTCTCTGTAACTCTGCCTCTCAAAAAAATAAATAAAAATCTTTAAAAAAAAGATTTGTGTATGAAAGATGTTGACAGACAAGCACTGAGAATGACCTGCCTGAAGTAATGGAAGGTGAACTACACCACAAAGACACAGAAAACTAAAATTAATCTTCATGGAGCAGGATGCACAATTGAGGATGATAGCTCTCAAAAAGCAGTGTACTATGGGCCTTGACTCCTAAAGGAATTTAGAAACACTACTGTGGATTTTATTTTAAAAAGATAAGCCCTTTGGTATGATTTGGATCATATTTTGAGACAGCTGGGAACATTTTGGCGCAGACAAAAGGGCTATTTTAAATACTTCAACTCCTTTAAAGAATATTAAGGAGAGAATTAGAGATACTAGATAATTGCTTGCAGAGACCAAGTGCCAGGCTCATAAAATCTCCAAAAGAGTGAAAAAAGGAGTTGTATTTTTTAGGGGAAAATGAGTTGACATTATTCCAGATGTAGGAGAATGGAATGGAAGTAAATTCAAAAAGGAGTTTCAGCGTAACTCTTGATGGGACGGTAAAAGCAAGCAGCCTTTAGTATAATGTGGAATAAATTCCAGCCTTACTGAATGGATAACACATGGCCCAAATCCTACTGATACTAAATCAGTACTATATGATGAAAACGTGACATTTGTGGAAGTCTGAGCTTTCCGAATGTGACTGAGGAGAAATAGTAGCTGGTAATGATGATAACGTTTGATCATTTAAATAGAATTTTTGAAAATCAACTAAAAAGAAAATACACTGTTAGTACACAGTATTAGAGTTTTATTTAATGGAAGCATCCAAATACAAAACAAATCTCTCTTTTAAGAAATATGTCCCTTTTGCAAAAATGTGGAAAATATCACAGAAGTTAATATTCACAGCATGTACATTTGAGTGCTATTGAAGATGGCTGCATTTGAATTATGCAACAATTTGTATAGAAAAGAAGGCAGGAGGCCAGCGCCATGGTGCACTAGGTTAATCCTCCGCCTGCGTTGCCAGCATCTCATACGGGCGCCAGTTCTAGTCCCGGTTGTTCCTCTTCCGATCCAGCTCTCTGCTATGGCTTGGGAAAGCAGTAGAAGATAGCCCAAGTGCTTGGGCCCCTGCATCCGCATGGGAGACCAGGAGAAAGCACCTGGCTCCTGGCTTCGGATCGGTGCAGTTCTGGCCATAACGGCCATTTGTGGGGTGAACCAACGGAAAGAAGACCTTTCTCTCTGTCCCTCTCTCTCTCACTGTCTTTCTCTGTCAAGTAAATTTAAAAAAAAGAAGAATAAGGAGACAAAGAAGTGCATCTATTTTCTGGTGTTTGTATGAGGGTATTTCAAAAAGTTCAAGGAAAAATGGAATCCAAAGATAATGTGTGGAGCCAGCATCTCGGTGCAGCAAGTTAAGCTTCCACCTGGGACGCCTGCCTCCCATATCAGAGTGTGAGTCCCAGCTACTCCGCTTCCTCATAATACATCCTTAGGAAGGCAGCAGCTGGAGGCTCAAGTTCATGTGCCCTGCCACCCATGTGGGAGACCCAAATAGAGTTCCTGCTCCTGGCTTCTGCCAGGCTCAGCCCTGGTATTTGGGGAATGAACCAGAAGATGGAAGATCTCTTTCTCCACCCTCCCCCTCTCTGTCTTTCTCTCCTTCTCCCTTTTGCTATGCTTTTAAATAACCAATAATAAATAAACATTAAAAAAGAGAAGTCCTTTTTAATTATAGAAAATATGCAAAATGTCCTAAGCAGGATCTGAAGACATCATCTGTAGAATTTTTGCTTCACAAAGTCTCAGGTGATCAATCCCTCAACACCATGCCCAGCACTGCTACTTGTGATGAATAACACTAGATGCTTCTCTACCAACAGGTTTCGGATCTGGTTTAAACAAGTAAGACTCCCTTTTTGATGGGTGATCTGTTTTGATGTTTGTCCTAATTCTGGATTACATAGAAGGTGTAGTGACATGTCTTAGTAGCTCTTGTGTTTATTTCCCATGAACTTTTTTACCCAAATTCAGAAACATCAATGATCACTAGATGGTTTGCTGGTTTTTAAAAATTATATATATTTTTTGTTTGAAAGGCAGAGTAGCACAGGGAGAGAAAGAGAGAGATCTTCCATCTACTGGTTCACTCCCCAAATGGCCAGAGTGACCAGGGCTGGGCCAGGCTGAAACCAGAATGCTGGAATGCCATCCAAGCCTTCCACTTGGGTGTTAGGGTCCCAAGTACTTGGGCCATCTTCCACTGCTTTCCAAGGAACTTTAGCACACAGCTGGATTGAAAGTAGAGCAGCAAGGACTTGAACGGCACTCATCTGAGATGTGGGCATAACGAGTGATGGCTTAACTCATTGCACCACAACACTAGCCCCATAATTTTCAGTTTTTACATGTATTGGAAGCCCATAAAATACAGATGTGGGTTTAAAGATGAGCTTTACTACTTAGGGTTCTACAAGTTTTACTTCTCTCACACTGTTTCATCATTTGAAACTGAACATTTGGAACTTCTCCAAGGTTTGTACACTATGATGGTAATAAAAAAATCTAATATTATTGAACACTCACTACATTATTTTCATACATTAATTCACTTATTTTTTTCAACAACCCTATGAGATATATAATATTATTATCCGTATTTTGCAGGTGAAAAAAACTAAAGGTCAGAAATGTCAAGAGACATGATCAAGGTTACAAGGCCCATAAATGATACAGTCAATAACTTAAATACCCATGTCCTTCCCTAATCACCAGGCTGCTTTTCTTAAAAGTAGAGGTGAGGGCCAGTGCTGCGGCATAGCAAGTAAAGCTGCCCCTGCAGTGCCAGCATCCCATATGGGTGATGGTTTGAGTCCCAGTTGCTCCACTTTCCATAGCTCTCTGCTGTGGCCTGGGAAAGAACTGGAAGATGGCTCAAGTCCTTGGGCCCCTGCACCTGCATGGGAGACCCAGAAGAAGCTCCTGGCTCCTGGCTTCAGATCGGCTCAGCTCTGGCCATTGCAGCAATTTGGGGAGTGAACCAGCAGATGGAAGACTCTCTCTCTCTCTCTCTCCCTCTCTCTACCTCTGCTTCTCTGTAACTCTGCCTTTCAAATATATAAATAAATTTTTTAAAAATTTTTTAAAAAGTAGAGATGAAGCAAACCCTTCTTCATCTTATATTCCTTACATTATTAGGACATATACATAGTCTTTGGGCTTTTTAAAATATAATGCCCTGATGTAAGTTTCTGGAAATGTAGAGAAACACATATATTTATCAGATGCTGTAATGGGATTTTTGGCATGCCCATAACGTAATGCTCTATTAGACCACTGTAGAAAGCTGTTAAATTCATTGCAGAAGATATGTGTATAGTAAATGTTTATTGAGTATTATAGTCTTTTCTAGTTCCTGGTAATTTTTTAAGAGGCTTTATTTTTTAGAGCAGTTTTAAGTTCACAGCAACGTGAGCAGAAAATACAGGGAGTTCCCAGATACACCCTGTCCCGTCCAGTCACACACATACCTCACACCCCCTTTACCAACTTCCCACACTAAAATGGAACATTTGTTACAATCCATGGACCTACACTGACACATCATTATCACCCAAAGTCCATAATTTAAGGATTGTTCGTGGTGCTGTAATGCTGAATTTCTTAACTTAATAGGTTATTTTTCGAGAAAACATACTTAACATGCTATGAATTTTGACAAATGTGTAGTGACATGTATCCACCACTGTGGTACAACACAGAATGGTTTCATTGTCCTAAAAATCCTCCATTCTTTCTGTTTTCATCCCTTCCTGCTCTATAATCCTGCAATTTTCTTTAAAAAATCATACTAAAGAAAAAGAAAAATTTTCATCCAAATAATACAATATAGTTGGGAATGTTTGTCATGAAACCAATTAGCAGATAATTTCAAAGAATTTATCCAAGTAAAAACAAAGGAAGTATTATTTTAGCTTCTTTATGTCTATAAAAATTCTTGTATTGGATGAGTGGGAATAAGAGAGGGAAGAGATGTGCAATTCGGGACATGCTCAAGCTGACTTACCTCAAACAGTAGAGTTAGAAACATACCAGGGGATTCGAATTCAATCCCATCGAGGTGGCATGTACCAATGCCATCTCACTAGTCCCAGTGATCAATTTCTGTTCACAATTGATCGCAATGATAGGACTAAGAACCAAAGGGATCACATAAACAAGAATAGTGTCTGCAAATACTAGCTGATAGAATCAAAAAGGGAGAGAATGATCCAACATGGGAAGTGAGATACACAGCAGACCCATAGAATGGCAAATGTCCTAACAGCACTCTGGCCTCATAATCAGCCCTTAAGGCATGCGGATCTGGCTGAAATGCCCATGAGAGTATTTCAGGCATGGAAAGCCAAGACACTCTGGGGGAAAAAAAAACCTAAATGAAAGATCTCCGCGAGTGAGATCCCAGTGGAAAGAATGGGTCATCAAAGAAGGAGGTACCTTTCTCTGAAGGGAGGAGAGAACTTCCACTTTGACCATGGCCTTGTCTAAAAATGATCAGAGTCAGTGAACTCAGGGGGCTTCCATAGCCTTGGCAGCTCATGACAAGAGCCTAGGGTGATTACTGATGCCATAAACAAGAGTGTCAATTTGTTAAGTCAACAACAGGAGTCACCGTGCACTTACTCCTCATGTAGGATCTTTGTCCTTAGTGTGTTGTACATTGAGATTTAATGCTATAACGAGTACTCAAACAGTATTTTTCACTTTATGTTTCTGTGTGGGAGCAAACTGTTGAAATCTTTACTTAATGTATGCTAAACTGATCTTCTGTATATAAAGAGAATCGAAAATGAATCTTGATGTGAATGGAAGGGGAGAGGGAGTGGATAAGGGGAGGGTTGCGGGTGGGAGGGACGTTATGGGGGGGAAGCCATTGTAATCCATAAGCTGTACTTTGGAAATTTATATTCATTAAATAAAAGTTAAAAAAAATTCTTGTATTGGGATACAAACCTCAAATAATCTATCAAGCACTATAACTTCAGAATGTTAGGATGATGGACCTGGTGCTGTGGCTCAGCAGGTTAGAGTTGTGGCCCACAGTGCTGGCATCCCACATGGGCGCTGGTTTGAGTCCCAGCTGCTCCACTTCTGATGCAGCTCCCTGCTAATGGAAAAGCAGCAGAGGTTGGACCAAGTTCTTGGGTCCCTGCACCAACGTGAGAGACCCAGAAGAAGCTCCTGGCTCCTGGCTTTGGCTGACTTAGTCCCCGTCATTGTAGCCATTTGGGGAGTGAAGCAGCAGATGGAAGATCTCTCTCTCTCTCTGCCCTTCAGATAAATAAAATAGACCTAGATGGTCATAATGAGATACATGAATGAAAAAGATGCTCAGCCTTTTAGGCATCGGGAAAATGCCTGTTAAAACCGTTCTGAGATACCTCTACATACCTATCCAAATTAGTAGTTAAAAATAAACAAGACAGAACAAAGAAAAATCCTGGTAATATCAACTGTTGGAGACAAGACTGTGCAACTAGAACTCTCCCACATTGGTGTTGGGCATATAAATTGGAACAACCACTTTGAAAAATGATTTGGCATACACAAGAATGTTCATAGTAATTATCTTCATGATAAACATAAACTGAAAACAGTCCAAATGCTCAACAGTGGGATTTGATAAATAAGTTGATGTATATTTAGACAATAAAATACAAGCAACAAAAAGAAATGAGCTATTGGCTGGGTCAGCAATGCTGCTAATGCTGCCTTTTTAAGTTCCAGCTGTTCCATTTCTGATCTAGCTCCCTGCTGGTATGCCTGGGAAGGCAGTGTTTGGGCCATTGCCACCAATGTGGGAAACCAGGATGGGGTTCTTGGCTGTGCCTTGGCCCTCTCCTGGCTGCTGTAGCCATTAGGGAATGAACCAGCTGACGGAAGACACTCTCTCTCGCTCTCGCTCTCGCTCTCTCGCTCTGCCTTTCAAATAAATAAATCTTTTTAAAAAATAAAAGGAAATAAGCTATTCAGCTATTGTTACATGTTACAAAGTGGGTGAATCTCACAGACAAAATGTTTAGCAAGAGAAGCCAGGCACAAAACTTTCTACTCTTACTGTTTTCGTGTGTGTGTGTGTGTGTGTGTGTGTGAGAGAGAGAGAGAGAGAAATTCAAGAATAGGCAAAAGTATAGTGACAGAATACAATAGCAATTATTCAATGTTAGAGGGGAGGAGGCAGTAATTGTGGAGGGGACAAAGCCTTGGGGTGCTAGAATGTTCTATATCTTGACTTAGTACTTGTTACATAAGGGAATACATATGAACATTCACCAAGCTATACAGTTAAGATTTCTGCACATGGTGTATATTTGCTATGCTTCCATAAAAAAGAAACCCATCTCTCTGATTAATATTATGAAGTATGTATTTCCAGGTTAAATAATGTCCAGCTCTTACAGATTAAAAGACTAAAAAAATACAGAGTATAAATCCACCAGAAGGATCCAGCTGAGTCTGCTGCATATGGACCTGACATGGTTTACCCATGGTTATATGTGGCGAGGCTTCAGTGGAACATCTGGGGGAACACTGAGTAACTGCTGTGTGGCGAATGTGCTTTCTGTTGAGAAATGCTTGCCTCGGGTTGCTTTAAATTTGTGAGTCAGACCCTGGAGGAAGCAAGGGGGAGCCTTTCCCCACCCTTCTTCCACTCGGCGCCCTGCTGACCACAAATCCTGGCCTTTGATTCTTAATAGGAGT
Organism: Oryctolagus cuniculus; assembly: GCF_964237555.1. NCBI lineage: Eukaryota > Metazoa > Chordata > Mammalia > Lagomorpha > Leporidae > Oryctolagus > Oryctolagus cuniculus. Next base: position 72,396,828 of record NC_091433.1, on the reverse strand, counting down.
TTTCTGTCAGGTTTTATGGTTTTCCACATTCTAAAATACAACTTGTGTAAATAAATGACACATAAGAAGGCCCGCAGATGCCTTCAGATGTTTGTCAGATGTCCCTGTGGGCCAGTTCTCCACCTTCCCACCTCTCAGCCCCTCCATTCATAATATAACACACATTGGGCATTTGGACTGGAATTCACAGACAACAGTTACAATTGTTACTTTGGCTGTAGGTGGAGTTTGATGAGGGTGCAACCGGAAAGATTTCATTTAACAAACTATCAGAAGTTGCATGAAAGCTCACACCTACCCAACTACAATTTCTGTGATGTTGCTATGAATGCTAAATATATGCGGGTGTGTCACTGGTAACGGTAGAATTCCGCCAGCCCCTACTCTTGGGTTGAAGGATTCATCCTGCTGGATAGGCAGAAGGAAGCCGCCACACTTTCTGCATAGCAGCTTTAGTTGTGACTTCTGCAAGACCAGCACGTTAGAAGTGGTGAAGAAGGGGCTGGCACTGTGGCGCAGTGGGTAGAGCTGCCGCCTACAGTGCCAGGATCCCATATGGGCACTGGTTCGAGTCCCAGTTGCTCCACTTCCATCAGCTCTCTGCTATGGCCTGGGAAAGCAGTAAAAGATGGCCCAAGTCCTTGGGTTCCTGCACCTGTGTAGGAGACCTGGAAAAAGCTCCTGGCTTCTGGCTTCAGATCAGCTCAGCTCCGGCTGTTGCAGCCAACTGGAGAGTGAACCAGAGGATGGAAGACCCCTCTCTCTCTCTCTGCCTCTGCCTCTCCTACTCTGTGTAACTTTGACTTTCAAATAAATAAAATAAAATAGAAAGTGGTGAAGAATATTTGTGAGCTCATTCTTCACTCCACAGTGACTATAGCAGATGAGGGAGTGAGAAATGCCTAGGATCCAGAAGAAAGCAATGAGCCATGCTACTAGGCTTACCTACAGCAGCAATTGCAGGTTAGCCCTTAGAGGTGGAACATCATTTTGAGATGTTAACATTCTTCCACTACTCATCACCAGTCACATGCAGAACACAATTCTTTTTTTAATTATCTGAGTGTTATGGGTGCCTGAATCCATATTCATCCACGGCTGAGACTGGACTTTGGTACAGAGCCAATGATGAAAGAGGCACCTTCTTCCCTTCGGTTTTGCAGATGGTTGCAATGGAATCCTTTCAGGCTTTTTCACTGAGTGTTGGGTCAGATTCACGAGGCATAAACGTTAAGTAGCTAAAGAGCATTCAAACGTGAATTTGTTATAGTACCCATTTGGAATGCTTGTTAAGACATAGCTTGGGTTGCCCACAACTCATATCAGAGTGCCTCACTTTGAGTCCTGGCTCCACTTCTGATTCCAGCTTCCTGTTAATGTGTGCTATGGAAAGCAGCAGGTCATGGCCCAAATGATGGGATCCCTGGCACCAACATTGGACACTTAGATTGAGTTTCCAGCTCCCAGCTACAGCCTAACCAGCTGGCTACTGCAGACTTTTGGGGAGTGAACTAGCAGATGAGAAGTCTCTCTCTCTTTTTATAAATAATTTTTTTAAAGTTGTCAAAATGTTTGTAACAGAGAATTGGAATTATGCTAAATGTTTAAAAATTTTTGGACTGGTTTTACATAAAATATTCATGTATAGTATTTATATTTCTTCTTCTTCTTCTTTTTTTTTTTTTTTTTTTTTTGACAGGCAGAGAGGACAGTGAGAGAGACAGAGACAGAGAAAAAGGTCTTCCTTTGCCGTTGGTTCACCCTCCAATGGCTGCCGTGGCCGGCGCGCTGTGGCCAGTGCACCATGCTGATCCGAAGGTAAGAGCCAGGTGCTTTTCCTGGTCTCCCATGGGGTACAGGGCCCAAGCACTTGGGCCATCCTCCATTGCACTCCCGGGCCACAGCAGAGAGCTGGCCTGGAAGAGAGGCAACCGGGACAGAATTCGGCGCTCCGACCGGGACTAAAACCGGGTGTGCCGGCACTGCAAGGCGGAGGATTAGCCCATTGAGCCATGGCACTGGCCGTATTTATATTTCTTTTAAAAGTGGACTTTAGAGAATTGAAATTGCTGGTCCATTGTTCCTTGTCATTTTCTTTACACTTGCTCTTAACTTCTTTCCTCCCTGACTCATTTGTTCTTCTTAGGATTAGAGACACCTTACATAGGTATTCAGTGTGTGGATTCCAGAGCCAGGAGGCCTGTGATTCAATCCTGGCTGTGATCTTAACTTTTATTGCTTAACCTCTCTGTGCCAATGTTTCTTCATTCATCAAAGGGGGGTGATCACTATAACACAAGTCATAGGTTCTTGGGAGGCCTGATGAGTAAGCAGAGCAGACGCTCCTGGAATGGGGTCAGGTGGTAACCACCATGTTAAGTGTCAGCTGTGTCCTGCTCTTACTCAAGGACTCTGCTGTTCCTTCTAGCCCGTGATTTGCCTCTTCCTGGAGTTAACCGAAACCCTTCCTCTACACCAATGTTCTGACTTTGCCTCTGAGTGTACATTTTCCCCCAAATTCTTGAATCAAATTCGCTGGGTGGTAGAGAATGAGGAGATTCTAACTGGCCTTCATTTTGTAACTTCGAAGACCTTGGGATCATATGTTAAGACTGTCACTTGCTAAGTGAATCATTTATTACCCACCACTGGCATAAGACAGATGAAAAGAATGCTCAGCTACTTGAGTTGCTGTTTTGGAAATAATGTATAAAACCGAAACCACAACTCCAAATCATAAAATGGAAGGTTTGGAAGAGACCAAAAAGGTCGCTTAGTCAAACCACCCTGGTTGTGGCTGTGTGCATTTCTAGTATTCTACTACATGTCTAGCTTCAGGGAAGCAGACTCCATCGTGATCATCTTGTCAAGAGGGAATTTCTCTTTTACACAGCTCTGATTCTTAAGAGCTTCTTTCTAACTCCAATGAAAATGAGTGTCCTCACAGTTTCCATCTGTCACGTATTTTTACTTACTTATTTGACTCTGAAGTCTTATGGAATAAATACCATATGTCTTTCTGTAACAACCCTTCAGATATTTGCTGACTGTGAGCATGCTGCTTCTGCAGTTCTCTCTGTATTCCCGTTGGGCTACACACTACACATCTCCCCAAGGTGGAGGGTGTAATTTGAATGAACTTGTAGCTTGTTAATATCCTTTTAATGTTGATCTCAAATTGAACACAATAATACTCCATATGTGTAAAGAAAGTTGTGGGGCTGGGGGGCTGGCGCCGCGGCTCACTAGGCTAATCCTCTGCCTTGCGGCGCCGGCACACCGGGTTCTAGTCCCGGTTGGGGTGCCGGATTCTGTCCCGGTTGCCCCTCTTCCAGGCCAGCTCTCTGCTGTGGCCAGGGAGTGCAGTGGAGGATGGCCCAAGTGCTTGGGTCCTGCACCCCATGGGAAACCAGGAGAAGCACCTGGCTCCTGCCACCAGATCAGCGAGGTTTGCCGGCCGCAACGCGCCGGCCGCGGCGGCCATTGGAGGGTGAACCAACGGCAAAGGAAGACCTTTCTCTCTGTCTCTACCTCTCTCTGTCTGTCAAAAAATAATAAAAAAAATTTAAAAAAAAAAAAAAAAGAAAGTTATGAGGCTGGCGTTGTGGCCCAGTGGGTTAAACCATCATCTGTGATGCTATCATTGCATATGAATATCTGTTTAAGTTCCAGCTCCCTGATAACATGCCCTGGAAAGCAGCAGAAGATGGCCCAAGCCTAGGACCCTGCACCTACTCAGGAGACTCAGATGGAGTCCCCAGGCTCCTGACTTCAGCCTGGTCCAGTCCCGACCATTGTTGCCATTTGGGGAATGAACCAGTGGATAGAAGGTCTTCCTCTCTCTCCTCCCTCCATTTCAAATAAATAAATAAAATCTTTTTTTTAAAAAAAGCAAGTCCAGAGTAGACACTACTCTATCTTCTATTCTAGATTCCAGATGTTTTATATCTATTAATAGATCCCAAGATCATATTAGCTTATTTTTGTAGCTAAATCATCTCTGTGAATAATACTACATTAAATCTTGGACTTTTTATGTACCCTGAGACAGATTTAACTATCAATTCATTCTTCAGAGGTTTTATACCATTTTGAACAGACTGCTGTTGTAGGACAAAATGCAAAGGTATTCGAATTATTTTATTGTGTTCTTACATTTGACTATGAAGTCTACATAAGTGATTTTTTTAAAGATTTATTTATTTATTTGAAAGGCAGAGTTAGAGAGAGAGGTTGAGAGAGAGAAGTCTTCCATCTGCTGGTTCACTTCCCAATGGCCACAACGGCCAGAGCTAGGCTGATCTGAAGCCAGGAGCCTGGAGCTTCTTCTGGGTGTCCCATGCGGGTGCAGGGGCCCAAAGACTTCTACTGCTACAAGCCCAAGCCATCTTCTACTGCTTTCCCAGGCCATAGCAGAGAGCTGAATCGGAAGTGGAGCAGCCAAGGTTCAAAGCAGCACCTATATGGGATGCTGGCACTGCAGGCAGCAGCTTTACCCACTATGCCATGTTGCCAGCCCCCACATAAGTGAATTTTTCTCCATTTTGCTGTAGTGACTAATAACCAATCTGTTATGTAAAACATGTTTGTTGAATGAATGTTAAATTAATCTGTGAATAGTGCTTCTTAAAAATTAACTAATTTGAGAGGTAGAAAGAAAAACACAACCAGAGCTCGCACCAACTGGTTCACTCCCTAAATGCCTGCGTGGGCTGGGGCTGGGCGGGGCCTGAAGTCAGGAACCAGCACCTCAGTCTGGGTCTCCTATTTGGATGTCAGGGATCCAGTGCTTGAGCTACTACCTTCAGTCTCCCAGGGTTTTCGTTGACAGGAAAGTGGAATTGGGAGTAGAGCTGGGACTCAAACCCAAAACTCTGGCATGGGACATAGGCTTTCCAACCAGCACCATAACCACCAGGCCAAACGCCTATTCCCTTGACAGCACTTCTTATGGTAACTCTAGTTAACAAAATCCCATAATAAATGAAAAATTTTATATCAGAGGCCCATAGAGTTTTTTTAAAAAAGATTTATTTATTTATTTATTTATTTGAAAGTCAGAGTGCAGCAGAGAGAGTGCATCTCTCTCTCACAGAGAGAGAAGGAGAGGCAGAGAGAAGAGAGGTTTTCTATCCACTGGTTCACGCCCCAGATGGCCACAACGGCCAGAGCTGTGTCGATCGGAAGCCAGGAGCCAGGAGCTTCCTCTGGGTTTCCCATGCTGGTGCAGGGGCCCAAGGACTCGGACCATCTTCCACTGCATTCCCAATGCCCACAGAGATTAATGTACCCTTCCCTTTTCCCAGAGACTAGCTTACACCTGAACCATTCAGCTAAGGGTGTGTATAACTTACAACCTAAGGGAAAGGGATTATTAAATCCAACAGCTTAGTCAAGCACGTGTCCTATGTATGCCTCTGACTCTACAATCACTGGCAATATTATATAAGGGGATAGACTACTGAGTAGAGTCAGCATGTACCACAGCAGAGTAATCAGCTTTGGAAGACTGAAACCATGTGCTAGCCTGTTCCAAGGAAACCTGATACCAGGACCTTCAGTGGATTCTGCTGCCTTCGCAGTTACATGTTATCCAACAGTCTGGAGCAAGAAAATTTAGAGAACAAGCATGACTCTCAGAAGACCATAATGAGTCTGACCTCACATTGAACACTAGGGGCCTAGAAGATTATAGTTCTATGTATGAGGCTATTCTTAAAAGTTTGTGGAAAATAGAATTTAAGTATAAATTTATTTTGACGTAAAATATTGAAATCCATGCACTTGAGGGGTCTTCAAATAGTTCATGTAAAATGTGTATTATGAAAAAATGACACATGGGCTTTTTTTTTGCACCAAAATAAATTTACCTTTTAATTCCATCTTCCACAAACTTCTTAAAGTATCTTCATACGTTGTTTGTGTTTCTATGGACCACGCATCCCTTCTTAATTGGTATTCCCTGCTAACAGTTGCTATACTGAATACAGAGGAGAAAGACCTTAATTTTACCAGACGTTGCAAACTTAAAGTTCAGATTCCAGCTCAGCCTTGATAACAGTACTTCCAAATGGCAGTGAACAGAAAATCCTGCAGCAAGATCTTCTGACAATGAGGTCTTGTTTGCACTGGGCGATGTGGAGCACTTAAAAACTAGGTGTCCACATCTTTGATTCGATTCCAGGGTGCATCTGACTACAGCTGCCTTCAATCCTGAGCAGTTCTCATCAGTGGAGTTGGAGCCAAAAGAAACGAAGTTGTTGGTTTATTGTTAAGGCGCAGTCCCTTACCTGGGAAGAAGAGAGGACCTTCTTCTAAAGTGGCTGTATTAGCACCGAATGAGGCACTGGTGCAGCAACCTCAACGCACAAGAGGGGATCCACCTGAGGACTGTGGGACAATCAGCCCCCAGGGAGGAGCACGCAGGGGCTGAGCTTGGCCCCGCGAAGGCCCTGAGCAGCCTGGTATGGAGGAAGCCAAGCTGTGGTGGGGCAGGAAAGACCCAGGCCAACGTCAAGGGAGTCTCAGGGCACTGGGCAGGCATCTTAGGGAGGAAGCGCTAAAGGAAGCAGAGGAAGAAATCTGGATTTCCTGAGGATTTGATCCTTGAGGAAAATTGCCCATGGGGCAGCTCCTTTGCAACTATAATCCTGCAGCGAAAGCAGAAGCATGCTGTCAATTCAAGCAAAATCTCGGAGGAGACCCACAATGTTGCCAGGCAGTGATCAGAGGCACTCACTCCGTGTGCCCTATGTTGTGCAGGCAGAGAGAAGAGGCACAAACGGCGGTGCATCCTGCACACAGTGGCCACAGTGTCTTACCACGGTGGCAGGACAGAAGTCACAGACACCCTCTAAGGGGCCTCAAGTCCGGCACTTCCTGTCTCATAAACACCAGTGCTAGAAAAAAACTAACAAGCGCGTCTTTATAGCCCGCTACAGCTGGGACATTTTGGATCAACCCCTTCAAAAAATCTCATTCCAGAACAGAGGAAGGCTTCTTACATTTCCTTTCTGTTACTTTAGGAAATTTGAACAAAATATGTTCCAGTGAAATATACAAATATTTATTTTTAAATATTTATATTTTAAAATACTTGCCAGCTCACAAAGTGTTCTTTATGGAAGACTTGTCAGATCTTGGTATGGAAGACTCTGTGTTTGGAAAGGTTTTATTTATGGATCTAGGGGAAAAAAAAAAAAGAGTAACCAAAAATGGACCAATAGCTTGCCCCACACTTTGCTCTGGGCCTGAATCCAGCGTGGAAAGTTTCAGTCCGTAAATAGACTCTTTCAGGAAGTTTTGGATGATAGTGAGGATGGTGTAAGAAGAAGAGGTGTAACACCCTCACTTGAGCTTTGATGAGTATTGTCCTGTGAGAAAACTAGAGTGACCAATGAGCTCCAGGGATTTTGGTCTCTTATTAAATTATGGAACAGAGGCATTCACACCCTGGGCAAGTAGTCCGGACCAGGCTTGCTGACAGAAGGAGTGCGTGTGAGAAGTGCACCAGCTGTCTGAGCATCATCCGGGGTAAGGGATACCCAACAGGCTGCTGATGCATTTAGGGGGCACACCCAATAGCCATCTGCACGGTGCAATCATTGAATCTATGTTCTTGCTGTGTCTCTGAAAACTACATGAGAATCTACATCCAAACTATTCACATCAACTTTTATGACTTTTGGATTCATTCTGGAAGACTGTCTGAACTGAAACAAATATATCAAAACGGCTCAGCTTTTCTGAATGAGATGAGCTTTGAGGAATGATGCTTATGGTCCTTCAATGTGGGATGCATCAGAATTATTTATGGAACTTGTTACAAACTAAGTGGCCTGAGAGGAAAACTTGATATTAAAAACAGCTTTGAAAGCAAAACACATGATTCCTCCAAACTCCTTTCTCCTCCAGGTTACTCATTGTACCTAGTGACTCACAGGCAAAACAATATTACAGATGTTCTTTGAATCTGGATTTCAAAAGACTCACATCTAGAAAAAGTTCTTAATCATATTCAACACATTCTTGATATATTCTGAATATTTTTAGAATTACTCTTTTCCTTGGCTCTGCTGATCTCTGAGTCAATATGGAACTATTGTTAAAATTTCACTTTAATTTGGCGTTGCTTTATTTTTGCATAATTATCCCCCACACAAAAGATGAACAGATTTTGACTTTTTTAGAAAGGTATGATTCTTTTCTTTTTAGAAAACGTGATTTTCTTCCTGCTCAACATAAGTATATGAAGACTGTTAAAAAGAAATTTCCTTAGACCAATTAAATCTACTAGAGTGTATTTGAGCAAAGAAAAACAAAACAGTTTGTGATTTGGGCAACTCTCAGAACCAGAGCAGATTCTGTGAATGCCAGCCACCAACATGATCAGAAAGCACTGATAGGAAAACAGAAGGAAGGTAGAGACACAACTTAATTAGCTGCAGCTTAGGCCATCAACTGCTCTGTTGGTTACAGCATGATAAGTTCATTGGCTGTGATCAACCAACATCCAGTTACTGTTACTCAGCACTATGTTGGTTTGGTCTGTTGGGCCTAGTATAGCTACCCAGTCTATACTTATGACCTCCTAAACCACTTTACTTTCACAAAACAGAAGATTCTTTCAAATCAGAAATATCAGAAAAGGGCAAAAGTCAAAAGGGAGTAGTGAAACATCACCGATGAGCTGATTGTTTCAAATCTGACTTTCTTGTACCCAGAAACTCATGGTCTATTTTTAATCATTTTTTTAAAAGTAAATAAAAGGCTGGTATGAGCCATAAAAGACCTTCTATAAGGAGTATGTAATTCCTAAGAATCGCAATTAGTTGGTCACCAGGAAAGGACAGAGAAGCCTTTATAAGCAGCTGGCTTTTCCAAGGTTTCCTTTTACAGTTCAAGAGCTCTGTGTTCTAACCATCACTCAGCTGGAAAGGGAGTGTAGGTGTAAAAAGGACAGGAAAGAGACAATGCCACTGGCATACAGCAGCCACCTTTAAGAGCTCCAAAATTATCTGGTACTCCAAAGAATTACGGCACACGTGATAATTCCTGAGGCTATAATCATTCGTCTGGGAGAGAAGTCACAGCAGAACCTCGTGAGCTAGGCTCCAACAAAGGGACATTTGTTTAACAGCTTAGAAAAAAAAAATCAAATTATCCACAAATCTAAAAAGTCCATGCAAGGTTGTCATCTTCTAATGAACTTACAGATCTAGTTCTCCAGAGATACACTCCTGGCCTCATGCCAGTAGCTGTATGACCTTAGAGAAATCTCTTTTGAAGTTCTCTGTGTGTATAAAACTTGGATACTAATATTATCTGTCCCTCATGTTTGGAATTGTGTGAATTAATCACTTCAGTCTGGAAAAGTCTTTGCTAATGGTAAATGCTGAATGTTGTCATTTTTACAGGTGCAGGTGGAGACAATGTTACACAGCACATCTATAAATAGAAAGGCCTAGAAATTGCCAGTGGTGCCAACACTGGAGGAGTCAAGGAGACAATATCCCATGTGATTTTGAATGCGCTTCATTTTCTCCCCGAGACTCAGTGAGCGTGTTATAACCGAATACTTAACTCCCTTTCATCTTCTCTGAAAGACTGGAGCTTGTCTTGGACTTGCCCACCATAGAGCACAGTTTTACTGGGTGTTATTGACTTTCTTAAGCCTGCATTCTAAATAAAGTGCTGATATGAGTTAGAACACAGGGTACAGTCTCAGGTTTACAATGCTTGATAATTGAGTCAAGACACGAAGAAAATTCATCCTCAGAAATACCTGCCATGAAAAATGTCGTCTTGAACTTTAGAATGCAGAGGTCTAACTTTTCTTTTAGAGAAAAAAGGTTTTTTCCCCCAAATAAACAAACCACAAAGTGTTATGTGGGCCTAAAATACATAAAAAAGGATAAAAAAAAATTTAGCTGCACTGCATGAAAGGAGAAAGGGGAAGGTTTTCTTGTTCCCTGAAATAACCCCAAGGCAGGTCACAAGAACCAAAGCTCCTCTGAGCCCAGCTGAGAGGCCGTTAGACCAGCTCCTCTCCAAATACCAGTCACATGGAAACCTGGCTGCAGAGCTCTGAGAAGATGCCCTTCACCCAGACTCAGAACTCAGCCTACTCGTTATCTCCCTGGCAACCATGCTCTGGCCATCTCGTCTCTCCTCACCCCTTCAATTCCTGGTGAAAGTCACTCCGCTCCTCAATTCACCTTACTACACCCCTGCTCTCATCACCATTTCCATCATCGGCCTTGCAAATACTTCTGGAGCACTTAACACACAACACGTACAGTGTCATTTCATTTAGTCCTCAGTATGCTACCAAGGGGTGGCTATATTATTCATATTTTAAAAAGGATAGTAACCACCACAGATCTATAAAGGGATTTGCCACCTAAAATATGGCAAAGATAAAAGTAACCCCCAAACAACCTGACTCGAATCTTCTGGAGCCATGGCTACTAAATCCCAAGTCATCTTGTTTATCACTGATTGTAGAGTAGGTGCCTATGTGTTTACCTGTCTTTCTCTACATGTAGTCTTGTTAGTTCTTTGAGAGTATGAACTCTGTCATATCCATTGCTGTATCACTGTCACCTTATACAACGCCTGACACATCCAACAGGTGTTTAGTAATTATTAGGTGATCAGGCTGCCAGCGCATTTGCTTAAAAGGCTAAAACAACTTGTAGTGGTTATTCAAAAGAGCAAAATGATAGAAATACTAGCATGAAAGTTAAACCTTAAGATGGTGGAAAATTTTTCAATAATTTCCTTTTTTAAAAAAAAGATTGATTTTTAAAGTCAGTGAGAGAGAGAGAGAGAATCGAGAGATCAAGATTGTCCACCCACTGGTTCACTCTCAGATGGTCACAATGGTCAGGGTGGGGCTCATCCAAAGTCAGGATCCATGTGAGTGTAGGAGCCCAAGGACTTGGGCCATCTTCTGCTGCTTTCCCAACTGCATTAGCAGGGAGCTGGATTGGAAATGGAGCAGTCAGGACTCAAACCAGCACTCATATAGGATTCTGGTGTCACAAGCAGTGGCTTTACCCACTGTCGCTCCCCCTCTTCGCGGAGGAACGACACAGGACCCTGCACTGTTCTTTTGTCTGCTCGGCCCTCCCCGGGTTTGCTGCTGGTTCTTCCCGGGTTGGCTACCGTCCCTTCCACCTCCGTGGAAGGGCGGTTCCCCCTGCCACTTTCCCCACTTCCGCGGGGGAGCGGCACACCGCCGGCCGGCTCTCTCGGGGGCTGCTCAGGTGTTCCTCATAGATGTTCCTGGTGCATGGTGTCTCTCTCCTCCTTTATAGTCCTCCTCCACCAATCCCAACTCTGCTACCCACACACTGAGCATGCTGCTCTCCTCCAATCAGGAGCAGCTCCTGCAGCTTGTCAAGTTGGTGAGAGGCAGCTGGGTAGAAGCTGTTTGCTCCTCTCCCAGCGCCATATTGTGGGAGAGCAGATGTATAGAATAAGTCTTAATTCCAGTAACAGTATAGTCCGAGTTGCTCCCCACAACCCACTACACAATACCAACCCCTAAAAATAACTTCTAATAGCACTAACTTTTCAACATTTGGAATGAAGACACTCTTGTAAGAAAACCTAATTCTTATAGTACCCAAAACATCCAAATTAACATAATCTTTTGGTATAGGCAGATAGGATCAAATTGATTAGATTTGTGAATTGGCGACCACACCCCCTATGAGCTCTCAAGCCCCTACCTGATCTCACCTGCCCACCTGCCAATGAGACCACGTAACCACCCCACTTTGGGAGTGGATAAAAGTCCTGGAGCATGGTGGGCCTCTCCCTTTTTTGGTTGTGCACCCTTGTTGTGCCCTTGCTGTCCTTTGGGCCACCAGCTCTCTGCTTTCCTGCCTGTATGCTTGCTCCATGTGGCTCCTGGCCTGCTCTTTGCCTGGTGTGGATCCAACTTAGCTTCTAGACTTCTTTCTCCTCTAATTAAAGCCCTCACTTCCCTGTGCATTTCTCTCACTGAATAAAATCCCTAAAAACTTACCATGTTGCCTGGTCTCATTAAGCCAGTATTCAGAATTCTTCTCTGAATAAATGGCAAGAACCCAAGGGATTATTAATATGGAAAATTATTAATAAACAGGACAATATCATTTTGGGAAGGAAATTTGACAATTTCACTTTTTACAAGGTTATCTTTAAAAATATTTCAAAAAACCAAATAAATATACTTATTACAGCATTATTTTTATTGGAAACAGCTGGAAATGGCCTGTTTTAAAAAAAGCAGAATGGCCAAAAATCACAGAAGTAACCATATGGTGATGTTTTATAAGACCCTCATAATTTGGCATGGGAAGACAATAACTTGAAAATATAGTTAAATCATAACATGAAGTAAAGCAAAGAACTATGAAATTTGACCTCAGGCCTGATTTCCTAGCTATTGTTGACAAATTAAAAGAAAAAAACAAAATAAAACCATTGTCCTTACTCTAATTCTCTACCTTCCCTTAAATATCTCTGCACTTTAAATTATTTTATTGTCAGCTAAAATAATAACTATGTGGCACTCTCTCTCTACACACACACACACACACACACACAATTAAAGAGCACCCATCTATTATCATAAGGGCAATAAGTTACATTCACAAAATCCTTCAAGAAATGAAAAAAATTTTAGAGAAGCAAATTGGTTTAATTCCTGGAGTCCAGTTGCTTGTCACACTGTAGGTGGCCTGCTGTATCATGTGTATACAATACAGTGGCTTCTCTAAGGACAGTACACTTGATAGCAGTTTACTTTCATTTGTTTTGGGTTTTGAAATAAGCTAAATTGCCAAGCCTACCCATAATATGCCTCCCTGTTCAATATCCTTGAAGTCATTTGATTTATTTTCTGAGAATCAATAGCCTCTTAAAAGTCTATTTAAAAAATATTATCAGGCTGGCCTTGTGCAGCAGGATAAGCCATCTCCTGTGATGCTGCCATCCCTCATGGGCGCCAGTTTGAGTCCTGGTTCCACCACTTCTGATCCAGCTCCCTGCAAATGTGTCTGGGAAAGCAGCAGACATGGGCCCCTGCCACCCATGTGGGAGACCTGCCTGAAGTTCCTAGCTCCTGGCTTTGGCCCCAGGCTGTTTCAGTGGATGGAAGGGATTTCTCTCTCCCTCTCTCTCTCCCTCTCTCTCTCTCTTTCTCTCTCTGCTCCTACCATCCACAATTTTGCTTTTCAAATAAGTACAATAAATCTTAAAAATAGGTATTATCATTAAGCAGATACCACCAGCACATGATAAAAATTTCACACGGTAATAAAAGATATAAAACATACAAATAAAAACGTCCTTCCAGTCCCCTGAGGTAATCACTGACATGTTCCCATGTCAGTTTCTTTCCACATTCATATGAAGTGCATATATCTTTATTTTTTAAAACATAAACAAAGCCATGATCTACTGTTCATAGTCCTGAGTCACACAAACCTCACAACATATATTAGGATATTTCCAGGATAGACTCTCAACCAGCAATCAAGAAAAAAAAAAAAAAAAAAAACAAGTAAATGGAGACTAAATTTGATGCTAGATTTAGGCCCTTATTTTTTAGTATCCAATGTTTTGGTTTTCATAAAAGTAACCAATGGCCATGAATTCTGTACCATCAAATGGAGTAGCACTACCCTACAGGATTGTGCAATTTACATTCATTATATTCTACCATTCTTATTTCTTTAATCAATCATTAGTCCATCCACAAACATTTGAGATCCTACTATGTGGCAGATACTATATGGGGATCTAGAGAAAAAAACTGAACAGGGTAGATGGAGTCTAATAGGAAGAATTTGCTATCCCATGGATTCTCTGTCTATGCAACCAGGGTTGTTGCATTTTCTCTATCTTTTGCTCTACCAAAAAAATAAAAAATAAAAAAGCACTTAAAGCAGTCAAGAATTTGTTGATCCAAAAATGTAATCAGCTGTTAAAAATTAAAAGCATTTTGCATTTTAGAAAGTAGTAAAGCCTAATAAAAAAATTCTCAGATGGTGAAATTTCAGAGGAATCTATTTTAGACTGGAGTATTCCTAGTATTTTGGTATCAGTTGAAACCAGTCCTGTTTCCCTCTTTTATATCCAAACTCCCCAAGTGACCTAACTCTTCTCCCTAACTGCTTTTATTTCCTGGCCTCTGGCTCCTACCATTTCATTCCATTGAATTGTACTAAAGAACACAAAGAGCATTCTCACTAAATCCAACAATCTTTCGTTAGGAAACCATTATACTGAGATTTATGTAACATTATCCTTGTTTAGCTACCCTTCTACTCTGAGGAATCCTCTCTTTCTCCTTTAAAAGCTTCTCTTCTTTTGATCTCTGAAACATGTGAGTTATTTAGGTGACTACTTGAGCAAGTAATACCCATATTTAAAATCGTCACTGGTGTTCCAGCTTCTCAAATTGTGTTTCAAGGAACATTGTTCCCACAAGATTACCTTAAAAATACCAGCATTTAGGAGCTATGGCAAATACCTCTCCCTTGTACATTCTATAGGGATTGTAAAATTAAATATCCTCTTTCCTGATCACACTTCCAGATGGAGTGAACACATGCCACGACTCTGGCCAGTAAGTCATAAAATCTGAAGTCTGTTAACTCTTGACCTTTCTGAATGCTTTTAACATGGATTCAAAGCAGGAACTGCAACAGACAGCTTGTGGTTTTGAAGGAAAGGCTAAGCAAACTGCAAAGACATCTGCCTCCATAGGGCAGAGCCTTGAACTGAGGCCTGCAACCACCTACCTCCTGAATTCTTGTTGTATAAGACAAGTAACTGCCAATTTATCTGGAATTCCAAGATCTGGTGACTTACACCTTGCAGTTGAATACACTCTTAACAAGATATAAAAATGCTATGCTTGGAGCCAGCACTGTGGCGTAGTGGATAAAGCCACCACCTGCAGGGCCAGCATGCCATATAAGCACTGGTTCAAGTCCTCCCAGTTGCTCTACTTTCAATCCAGTATCTGCTATGACCTGGGAAAGCATTAGAAGATAGCCCAAGTGCCTGGACTCCTGCACCCACGAGAGAGACCTGGAAGAAGCTCCAGGCTCCTGACTTCTAGCTTTGGATTGGCCCAGCTCTGGCCATTGTGGCCATCTGGGGGAGTGAACCAGCAGACGGAAGACTTCATTCTCTCTCTCTGCCTCTCTGTAACTCTGCCTTTCAAATAAATAAATAAATCTTTTTAAAAGAATGCTATGTTTTATTGTCCTGCCTGGAACTGCATATTGCACATTAGAATATCTTAAATTCTCAAGAAAAGAAATCTTTGTTGGGGTATACATTTTGGCACAGTGCATCAAACTACTGCTTGATATCCCAGCATTTTATATCAGAGTACACACTTGAGTCCTAGCACTTATTCCAATCCAGCTCCCTGTTAATGTGCCTGTGAAGCAGTAGGTGATGGCCCAAATACTTGGGTTCCTGTCACCTATGTGGGAGACCTGGATGGAGTTCCTGGCTCCCGGTTTTGGACTGGCTCAGCCCCAGCTGTTAGAGCCATTTGGGAAGTGAACCAGTCTATGGAAGATATTAAATAAATCTTTTTAAAAAAAAATAGAGAAGAAATTTGATAAGTTTAAATATATAATCTCCTAAATTTGTTTGATCAAGCAGCCCTTTACTTTCTATACTGTTAATATCCCATGTAACTATGGCTCTCTACATCCTTGCTTTTCAAAGCGGGACTCCTAAACCAGCAACATACGCATCACCTAGAAACGTGGGAGGAAACCATAATCGAAGACCCACCACAGAATCAGAATTTACATTTTAACAAGATCCCCAGTGATGTATGAGTTGAAATTTGAGATGCACTATTTTAGGAAACACTGGTGTAGAGGATAAAATATAACTAACCTGAACACCTTTATTTATGAGGGCACTTCAGAAAGTTCATGGGAAGGTGGGAGTAAAAGATTTGTTTACTTTGTTTATTGGTGCAGGGAAATTTTGAAAGCCAGGGCAAGTGTTTGGTACTACGATTAATATGTCAGTTGGGACACCCACATCCCACATCAGAGTGCCTGGATTCAAGTCCCAAATCCATCTTAGATTCCAGCTTCTTTCTAATGCACACTCTGAGAGGCAGCAGGTAATAGCTCAA
This sequence comes from Oryctolagus cuniculus, assembly GCF_964237555.1. Taxonomy (NCBI): domain Eukaryota; kingdom Metazoa; phylum Chordata; class Mammalia; order Lagomorpha; family Leporidae; genus Oryctolagus; species Oryctolagus cuniculus. Next base: position 72,380,657 of record NC_091433.1, on the reverse strand, counting down.
GTACTTGGGTTTCTGCTACCCACATGGGAGATCCAGGTTTAGTTTCAAGCTTCTGACTTTGATCCTAGCCCCGTCCTCGCTGTTGAAGGTATTTGGAGAATGAACTAGCCAAAGGGGAGTGTGCTTGCTTGCTCTCTCTCTCAAATAATAAATAAAAGTTTAAAAATTTTTGGAAATACATTCAGTGTCTTCATTTTCCACATGCTTAAAAACTATTTACTGATTTAAATTTGAAAGGAAAAGAAACAGATATAGAAAGCCTGCCAGCTCACTCCCCAAATGCCAATAGCAGCCAGGTTTGGGCTAGGCCAAAACCAGGAGTCTAGCATTCCACCCATATCGCCCACATGACTGGCAGGAACATAGCTATTGAACTATCACCTGCCACCTCACAGGTGCACATTAGCAGGAAGCTGGAATCCAAAGAAAAGCTGGGACTCAAGCCCAGGAACTGTGACGTGGGATGCGGTGTCCCAAGTGCTGCCTTTCTCTCTCTTTCTTCCTTCCTTCCTTCATTTCTTTTTTTTTCTTTCCCTCTTCCTTCCTTTCTTTGTTCCTCTTTTCCTTCCTTCTGTCCTTTCTTTCAAGGTTTATTTATTTATTTGAAAGGCAGAGCTACAAAAAGAAGGGGAGAGACAGAGATATCTTCCATCTGCTGGTTCACTCCCCAAATGGCTGCAACAGCCAGAGCTGGTCCGGGCCAAAGTCAGGAGCCTGGAACACCATCTGGGTCTCCCACATGAGTGGCTGGGGACCAAGTACTTGGACCATCTTATACTGCTTTCCCAGGTGCATTAGCAGGGAGCTGGATCAGCAGCAGAATAGCCAGAACTTGAAGCAGCACTCCAATTTGGGATACCAGCATCACTTGCTGAGATTTACCGCGCTGTGCAACAATGCCAGCCCATGAGGAGGCATCTTAATCACTGCACTATGAACTTTTTAAAAGTACCCTCATATGTGATCCATGATCTCAGACATCTAATTTTATTGTCTCTTAATGCCTGCTTCATTAATAATCACATATATCTTAGGAATGCTGACTTTGTACAAGGCATTATGCTAAGCACTTCACTTGTGTAATCAAAGCAATAGCAGAGGCTCAGAGAAGTTTATAACCTCCCCCAAGTCACAGAGCTATTAAGTAACGAATACTTGAAGGATTTAAAGATCATTAAATGATATTGCCTCTCTAACCTGCCAATGTTTCTGTGTACTTTCCCACTTCATGCAGTTTACACAGATGGTTCTTTCAACCTGCAATGATCTACCCACTACATCCAGATTAAAAAAAAATCTTATTTCCAAAATTTACTTCTTCTGGGAAATTCTCAGCTCTGCTAAACAGAGATCATAGTATCTCATATGATCAGCAGAAGAGTTAAAACAAGGCCTGTGAAAGAGTATCTAACCTACATAAACACCCTGAAAATATGAGTAGAGCTTCATAGTGATTCAGATCCTATTTGTGGGGCTGGCGTTGTGCCCTAGCAGGTTAAGCCACTGCCTGCCATGCTGGCATTCCATATGGGCACCTGTTTGAATCCCAGCTGCTCCACCTCTGATCTAGCTCTCTGCTATGGCCTGGGAAAGTAGTGGAAGATGCCTCAAGTCCTTGGGCCCCTGCACCCACATGGGAGATCCGGAAGAAGCACCAGGTTCCTGGCTTCAGATGGGCCCAGCTCTAGCCATTGCAGCTGTTTGGAGAGTGAACCAATGGGTAGAAGACCTCTATCACTCTCTCTGCCTCTGCCTCTGTGGCTCTACCTTTCAAATAAGTACATTAAAAAAAAGCCTGAGGTTTAAAAAAAATCAAATACAATAAATCTTTTAAAAAAATGAACTTAAGAATTTCATCTCTATTTTTGTGTTTTGTGTTTTTATGCTTGTTTTTTAAATTTATTTATGTATTTAAGAGAGACAGAAACAAAAACAGAGATAGGTCCTATCCACTGATTTACTCCATAAATGCCCAAATGCCAGAAGCTGGAACTAAGAATTTGATCCAGATATCTCACATGGCTGGCAGGAATCCAATCCTTGAGCCATCATTCCTTTCTCCCAGGGTGTGCATTAGCAGGAAGCTGGAATCAAGAGCCAGTGCTGGGTACAAACCCCAGGCACTCTAATACAGGACATGGGCATCTAACTGCTGGTCTAAACATCTACTCCTCCAGCTCATAATATTTATTGTGCATATAGTTGATTTGACAACTCATTATTTGCTGGCTTTCGTTGTGTGTTTTGTCAACTGCATTCATGCTTAATTGTTTTTTTAAAGATTTATTTATTTATTTGAAAGGTAGAGATACAGAGACAGAAGAAGAAAGAGGGAGGGAGGGAGGGAGGGAGAGAGAGAGAGAATCTTCCACCCACTGGTTCACTCTCCAAATGGCTACAACAGCCAGGGCTGGGCCAGGCTGAAGCCAAGAGTCTTGAGCTTCCTCCTGGTCTCTCACATGGATGCAGAGACCCATGTACTTGGGCCATCTTCCACTGCTTTCCCAGGTGCATTAGCAGGAAGCTGGATTGTAAGCGGAGCAGCTGGGACTTGAACCAGCATCCATACGGGATGCCTGCACTGCAGGCAGAGGCTTAACATTCTGCGCCACAGTGCCAGCCTCAAATATTTAATTTATTATGCATTTATGCTTATGTTATTATCCTAATTCATGATATATATTTTATGCTTTTCCTTTTTTGCCTAACAGAAGCTCTTATAGCCCTTCACACAGAGGAGTTCATTAAATATTAACATAATCTATGTTTATTGAGTATTACATATTTATTGTACTGAAAGTAGGTAAGTAATAAAAGCAAATAAGGATGCAAAGTAGTACACACGATTGACATCATCACCCTATATATTCAAAATAGCTATTCTTTAAACCATTTCAAATCAAGATGCATAGCAGAAATGAATCCAATCAGGGAGGATTAAACAGTATTTGGAATAAAATCAGTTGGCCTAATTTTCATAACCACAGATTTCAAAGAATACCACCATCCATGCCAGGTAAACCAGACCACCCCATTGTCCGTTTCAGCCGTGTAGGGGCCGCTGTGGTATAAGCCATTCAGGTTTGCAGAGTGACACCTAGTGGTATAAAAAAAGAAAACAGAAAAATCAGGCCAGAACCACATCCTGCAGAAAACCTTCGTCTTGCTAGTAAGTGATAAAAGCATTTTAACTATGGCTTCAGTCAGTTTTGGGGTATGTGATTACCAGCTTCCAAAAATACAGATATTTCTACAATGGATGGGTTATTTTATCTGGTAAGTTTTAGCAACATAACAAATCCAAGCATATAGAGGCCACTGTTTTGGCACAGTGGGTTAAACAACTGCAATGCTGACATCTCATAAAAGCGCAGTTTGGATTCCAGGTTGGTCCACTTCTGATCCAGCTCCCTGATAATGTGCCTGGGAAAGCAGCAGAGGATGGTCCAAGTGCTTGGGCCTCTGCCACCACATGGGAGACCTGGATGAAGCTCCTGGCTTCAGCATAGCCCAGCACTGGTTGTTGAGACCATTTGGTGAGTGAACCAGTGGATGAAAGAGATTCTCTCTCTCTCTCTCTCTCTCTCTCTCTCTCTCTCTTTCTCTCTCTCTCTCTCCCCCTCTCCCTCTCCATCTCCCTCTCCGTCTCCCTCTCCTTCTCCCTCTCCCTTTCTCTCTGCCTTTCAAGTAAATAAATAAATCTATCCAAAAGAAACCAAGGATACAACCAAGGCCATTTATGGTATATTGAAAAAAATAAGCATTTTGGTTCTGAATAGACTTTAAATGAAAATCAAACCAAACCAAAACAAGCAAACAAAATCACAGTTTTGCAGCCGATAGTCCTGCACCCTCCTGACTCAAGGCAGTGGGAACCTCCTACTCAGCAAAAGCAACATGGGTTACCCACATAAGGTGTGGGGCAAGGTGCTGCATTGTGGCTTCCCCAGGTAATTTGTACTTGCATTTTCATCACTCTGCTACCAAGACTGGATTGTCATAATTCAAACTGTCTTCTTCCCTCTAAATCACTACCATATCAATTATTTTAATCTCAAGGGTAAGCAAACAAAACCTCAATTGCCATTTAAAGTTTTCCCAGACATCAACCGATAATCTGTTGTCTGAGTGGCTGAGTTAATATTTTACATATATTGTACTCATCCAGTTAAGTTGGTTAGAGTTAAAAGTTTTTGTAAATGTCCCTCTTGCTCCTTTGGAATCTGTAAATTTGTCATTGTTATGTATAAATTACATTTAAGACTATGAGATCATTTTCTGTGTTAATTACCATGTATTTTTATATATGATATATAACCAGTGAAAATATATTCAGATATTAGGATATTAGGAGACAATTCCCATTGCAATATTTCTGAGATCTATGAAAAGAACCCAAGTTATGTGTTAATTACCATGTATTTTTATATGTGATATATAACCAGTGAAAATATATTCAGATATTAGGATATTAGGAGACAATTCCCATTGGAATATTTCTGAGATCTATGAAAAGAACCCAAGTTATTGAATCAAAAAAGAATATAATTTACCCATAAAAGAAAAGTTGCTGGCTTGAGTCACTTTCCAGCTTAGTAATAGGCCTTTTTTCTAAGATTTATTTACGTATTTGAAAGACTGAGTGACAGAGAGGGGAAGAGACAGAGAGAAAGATCTTCCATCAGTTAGACCATTCCCCAAATGCCCTCAACATCCAGGACTGGGCCACGCCAAAGCCAGGAGCAAGACACTCTATCTAGGTCTCCTGCATGGGTAGCAGGAACTCAAACACCTGTGTTCACCAGCTGCCTTCCCAGGAGCATTAGCAGGCAGTCAGACAGGAAGCAGAACAACCAGGACTAAAACCTATGCGCCAATATGGGATGTGAGTGTCCCAGTTTGCAGCTCAATCCACCATACCACAACAGCAGTCTCATTAGAAATTTGTTTTTATTGATCACCCCAGAAGTCTCCAGAATCTAAATGGATGTAATAAATTGAAATGGTTCATGCTAAAACTGTATTAGGAGTCTCCTGTGTTTTTAAAACAGTATAGACAATAATGTAAAAAAAGAAAATACTGTAATTTGAGCCCCCAGAATACATATTTTGACATTATCTTTGTCTATGTAGAGACATCTGCTATGTCTATTTTTCTAGTCGGCCTGTGATTCGAAGCCTGTTAGAAAACAGACTCTACGGGCCGGCGCCGCGGCTCACTAGGCTAATCCTCCGCCTAGCGGCACTGGCACACCGGGTTCTAGTCCCGGTCGGGGCGCCGGATTCTGTCCCGGTTGCCCCTCTTCCAGGCCAGCTCTCTGCTGTGGCCCGGGAGTGCAGTGGAGGATGGCCCAGGTGCTTGGGCCCTGCACCCACATGGGAGACCAGGAAAAGCACCTGGCTCCTGCCATCGGATCAGCAGCAGTGCGCCGGCCGCAGCGCGCCGGCCACGGCGGCCATTGGAGGGTGAACCAACGGCAAAGGAAGACCTTTCTCTCTGTCTCTCTCTCTCACTGTCCACTCTGCCTGCCAAAAAAAATAAAAAAATAATAATAATAAAAAAAAAAGAAAACAGACTCTACGGTCAACCTCTTAGCTATTCTGAGATCAATTTTTCTGACATCCTTCAGTTTCTGAACAGGCCGGACTTGACACTAGGTTGGTGGGCATCTGGGGTCCCAGTGAGGAGGAAGTGGCTGTGAGCACTCACATGAGATGCTATGCCAACTGTGATTGGCTTGTTCTGTGGAAACATCTTTTGTCACAGTGGTGGGTTAATTATGAAGTGCCAACATTTCATGTAAAGTTGAAGGACTATGTGACAGGGGGAAAAAGAATAAGAAGGAAGAAAGAATGACAGAGAGAAACGAGAATAGCAGCAGCATTAGGGAAGCAGCATCAAGTTTCTCCCACAATCTACTACCTAGCTTTTCTCATTTTCCAATTGTGGCAGCTTTATCCTCTCCTTTGTCTCCAGTGACAATGAAACCTCCTTAGGTGTCTCCAGCTACTGAATTGCCTTCTTTGTTCTTCCTGAACTCATATCTTTAAAGTCAGGTAAATGATTTACTTGTCTGCATTAACATGTGTGGCAATGGTCTACATAATATAGGTGTTTTATAGAGAGAGAGAGGGAGACATAGACAGTCACATGCACACACACACACACATACACACAGAGGGAGGAAGGGTGGGAGAGGGAGAACGAGATAGAGAGGGCCAGCACTGTGGAGCAGTAAATTAATCCTCTGCCTGTGGCACCGGCATCCCATATGGGTGCCAGTTCTAATCCCAGCTGCTCCTCTCTCTGCAATTCTCTGCTGTGGCCTGGGAAAGCAGTGGAGGATAGCCCAAGTGCTTGAGCCCCTGCACCTGCCTGGGAGACCTGGAGGAAGCTCCTGGCTCCTGGCTTCGAATCAGCCCAGATCTGGCCATTGTAGCCATCTGGGGAGTGAACCAGCAGATGGAGGACTTTTTTCTCTCTCTCTGCCTCCTCACACTGTCTGTAATTCTACCTGTCAAATAAATAAATTAAAAATCTTAAAGAGAGAGAGCGAGAGCGATCTATTAGCTAGTTCACGCCTCAAATGGCCTCAACAGCCAGGGTTGGGCCAGGCCAAAGCCAGAAGCCAGAACTCTATCTGTGTTTCCCATGTGAGTGGCAGAAATTCCAGTACTTCAGGCATCATCTGCTACTTCCCTATATTAACAGGGAGCTGCTTCGGAAGCAGAGGTGCCAGCACTCAAATGAGTATTCCAATTTGTGATTCAAGAATAAACTAGTAGACAAAAGATCTTGATCTCGCTGCCTCTCTCTCTCTGTCAGTAATAGGTTTTATTGTTCTGCAGAGCAGTAGGGTAACCCCAGTTCACAATAAAGGAAATGAAGGCGAATTGCTTGGGATGGTATGGTTGGTTTCTGCTGTGTATATCTACTGAAATACTGTACCATACACCATAAAATGTACATGTTTCATATAAATTCAAATTTTTTAACAATTTTTTTAGATAGGAGGGATAAGTTACGGTGTCCTATTGCAAAGCAGGATTATAGTCAACATAATGTAGTACATGTCTGAAAGCTCAAAGAGAGGATTTTGAAAGTTTTATCATAAAGAAACAGATGTTAGTTGTGATGAGTGCACTAAATGCACTCTTTTGATCACAACACAACGTCACAAGTATCTAAACACCGCATTGTATCCCTAAATTTATATAATTACTATGTGTCAATTAAAAATAAAAAGCAGAGGAGGGCTTTGTCCCAGGGTTTAAGTGACTGCTTGGGACACCCACATCCTCTTTTAATCTAGCTTCCTGCTAAAGCACACCCTGGGAAGGCAGCAGATGATTATTCAAATATTTGGGTCTCTGCCACCCACGTGGGAGACCTACATGGAGTTCCTGCTCCTGGCTTCAGCATGGCCCAGCCCTGGCTGTTGAGAGCATTTGGGAAGTGAACCAGTGGATGGAAGGTATCTGACTCTCTGCTTTTCAAATAAAAAAGAAAAAGAAAGAAAAACTTTTAAAAAGAATAAATACATACTATTAGTCTTAAGAAAAAACAAAGAATTTAATTTTTCAAATGTTGAAAAATAATGTTATAACAGAAATTTTTGCATTGGGAGGGTTTTGAATCCAATCAATTAATAAAACAGAATGATTGGAAAGTACTACTACACTGAAAAAAATGGAAAAAGTAATAGATATAGTCAACTATTAAAATGACACAAATAGTTTAAATATGGATGAGGGTATCTCAAAAAATGTTTGGAAAATGGACTGAAAAGAAGTTTACTTTTGTGTAAAAACATCTGAAATCTGTACAAATGCATGGTCTTCAAAATGCTCATGAAAAATATTTACTCTGAAAAACACTATGCTTGGTTTTCAATTTCTTTTTTATACAAAAATAAATGCATATTTTAAAGAGATGTATTTATTGAGGCCAGCACTGTGGCATAGCAGTTGAAGCTGCTGCCTGCCATGCTGATACCCTTTTTGGGCGGCGTTTTGAGTCCCAGCTGCTCCACTTCCGATCCAGCTCTCTGCTGTGGCCTGGGAAAGCAGTAGAAGATGGCCCAAGTCCTTGGGAGACCCGGAAGAAGCTCCTGGCTCCTGGCTTCGGATCAGCGCAGCTCCGGCCATTGTGGCCATCTGGGGAGTGAACCAGTGGATTGAAGACCTTTCCCTCTGTCTCTCCCTCTCTGTAACTCTGCCTTTCAAGTAAGGCAGAGTTGTTTTTTTTTTTTTTTTTAAGATGTATTTAATTTTTTTTTTTTTTTTTTTTTTTTTTGGACAGGCAGTTAGACAGTGAGAGAGAGAGAGAGAGAGAGAGAGAAAGGTCTTCCTTCCATTGGTTCACCCCCCAAGCCAGGAGCCAGGTGCTTCTCCTGGTCTCCCATGCGGGTGCAGGGGCCCAGGCACTTGGGCCATCCTCCACTGCCCTCCCGGGCCACAGCAGAGAGCTGGCCTGGAAGAGGAGCGACCAGGGCAGAATCTGGCGCCCCAACCGGGACTAGAACCCTGGTGTGCCGGCGCCGCTAGGCGGAGGATTAGCCTAGTGAGCCGCTGCGCCAGCCAAAAGATGTATTTAATTTTTTGAAATGCAGAGCAACAGAGAGAAAAAGAGGAGAGATAGAAAGAGTGACAGAATGATCTTTTATCCGCTGGTCTCCCACGTAAGTGGCAGAGACCCAAGCATTTGAGCCACCAACTGCTGCCTTTGCAGGCACATTAGTAAGAAGCTGTGTGGGAAGCAGAGTAGCCAGGACTCACACCAGCACTCCCACAGGGGAGGCCGGTGTCACAAGTGTGTCACTGAGTGGTGGCTTAGTCTGCTGTACCACAATTCCGGTCCTTAAATGTATCTTTCAACTTCATTTTCATGAACTTTTTAAAGTCCCCTTATGTGTGTACTCTATTTCCTTGTGTTATTTGTGGCCTTTTCTTTGTAAATCTATAATTCAGTTTGTAAATCATCTTTGTGGTAATTTGATTTATTTACATGGCGTATCTTTTAAACCTCACAAATGTATGCAATGACCGAATCCTCAAAAATACTTCATTGCTGAAGAAGTCTCATAAGGGTGATTACCTAATAATACTAGTATTACAGATGCAGCCAGCATTACCTCATATATCATAATTAATGCCCACAGTGAGATAATATCAATGCCATTGCGATTACACTCATAAATCATCAAACCTGTTAAACCACCAGCCAGACTGATCTTCTTCTGCACAGTTCCCTTTGTAGTTGTCGTTATCTCTGTCCCACGTGCTGAATTTCATTCTCTGGTGACTAGCCCACCACTCCACCTGAGGGTGAAATTTCCCTGCAAGGGAGTCTCCAGCTGTTCCCGAATATTCTCCAAAGTGCAACTCATAGGAACTCTAAAGAAAAACAGACAAATTCCACTATCGGTAGCCACCATGTAAAAAACACGCTTATGTAATAACCCAAAGAACCGGCCCTTTTGTGTAGTTTTACTTCCACTAACTTCAGTGTCACATGGTATACGGTGAGTGTTAATTCAGGGCATTACTTAGGTGAAAATCTTTGTACCTTTTCATCTCCAACTTTGAAATTTTTATATTGTGCATAACGACTGTTTTTTTCAAAATCTTCAAGGTCAATTTTCAAAGTGTAGTCTCCTGAAAAAAGAAAGTACAACAAGAAACTAGTTTTTAAAATGTGTAACATGACCTTCACTAATGAGGTTTAAAAATAATTTACAGCTCTATTTTACTGTTACCACTTACTTCTGCCAAGATTCAACCTGCAAAGAATAAACAGTGAGTCCACTATATTTACAACATGTACATTTCACTGTATTTTACTCGAAAAAGCTGAAGGACACAATATTTAAAACAGAAAAATCCTACTAGTCCTGCCATAGGTAAAAAGTTAGTGTGATTTTCTTGACCAAAAGCACAACCAAAACTAAGTCTCATGACTTAGTTAATATGTTAAGAAATATAACAATGATAGCAAAGAAGTTTAACAGTGTATCTCCTTTTCTTAATTTCAATAGGATGTCGATCTTAAAAATGCATCATGACTATGAGTAGCATCTTGTAACTCTGATGGCCAGGCTACTAGGTTTTTATGATGCAGTTGCAGTTGCCTGCATATGTGTGCCCTTGGTTATTTTTCCTGGTACTGCAAGAGAACTGTCAGCAAATCCGTTAAGGACGATTCGAGAAAGAAATATGAATCCCAGTTGTTATCTGCAAACTTTCCTTTGATCCTGGCTCATAAGATTAAGAGAATTGTTAGTATCAAACTTGATAGAATGGAAGTCACTGTAAGAGAATTTCCAGACACCAGGGGGACACCTCCCAAGAATCACTAACCTACCCGGTAATAGCACAGTTGATAATGTATTGGAAAACGCATTAACATCAGTAACTCAGAGTTGAAAGATGTTTCTGAAGAGTTGATATTCGAATGTGAAAGCATTTTAAAAATACTTCTTGTGGCCGGCGCCACGGCTCACTAGACTAATCCTCCACCTAGCGGCGCTGGCACACGGGTTCTAGTCCCGGTCGGGGCGCTGGATTCTGTCCCGGTTGCCCCTCTTCCAGGCCAGCTCTCTGCTGTGGCCAGGGAGTGCAGTGGAGGATGGCCCAAGTGCTTGGGCCCTGCACCCCATGGGAGACCAGGATAAGTACCTGGCTCCTGCCATTGGATCAGCGCGGCGCACCGGCTGCGGCGGCCATTGAAGGGTGAACCAACGGCAAAAGGAAGACCTTTCTCTCTCTCTCTCTGTCCACTCTGCCTGTCAAAAAAAATACTTCTTGTATTTTATTTATTCTTTGCTATATATCCTAAAGAGTATGTGATCAAAACGCATCTCTAAATATAGAACAGGTATTTTAATAACTACAAAATAAAAATTCTAGGTGATAGAACAGTATCTAAAAAATTGACTGAGGAGCTGGTGCTGTGGCATAGCAGGTAAAGCCACCGCCTGTAGTTCCAGCATCTCATATGGGCACCGGTTTGAGTCTTGGCTGTTCCACTTTAGATCCAGCTCACTGCTGTGACCTGGGAAAGCAGTGGAGGATGGCCCAAGTGTTTGGGCCCCTGCACCCACGTGGGAGACCTGGAAGAAGATCCTGGCTCCTGGTTTGGATCAATGCAGCTCCAGCCATTGTGGCCATTTGGGGAGTTAACTGGAAAATGGAGGACCTCTCTCTCTCTCTCTCTCTCTCTCTCTCTCTCTCTCTCTTTCTCTTCTCTGCCTCTCTGTAGTTCTGCCTTTCAAATAAACAAATAATTTTTTTAAAAAATGACTGAAATAGTTGCCATCTTCACATAATTTCTGTTCTTTTCCATGAACAAAGCAAGTGGACCATGAGAAGTCAGAAATCTATTACATGATGTATGGTTTCTCATCCTGCTTTGATAAATATTAGGATACTTTAAAAAGTTCATTGAAAATGAAATTAAAAGATGTTTACTTTGGGGGCCGGCACCGTGGCTCACTTGGTTAATCCTCCACCTGTGGTGCCAGCATCCCATATAGGCGCCGGGATCTAGTCCTGGCTGCTCCTCTTCCAGTCCAGCTCTCTGCTGTGGCCCGGGAGGGCAGTGGAGGATGGCCCAAGTGCTTGGGCCCCTGCACCTGCATGGAAGACTAGGAAGAAGCACCTGGCCTGTGGCCAATTTGGGGATAAACCAATGAAAGGAAGTCCTTTCTCTCTCTGTCTCTCTCTCACTGTCTAACTCTATCTGTCAAATAAAAAAAAAATATTTACTTTGGTACAAAATTTTTGAAGTCATATGTATTGGGGAATCTTTCAAAAGTCTGGAAATTGTGTACTACAAAAAGCTATGCATCAATTGTGAAAAAATGTTTTCACCAAAATAAACATGTTTTTAATGTAAAGTTTTATTTATTTATTTATTTGTTTATTTATCTGAAATGCAGAGTGATAGAGAGTGGTAAGAGAGAGATCTTCTGTTTACTGGCTCACTCCCCAAATGCCTGCAAAATTCTGGGCTGGGTCAGGTTGAATTCCCCAGGATGCATTGGTAGGGAGCTGGATGGAAGTAGAATAGCCAGGACTCCAATATGGGGTGAGGGAATCCAAGTGGTGGCTTAGCCCACCGTGCCACAATGCCCAACATTAAACTTATCTTTTAATTCCATTTTCCCATACACCTTTTGAAGGTGTGAGGTTTGTGGAATAGCACAAGGACTTCTGAGGCCAGTCTGTATTTACAGTCTCAGATTTATTGGGGTTCCCAAACATGGAGGTCCAGAAAGAGAAAACCTGGGGACCCCATCATTCCAGCCGCATCTAGGCTCATTTTTCTTTCTTTTTTCATCCTCATCTCCATCACACATGGCCAAGGGCCTATGGACACCACAATTTGCACATCCAAGCTCTCTCCACACCCGTACTCAAAGCTGTTACTCAGCCTCCTCTTGGACTCACAGGTGCACATATCAACAACACTGGAGGACCAAGAAGAGGCCTGAACAGGGCCTGAAAACAAGCCCAAGGCCATTTAGGCAGTGATTTCCAGTTTCCCTACTTCTGGACCAAGTTTAGGAAGGGGTGTGGGCTGCTGTTGGGTTTGTCTCTTTGGCCGCATGACTCCTCACCCCATGGAGTTCTCTAAAGGCAGGAAAGTCAATTGAGCCAAGACTGGAAATTGAGTTGGAATAGTAAGATAAGTCTAGGCTAACTTTCTTAAAAGTACTGTGTGATAAGACAGGGATACAAAGTCATGATCATTTTTTTAAATGCCATCTAAATATCACCTTGGTCAATAATTACAAATATTTTGAATTACACATCATTTCTAAATTAATTTTATTGCAAACATTCCCAGTGAAATTTTATGGAATGAAGGCAGGCATTTTCAGAGGCAATTTCACTGGCTTTAAGTGCTCTCCTAATTAAAAAGTGTGGAGACAAAGGCACTGTCTTTCATGTGGAATGACTTGTATGTAGTTGTGAGGCCTGGAACTGAGAAGGACATTTTTGCTTCCACGAGAACAGCTAGCCTGAACACTAACCAAAATATAAGGGGGGGGCAGCACTGTGGCAAGTGGGTTAAAGCCCTGGCCTGCGGCACCGGCATCCCATATGGGCACTGGTTCGAGTCCCAGCTGCTCCACTTCCAATCCAGCTCTGTGCTAATGTATCTTGGAAAGCAGCAGAGGATGGCTCAAGTTCTTGGTGCCCTGCATCCACATGGAAGATCTGGAAGAAGCTCCTGGCTCCTGACTTCGGATCGGCTCAGCTCCGGCCATTGCGGCAATCTGGGGGGTAAACCAGCAGATGAAAGACCTCTTTCTCTGTCTCTACCTCTCTATATAACTCTGTCCTTCATGTAAATAAAATAAAGCTTCAAAAATTTTTAAAAATTAAAAAATTGAAAAATATATAAAAGGGTAGCATAATTATTGACAAAGCCCATTTGTGTGACTATTCACATAATAATTTGAAAAATAATAAATTTGGATTTCATAAATATAGAAGGAGCCTGAAGTTACTGCTTACAGTTTGCATAGCTTCAATAACCAGATAAATATTAATGCTGAAATGAAATGAAACTCATAAATGTTATAGATTTGGTATAAAACATTCAAAATTAGGATCTTAAACAGATTGAGAAAGAGGAAATCTTGTATAAATGTTTAGAGAGATTACAAGAAGGACAATTGAAGAAAGCATCATGCTACTGGATTATCTATCCTTATTAGCTATTATTCAGGTGTCTCAAAGAACTGTGTAATCCTACTGACAATTATACATATACAAAAACTGTTAGCTTTATTGATTTTTGGATAAACAGATTAATCCTTGCTCCTATAATTCATTTCAAGGGTGACTTCTTGGATAACATAAATGCCTTTTATAATGCACTCAGGGCCAGACCCAAGGAGACTCCATACAGTCTCAGATTACAACTGAAGTAAGGAAGGCAATGGCTGAGAAAGAACATGGGATACAGAAGCTTGGAAATTTGATCACACTAATGATTTCTTAGGATTTTTGAATTCTGGTAAAGATGGGAACATAAAAATACACAGAGATGCTCCTCAAATGATGATTAGGTTATATCCAAAAAACTTACCATAAATTTAAAATATTAATTAAAAATACATTTAATACACCTAACCCACCAGACACCACACCTTAGTAATACAGCATACTGTGGGGTGTCAGCTGTTTCCCCTGTGATGATGGGTGTGGATGCTGCCCCACATCATGAGAGAGTATTGAAGTGCTTCTCACTAGCCTTGAAGATCAAAAATCCCAGATCTGAAGTACAGCTTCTTCTGGACCTATATTGCTGTTGCAACATCATAAAGTTAAGAGAGTTGTTAAGTCCAACTATCGTAAGTCAGGAGCATCTGTATGGGGAGAATTATATAGATGTCTGCAATTTACTCTGAAATACAAATTTAAGAAGATGGATTGGTGGGTGGGTAGAGTAAGGAGCATTGGGTAGATGTGATGGAACTGTTGTAGTTACATACTAATGTAGAATCTAGGTGGTATGTTGAAACTCTTTCAACTTTGCCATATCTTTGAAACATTTTTAAAATAAAAAATGAGGGTATGGAAATAAGGACATTTAGAGTATTATGGTATTTTATTCCAAGAATAGCCCCAACTCCCCAAATATTCACCTCTCCCTTTGCAATGTGACTTCATAACACCTCCTGTTTATTTCCCTTCTTGAATCTGAGCTGGTTCTCTGACTCGCTTTCAATAAGAGAAGGTCAGTGACTGTGGGCTACTTCTGAGGCTCAGGCTCAGCGGATTCATGTGCACCCATGTTCCTTCTTGGAATAATGTTTCTGCTGCAAGAGTAAGTCCAGACTAGCCAGCCAGAAGATGGAGACTGTGTGGAGCACAGCATCATCTAATCTAAGGCCAGCCTAGGAAAGCCGACTCTCGCTCACCAGAATGCTGGCTGAAGACCCATGAGCAAGTCCAGCCAAGATCAGCAGAGCCCAGCTCTGATCCACAAAGCCAGCCTGCCAGCTAGCATGTAGATTTATGAGGAACAGTAAGTTGCTATTTTTAAGGAACCAAGTTTTTTTTTGTTTTTTTTGTTTTTTTTTGTTTTTTTGTTTTTTTTTTTTTTTTTTTGACAGGCAGAGTGGATAGTGACAGAGACAGAGAGAGAAAGGTCTTCCTTTTGCCGTTGGTTCACCCTCCAATGGCCGCCGCTGCAGCCGGCGCACCGCGCTGATCCGATGGCAGGAGCCAGGAGCCAGGTGCTTTTCCTGGTCTCCCATGGGGTGCAGGGCCCAAGCACCTGGGCCATCCTCCACTGCACTCCCTGGCCATAGCAGAGAGCTGGCCTGGAAGAGGGGCAACCGGGACAGAATCCGGCGCCCCAACAGGGACTAGAACCCGGTGTGCCGGCGCCGCAAGGTGGAGGATTAGCCTATTGAGCCACGGCGCCGGCTCAAGGAACCAAGTTTTAAAGTGGCAAGCTATTCATACTATTACAGCAAAAGATAATTAATTGATAGAGTACACATAATTTTCAGGCATTAGAAAAATTAATATTTATAACATTACTTTTTTCCAGCAATAGAAAATATATATCAGAAAACAATCCCGCCCCCAGTCCAGTTCTAATTTTTTTCCTCTATTCCTAGTTTTAAGCAGCTGCATTTTGCCAGGGGGATTATTGCCCAATCTGCAAATTATACCAGTTACTGGCATTTTTATGATTTCGTGGAAATCCCTTTTGTGTTGTTTTATTGCATTTCAAATGAATTTGACATCAGGTCAACCTTACCTTGTATGGTCAATAAGTGAATATTTTTATTACCCAGCCAATATTCACCATTTTTTTGAACAAAATTTCCAAAGCCATTTTCATAGTCATTCCAGGCTCTAAAAAAGGAAAGTGAAAGCTGATTTTAGCAAAATCCAAGTGAATATATGAGGTACTCAAGTTGCCCCCCCATGTCCACCGCCAATGTTATCTTGATCAGTTAATTCACTTTCAGTATTATTATTTAGACAGAGTGAAATTCTGTCTTATTAATGACTTCAGGCCTGATGAAAGGGCTTAATTTATCATTCTCACACTTGCTAACCCAAGTCAATCAATAAGTCATAATTAGCACACCTGTTAAAGTTCACACTGCCATCAGATCGCCTCTGAATTACTGTCCAGCCTCCTCCATCAGACATGTCGCAATAAACAGAGAATTCTGCTGGGCTCTGGATAGGCTTGATTTTATAAAACCCACTGCGCTTATATCCATCATTGAAAACCTCTGAACAATCTGTTTGCAAAACAAAGTAATATAATGTTTGTTATGTGACTATTTTTTTAACTTTTATTTAATGAATATAAATTTCCAAAGTACAGTTTATGGATTATGTGGGGAGCAACTGGGACTAGACTGTTACTCGAATTAAGACTTATTCTATGCATCTGCTCTCCCACAATATGGCGCTGGGAGAGGAGGAAACAGCTTCTACACAGCTGCCTCCAGTTCAACCAATAAACAGCAGGACCTGCTCCTGATTGGAGGAGAGCAGCGTACTCAGTGTGTGGGTAGCAGAGTTGGGATTGGTGGAAGAGGACTATAAAGGAGGAGAGAGACAACATGCACCAGGAACATCTATCTGAAGGAACACCTGAGCAGCCCCCGAGAGAGCCGGCCGGCGGTGTGCCGCTCCCCCGAGGAAGTGGGGAAAGTGGCAGGGGGAACCGCCCTTCCACGGAGGTGGAAGGCACAGTAGCCAACCCGGGAAGAACCAGCAGCAAACCCGGGAAGGGCCGAGCAGACAAAAGAACAGCGCAGGGTTTAGTGTCGTTCCTCCACGAAGAGGGGGAGCGACAGATTACAATGGCTTCCCCCCTATAACTTCCCTCCCACCCGCAACCCTCCCCTTTCCTGCTCCCTCTCTCCTTCCATTCACCTCAGGATTCATTTTCAATTCTTTTTATATACAGAAGATCAGTTTAGTATATATATTAAGTAAAGATTTCAACAGTTTGCACCCACATAGAAACACAAAGTGAAAAATACTGTTTGAGTACTAGTTATAGCATTAATTCACAATGTACAGCGCCTTAAGGACAGAGATCCTACATGAGGAGTAAGTGCACAGTGACTCCTGTTGTTGACTTTACAAATTGACACTCTTGTTTATGGCATCAGTAATCACCCTAGGCTCTTGTCATGAGTTGCCAAGACTGTGGAAGGCTTTTGAGTTTGCCAATTCTGATCATATTTAGACAAGGTCATAGTCAAAGTGGAAGTTCTCTCCTCCCTTCAGAGAAAGGTACCTCCTTCTTTGATGACCTGTTCTTTCCTATGTGACTATTTTTTAAAGGAAGCCTTTGAATGAGATTACTCAGTGCCAGGGGAGACAGATAAATACAACGTGTAGATTATTAACTTTTAAAACTATCTTTTTTACCTTCCAGGGGTTGTTAGAAAATTATTTCCTGATTTAATTATTATCTGGCTTCATGATATTATGATGGAAAAAATGAGTGAACTAGGGATTGGTTTTCCATTTATAAATTTTGTAAAAAAAAAATACTAATTACATGTATTCAGTTAATTACAGTATATTTAAGTGGAACATACAGCTTTATTAGGTAACATATTTTTCCTATGGAGCTAAAAGAAAATAGAAATAGAACACCAAGCAAATAATTTGAGTTATCTTGACTCAGAACATTATGGATCATTCTGAACATTTTGAAATGAGCCACAAATAGTAATCTTGTTAGGTTCTTAAAACCTCCCGGTCTCACCAGATTCTTTACTAATGCACTAGAATTTTTAATGATCCACACATTCTCAGATGTTTTTGCTAAAATCTACAAGGCTTTACTATTCCTTTCATCCTTGCATTCTTTTCGTCATGGAGTTTCTTTGATCACTGAAGCAAACAGAGCTACCAATCTGTCATTAAAAACTAATATTTGTGTCTAAGTCACTTTAAGATGGGACAGATTAATCTCCATGGACTCTCACACAGGCTGAACTGCAGAGAATGTGTCAAGCGTGCACTTCTCTAGTGTTCAGACACCCAGGAAGCTGACGCAGTGAGACCACCATAAAGAGGCATTATTAAGAATAACCAGCCACTGACGTTTGAATAAAAAA
The DNA here is from genome assembly GCF_964237555.1 of Oryctolagus cuniculus. NCBI lineage: Eukaryota > Metazoa > Chordata > Mammalia > Lagomorpha > Leporidae > Oryctolagus > Oryctolagus cuniculus. The sequence continues at coordinate 72,362,529 of NC_091433.1, read as the reverse complement.
CTGTAACACTGACAACTTTCAGACTGTATCCTAATCATTTTGTTAATTGCCTTTAAAGATTTTATTTATTTATTTGAGAGGTAGAGTTACACATAGAGAAAGGGAGAGACAGAAAGAGAGGTCTTCCATCCGCTGGTTCACTCCCCAAATGTCTGCGACGGCTAGAGCTGGGCCAGTGCAAAGCCATGAGCCAGGAGCTTCTTCCAGGTCTCCCACACGGGTGCAGCGGCCCAGGACTTGAGCCATCTTCCACTGCTTTCCCAGGCCATCAGCAAAGAGCTGAATCGGAAGAGGAGAAGCAGGGACTAGAATTGGTGCCCATATGGGATGCCAGTGCTGCAGGCTGGGGCTTTTACCCACTCTACCGCAGGCAGAATTTGTCATTAAGCATATTTTAAACTTCTGTCTTTATCTTCATTGTTTTAATGTCAAATAGTTTACAATAGCTTTGTTTTGTCACAGATAAAATATATATACATTGGGGGGGGGGGTGTTTGGCATGGCAAGAATCTACTTGGGACACCCACATCCTGTATTTGAGTCTCTGAGTTTGAGCACCAGCTCTGCTCCCTATTCTAGCTTCCTGCTGTGGACACCCTGAGAGGCAGCAGGTGATGGCTCAGATACCTGTGGCCCTGACATCCACCTGCTAGAGATTGAGTTCCAGCCTCCTGGTTTCAGCCTGGCTCAGCCCTGGCTGATGTGGTCATTTGGGGAGTGAACTGGTGGATGGTAGCTCTGTTTCTCTAATAATAATATATACCATTAGTAGTATGTTATTAATATTTACTATATATTAATAGCATACATTAAGGGAATTATTTACTGATATGTAATTATTTTATTATCATTATGTATTTAGTATTATTAAGTATAATATTTAAATATTGATTGTTATATATTATATATTAAATTGGTTGGATAGGCTATTGGGATCAGGAAAGGAAAAAAATAAGAACCTTCACTATTTATAAAGACCTCATGGGGTTGGCAGCAATCATATGCTACTGCTTTGGTAAGATGTTATATGTGAGATGATTTAGGCTTTATTCATCTATTTATTTTCAAGATTGAGAAGCACAAGTGTTCTTTATACAGGCTGAATTACATTTTTAAAAATCCTGAGCCGACAATTAAGCAAAAAGAGTCAATGGCAAAATGATTACACAAAATTTGTTCAATGTTGTTAAAAAGCTTACATCCTGTGGTCAAGTATACGAAACACACTTGTCATTAGAGTAAGCAGATTTTAACCCCATCAGAAAAGGAGTTCTTGATTTAAGATTTAATCTCCTACCAAAGACCTGAATAGTAAAGACTCACAAAGTTCAAACTATTTTCTAGGCAAACATGGAGATGATGAGCTATAAGGTTTGCCAGTGGAAAGCTTTTTAAATATAAAGATTTCTGACAACAGTTTCCATTTGTTTTTATTTTGAGCTGTGAATTTATTTGTTTTCTTGTTTTTGCTTTTATGATTTTCCTGTACCCCAGGAGAAAGTACTAAATAATTTGTCTAAAGTTTGCAGCTACCAGGATGGACAGCTGGACGTCTTGAGGGTCTATACCTCAGACATTACTCATGCTGAACAGCCTCTTGCAAAACCGGGTCTCCTGCAGAGGGGGACCTGGTGGGGCCTTTGTCCTGTTGGCCAGACAGATGTGATTGTCCCCAGTTCACATGAGTTCAGTAACCTTTTAATTCATAGTTCAACAGCACCCAGATGCTTTTAAAAGATACAGTTTAATTATATGATACATAAAAATCATGTGATTTGTTTACAAAAATTGCTTGATTGTAGTAATTAGAGTTTATCTACCTTGAAATGAATCAGATGAATTAGCAAATAATTCATTTAGTAATAACAGAGTAATTTATAATGAAAAATAGAAATATATATTTTTACAGAAATACACATTTTTTTATTTAAGGACACCAAAACCAAATTTTGATGTCAGCAAATTCTTATGTTTCTTATATATTATACACTATGTATGTTGTTATATTCTTATTGAAATTCATATATTTTATTAAGTGTGTGTCCTTGGCAGTTTATTTGCCTAGATGCTGAGAAATGAAGTACAAGTGAACTGTATTTATATATCATATTTTGCTCCTCCTTTCTATTTTATCCTGGTTGCATCATATAAATGATCTTTAAAAAGTTAATTGAAAATGCATATTGTGAAAAAACAATGCACATATTTTTTTAAAATTTTGAACAAAAATAAACATTTTTAATTTAATTTTCCATGCACTTTTTGAAGCTCACTTTTATTTATTTATTTATTTATTGACAGGCAGAGTTAGACAGTGAGAGAAAGAGAGAGAGAAAGGTCTTCCTTCCGTTGGTTTACCCCCCAAATGGCTGCTACAGCCGGCACACTGGGCCGATCTGAAGCCAGGAGCCAGGTGCTTCCTCCTGGTCTCCCATGCGGGTGCAGAGCCCAAGGACCTGGGCCATCCTTCACTGCACTCCTGGGCCATAGCAGAGAGCTGGACTGGAAGAGGAGCAACCAGGACAGAATCTGGTGCCCCGACTGGGACTAGAACCCGGGGTACCGGCACCACAGGCAAAGGATTAGCCAAGTGAGCCACGGTGCCGGCTTGAAGCTCACTTTTAAATGAAGGATGTTAAGTATGAATCTATTGACTTCTGGATTTTTTTTTCGGCCACCACAACCAGAAACATCTATCTAGAATGTCTACCATCTATCTTATCATTATAATGCACACACATACACAACACACACACACACACAAATGATTTGTCTGGACCCTCTCTGTATGTTTCTTCTACTAACTCCTAATTCCTATTTGTAGAGTTAGTTCCGCTCTGAATTTGGCATTTTAATTTCCTGGTAACTGCTGTCTTGACTTATTTCTTGGAGACCTCTAGTTTCCCCAGGTCTGCTCCCCAGCATTCACGCACGGGGACTAGATTATTAGCTCTTAAGCCTCAGTCTCCCTATCACAGACTGCATAGTTCCAGTGACATATATCTGATTACCTGTCTCCTGACATTGTCTGATCCTTGAGTCTGTGTTCATTCCTGATTAGAGTGTGTTGGAATAGATACCCTGAGTCTTGAGCTTGACTTGGAATTGGAATAATGGTATTCCACTTACAGTCATCAGTTCCTTGCTCTTGATACCTGTTTTGTGTAAACTTGTTGTCTTCCTCCCAAGGTGTCAAATAACTGTCTCGTCAGATCCCACAAGTGTGTTTAAAGTGTTTGCCTTTCTCTCACCTGATCTGTTCCACCAATTAAAAATATGTACTTCTGTTCACATTGATTGTATGCCAGTCACCATGTTGCGTCCTGAAGATATACGGAGAAACTAGACGGGTTAGTGGAGGGGGGGTGAGGGGAGGGAGAATGGGACAATTAGGCATGCAGGGACAACACTCCATGGTGAGTGCTAAGATACAAAGTATGCTTTTGGAGTGCGTGGAAGAGGTACCTCATTCAGACTTCAGGATCAGGAAAAAATTCCTGAATGGAGGAATAGGTAAGCTGGGATTTAAAGAATGAATGATGGAGGAAGGGGTAGAATTGAGAAGATGTTGCAGATAGAAAAAAGGCAAGAAAAGTCCCTTCTCAGAAGGGAAGGATGCTGTTGAGAAATTGAGACATACGTAGAGTGCCTGGAATGTAACATGCCAAAGCGAAGCAGGACAGCACCTGATGTCCAGATTCTGCTTCTGCTATGGACTTTTATTACACCTTTGAAAATATGTGTGTATGTATGTATGTATTCCTCCTCTCTATGGTTGACCAATAGCTCTTCAGCCTTCCCCTTCAGTCTGCAATAAACACCATTCTACTGGGCACTTCTGTGAGTTCAACCTTTTCAGATGCCACATATATGTGACATTATATGGTATTTGTCTTTCTGTGGTGGCTTATTCCACTTAACAGAATGTCTTCCAGTTTATTCATATTGTAAACAATAGGATTTTTATTTTTAAGGGCTGAATAGTATTCCATTGTATACTACATTTTCCTTATCTATTCATCCATGATGGACACTTAGGTTGATTCCATATCTTAGCCATTGTGAATAGTACTACAAAGAGCACAGAGTGCAGGGGTCTCCAGCATCCTGATTTCATTTCTCTTTATATCCTGAAGTGGGATTGCTGGATAAGTGATGGCCCGGCCATATACTTCCTTTCCCATACCTATGCTGCCTCCACAAAGCCAATACGCTCCTAACACCAGGGGTCTCTCTGCAATGGTAGTTGTCGCTCCCCCTCTTCATGGAGGAACGACACTAAACCCTGCCTAGGCTTCATATCCTAGTCACGGCACCATTATGTCGCTCCCCCTCTTCGTGGAGGAACGACACAGGACCCTGCGCTGTTCTTTTGTCTGCTCGGCCCTCCCTGGGTTTGCTGCTGGTTCTTCCCGGGTTGGCTACCGTCCCTTCCACCTCCGTGGAAGGGCTGTTCCCCCTGCCACATTCCCCACTTCCGCGGGGGAGCGGCACACTGCCGGCCGGCTCTCTCGGGGGCTGCACAGTTGTTCCCTCAGATGTTCCCCTTAGATGTTCCTGGTGCATGTTGTCTCTCTCCTCCTTTATAGTCCTCCTCCGCCAATCCCAACTCGGCTGCCCACACGCCGAGCACGCTGCTCTCCTCCAATCAGGAGTAAGTCCTACAGTTTATTGGTTGAACTGGAGGCAGCTGTGTAGAAGCTGTTTCTCCCTTCTCAGCGCCATATTGTGGGAGAGCAGATGCATAGAATAAGTCTTAATTCCAGTAACTTAGTCTAGTCCGGGTTGCTCCCCACAGTAGTCCTCTCCATTAATGAACACTTTCAATCCTTTGTTGTTCCTCTTTGAGCGTTTGTGATCCAGGGGTGGCGACATCCCTACAAAGGCCCTTCTTCATACTTTCCCTGTATTCTCTCTGCCCATGTCTCCTACCACTCCTGCTTACATCTTTTTTCCCAGCTTTGATAACAGACTTGGGGGTTTGATTGCTGCATCCTCTGGTCTCTGCTTCCCCAGCCCTAGCCCCTTTTCTGATCTGGCATGCTATTGGAGACAGAGCAACAAGATTGAATATAAAGTTGGAATTTGTGTCGAACTTAAATGGCTAAGATTTTATATATATGCTCCCCATGGAGATTGGGGTCGGAGAGATATTGATATGATAGATAAATCTGTTTCTTTCTGTGAGGACACTTTGTATACAGTAATGCTGCTCCATCCTCATGTACTCTTTATATCTGTACATGCATACCCGATGCTTCTGTGTCCAAATTTCATCTTTTTTATTAAAACTTATACTTCTTATTTCAAAGTTTTGTTTTTCTTTTTTTAAAAAAATATTTATTTATCTGAAAGTTAGAGTGAGTGAGAGAGACAGAGAGAGAAATCTTCCACCTACTGGCTCTGTTCTCAAATGCCTAAATGGCAGGGGCTAGGCCAGGCTGAAGCCAGGAACTCAGAACTCCATCTGGGTCTCCATGTGTGTGGCGGGGGTGTAAGTTCTTGGGCCATTTTCCACTGCCTTCCCAGTGCATTAGCAGGGAGATGGACTGAAAGTGGAGCAGCCAGTACTTGAATCAGCACTCTGATATGGGATGCCAGTGTTGTAAGTGGTATCTTAACCCACTGAGACACAACAACAGCTCCAAATTTCCCCTCTTATAAAGATATAAGTAGGCCTCATTTTAGCTTAATTGCCTGTTTAAAAAAAAAGATTTATTTACCTATTTGAAAGGCAGAGTTACAGAGAGAAAAAAGGAGAGACAGAGACAGGTCTTCCATCTACAGGTTGGTTAGATCTTCCATCCCCCAATGGCTGCAACAACCAAAGCTGGGCCAGGCCAAAGCCAGCCAGGAACTTCTTCTGGATCTCCTGTGTGAGTTCAGGGGCCCAAGCACTCGAGCCATCTTCTGCTGCTTTCCCTGGTGCTTTAGCAGGGAGCTGGATCAGAGCAGCCAGGACTCTAACTGGCACCCATATGCAATGCCAGCGCTGCAGGCCATGGCTTTAACCCACTGAGTCATAGCACCACCTCTTTTGCACAAGACCTATCTCCAAACTCACTCACGTTCATAGGTACAGGGGTTAGGGTTTCAACATATGAATTTTAATTGGAAACACTTTCTGTGAATCAATTCTTGAATCGTTCACAATGATTGACCCAGTCAACTCAGTGAGCTCCTACCTGGCAATATATGTCTTATTGACATTTTCCACAGTCTCATGGTTTTAGAATATTTTTTTCAAGGATATTCTTATAATGAATATAGACTTGAATGATAGAAATAGTGCCTCCCTCTGTAGCAGACAGCAGGTTTGCTTGCTATCCATCATAATAATATCAATAACATCTTCCTCTGGGGCAAAGGCTGGAAGGTTGGAAAATACTAGCATTTCCTGAGCTTAGAGTTCCTCAGCCATGACATAGTTCACTGCTTGCACATTTTCCCTCTGAGTAGTGGGAGCCAAAAAACATTGATGCAGACACAAGACTCATTCATGCCTCTGACCCAGGAAGCACGTATCTTCTGATGGGGTCCAACCAAGCCAACACGTTAGGTGGCCAATGGAATAAAATTGACTCTTCGCTGTTCTTGATCAGCATCACTATTTCAGAAGGTCACTAGATGATTCTAATGAGTAGCAGTGCCTAAGAAACATGGTCTCTCAGGAATCCAGACTGATTCTGCTTCCTGGGCCTTCTTTTATGGTCTTCCTAATAACCTTCACTATCAAACAGGGTGAAAACACTCAGCATCTCTGCTTTTTTTTTCATAGCTGTCTACTTTGCTGCCTTGCCCTTTGAGTCAGACTGCTTCTGCTCAGCCCTGCACGTAGACATGTTAGCCATCAGAGGCATTCTGGTTGCAGCTTGTGGATTCTGCAAACAAGCCCTTACTGGAAGCTTGCCTCCCACAGAGAAGATAAGGAGGCATGCAATGATTGTTTTATTAAGGATTTACAGGAGCAGCTTGACCAGGCCCCTGTGCACAAAGTCATGTAACCGAGGACAGAGACCCTTGCTGGCACTTGGCCATCTGTAGCAGTGTGTCACCTCTTGCTCTCCCGCTTCCTCTTTCCTGCCCCCTTGTACTTAAAAAAGGCCTATTACAAGGCGTGGGCAAACTGGCTTCTTTAGTGGGAGAGCTGAGCCATGTTCTTGGTCTACCAGAACACAAGGGTCCAGTACCATTTTTTTCTGTGCTGCAACACACCACCATTGAGTTCTGGGGTTTTTCACGTGGTGAGTAGATGAGCTTGGACTCTGTAACTATTGTAGTTTTCTTCAGTTCTGATTCCTCTTTCCTTGTCCTCTGAGACTTCTTCAGACAGTCCCCTTGCTTCCCAAGCCATTTCTACCTGAACGGTGTCTGATTCTTTGTTCCATGTCCCATCCACACCCTCTACCCATCCCCACTACCACAGGCCAGAGGGCCTGGCCTCCTTCTGATCTCCAAAGTGGGGACTGTATGGCAGCAGTTGGACTCCAGGAATAAAGCATAATAGATAAAGATGCTATCAACAGAGGGTCAGCAGCCGAGAGCAAAGGGACCATTTTATTAAAGCACAAGTTCTAAGGTTTTACAATGTTCCTATTGTACACTAGTGTGTTTATGGATGTTTTAATGCCCAGAAGTTTGTCATCTCTTTGGCCTCTACAATCTTTCAATTATAGTCAAATATACTTCTCAATGTATTTTTTTTCTTATCTTGCTGATCCTGTTTCTGTTATTGCCTTGCTTTCATTCATAAATATGAAGATGCACTATGTCCCAGGCACTCTGATAATCCACAGAGAGGTAAAGATATCAAATGTCCCAGACCTTGCAAAGTGCCCAGTTAATTGACCAAGACAGACCCAGGAACAGCTAAATTATAATACATGGTAGTGATGCTAGAGTAGACATATGAACAAAGTACTCTAGACAGCATTGTCCATTTCTGACAGCCATTGGTTTTACTTTCAAAAAATTACTTTTACTTCCGGAAAAAGTCAAATGAACACTTTTCCATAGTGAATATGTGCAGTGATCTGTATAACATGTTGACAGTTTAAGACCTTTTAGTTTCTGGGGAGAAGCACTGGCCTAATCAAATGTAAAATTACCGAACTATAAAATGCACACATTAAAACTACTCTTTTATCTTGTTTAATAATTCTGGTCCTTTCCCCCTTCCTGCTTTTTCATTCTTATCTACCACCCCAAAACACATCAGGGTTTCAGAAAGAAAAGCCATATCAGAAGGAAAGATATGCAAATAGAGTTCAAACATGAAACTTCGCAATTATAAGCTGCTATTTGTAAGCTATTTTAACAATATATTTTATTATAACAATATATTTTATTATCTTGATTTCTTGTTGAACTATAGACACTCTCAGATATTTAATCTTACATTAAATATTCCCTGAGGAGATAACAGAGAAAAAGAGTAAAATGTGGAAGAAGGCATTGAATATTGATGAAGTGCTTTATGTTCTTGTCACTGGGATAGGAAACGCCCCTTAACAAGAACTGAAGTGAACAAATTACTAGCACCATCATTGCACACGGGTATGTAAGTTACTGACACTGTTAAGAAAAGTCACGTCTGACCTGCATATTGCCTCTTGCCTCCAAGGTCAATGACGCTATTCTCCTCTCCCTTGTCAAGGAACTGGACTTCTTTCTCTAGCAAAAGCTGTGCAATTTTGATCTGTTGCTGTTTGACCCGGGTCTCAAGCAGGTGCACCTGGGCTCTGAGCCGCGCCTCTTCTTGGGAGCAGTTGTCCAGAGCCTGCAAAGAAATGGGCACCTCATTTGTGTGGAAAATAAGTGCTGCTATTAATTAGAATAAATCACTGATCCAATTTTGTCTCTAATTCCCATATTAGAATAACATTCCAAGCAGAAAGAAGTTTGAAAGATTCTAATACGGTTTAAAGAGTAAAATTTTACCATGCTTAAGCACCTGAACTCAATAAATAAAGTAACAAATAATCAGAATGGCTAAATTAAAAGCTTTATCACTGTTTCTCATTTTATCCTCGTAACAACTCATTGAGGCAGGAATGGGCTGAGTCCTGATGGGAAGGCTCCCTCATGGATACCCTGAAGACGTGAGAAGTCAGGATCCAAATCCAGTTCAAAGATCGTGCTCTCAACCTCTTCATGGTGTGCTTTTTAAACTGTGGAGTTGGGCAGGCATTTGGCACAGTGTAAGATTCTGCTTGAGACACCCAGGTACCATATTCGAGTCCTGGCTCTGCTTCCTGCGGATACATACTCTGAGAGGCAGCAGGTGATATTTCAAGTACTTGGGTCTCTGCCATCCACATGGGAGACCTGGATTAAATTCCTGGCTCCTAGTTCCAGCCTGGTCCAGACCTGACTGTTGCAGGTTTTTAGGGAGTAAAACAGCATATGGGAGATTTCACTATGTGTCTCTGTCTTTTCTCTTTCTTTTTCAAATAAACACAAATAAATAAATAAAATTTATAAATAAAGGATTTGAGGGGCCAGTGTTGAGCATAGTAGGCTAAGCCTACTGGCATTTCATGCAGTGCTGGTATCCTATTTGGGTGCCAGTTCAAGTCCTAGCTGCTCCAATATGCCACCCATATTGGAGATCCAGACAGAGTTCTTGGTCCTAGCTTCGACCTGGCCCACCCCTGGCTGGTGTGAATAATTGAGGAGTGAAACAGAAGATTGAAGATGTCTCTTCCTCTTGGGCCCCTGAACCCATGTGGGAGACCTGGAAAAGCTCCCGGATCCTGGCTTCAGGTGGGCCCAGCTTCAGCCATTGTGGCCATTTGGGGAGTGAATCAGTTGATGGAAAACCTTTCTCTCTGTCTCTCCCTCTCTCTATCCCTAACTCTTCTTCTCAAATAAATAAATCTATTTTAAAAAGAAAGAGTAAAATGCTTCACAGAAGTTAATTGTGTCATTGGTATTTTGACTCCAAAACAAATTAGATTTTTGAGGGACCTTTGATTATAAACATTTTAAAAATATAATCTCATTGGGATAATGTGAAGATGAACAGTATCCTTATTAGGGATGCTAACTTAAACCCTCACCTCCCCAGGTATTTCGTCCATTTATTTTCCTGTTGCTGGAAATTCTACTGAACTCACTTTAACTTTTTTGTTTACACATTATTCTTCCCACAGATACTTCAAATTGGTCCAGGTAAGCCTTTTACCTTCTCTTAAAAGACAAATAACCCAGGAATGTTGTAAATGAAAGGGTTTATAAGCCCCTTTGTAATGTGGCATCTGACTGAACAGAGCAGAGCTCTCTAAAGAAAATTTGACAGGTGAATTGGATTCTGAGGACTAGAAACTTCATCAGGGCTCTTGGGTACTCAATTCTGGGACAGCTACTACGACTAATGAAAAGGGAGCAAAAGGTCATTTTCTTTTACTATTTTCTCATTTTTACTTTGATATCTCTATTTGTGGCTTATGTTCTTCTCCAGCAAAAATTAATGCTTACTCCTGAGAAATTATGAATTTTAATATGTAATTGCATTGCATTGCCTTTGTACAGGTTATTTTCTAAAGCAGTCATTCAATTCAAAACCCAGATCAAAGCAGGCATTTCAATTCCACAATAGTTTTTACAATAAGCTTACCCAGCTTTCGCCATCTATTACTAGAGCGGTGACAATAATGAAAACGAGCATCTTCGCCATTTTCTCCACTGAAAGAACTGTGAGAACAAAACGCATGTGTTAACTTATCACCTTGAATCTTTCATGAGAGCAGAGTTGGGTTCGGACTAGGCAGCTCCAGGAGGTCAGATGCAGCTCCAGGCCGTGCCCAGTCTGAGAGTCACTGGGGAAATCCTTACTTTCCCAGCCTTCAGCTGCACAAAATGGCATCTTAAATAGAACTAAATACATCTGATCACAGGAAAAGAGAGGGGGCGCTCTGGCTGTTTTAGTGGTCCTGATAGCTGATCTGCTTGTATGATCATGTGGAAAACAGTCTCTGTCAGCAGCAATACCAGGTCTATAGTTTGGCTGAGTCATTTTTAGCTGTTTGACCTCAGGCTAAAGTACTCCTGATCTGTGAAGTGGACACAGTAATTCCTACCTTACCCTGGCAGATGTGCTAAATTAGTAATAACTCATTTTGTATCCGGATAGCATTTCATTTTTAAAAGAACAAGAACAAAAAGAAAGTTATAACAAATTAGAAGTGATTTACACTGTTTTTCCCAAAGTCTAATGTGTAGACAAGAAATCAAGATAATATACAATGTTAAGACCTGCTTATAGTTGTGAAGGAGGGAATGGGTATTTTGGCACAGCGGGTTAAGCTGTCATTGGGATGCCCACATCTCATATTTGAAAGTCTGTTGGAGCCATGGGTCCTCCACTTCCCATGCCTGCAAGGCCAAGAGGATGGCCTAAGTGTTTGACTTTCTTCCACCCATAGTGGAGATCCAGACAGAGTTCTTGGTCCTAGCTTCAGCCTGGCCCACCCCTGGCTGGAGTGAATAACTGGGGAGTAAAACAGCAGATGGAAGATGTCTCTGTCTTTCTCCCTCACTCTTTCAAATAAATAAATAAATAAATCGTTTTTTTAAAGTTGTGGAGGACAGTTTTCACTTTTTGAGATTTTTTTAAAAAGATCTTATTTCTTTATTTATTTGAGAGGTAGAGTTACGGTGAGAGAGAGAGACAGAGAGAAAGGTCTTTCTTCCATTGGTTCACTCCCCAGATGGCTGCAACAGCTGGAGCTGCGCCAATTCAAAGTCAGGAGCCACAGGAGTTTCTTCCTGGTCTCCCATGTGGGTGCAGGGGCCCAAACACTTGGGCAATCCTCCACTGCACTCCTGGGCCACAGCAGAGAGCTGGATTGGAAGTGGAGCAGCCAGGACTAGAACCAGCGCGCATATGGGATGCTGGTGCCACAGGCGGAGGATTAACTCATTGCGCCATGGCACCGGCCCCTTTGAGATTATTTTAAAATCAATCTTGGATTAATGAGTCTTGATGTAAACTTTGCTAATCTTTAAAATAGCTTCTGTGTGGCCGGCGCCGCGCCTCACTAGGCTAATCCTCCGCCTAGCGGCGCTGGCACACCGGGTTCTAGTCCCGGTCGGGGCGCCGGATTCTGTCCCGGTTGCCCCTCTTCCAGGCCAGCCCTCTGCTGTGGCCCGGGAGTGCAGTGGAGGATGGCCCAGGTGCTTGGGCCCTGCACCCCATGGGAGACCAGGAAAAGCACCTGGCTCCTGGCTCCTGCCATCGGATCGGTGCGGTGCGCCGGCCGCAGCGCGCCGGCCGCGGCGGCCATTGGAGGGTGAACCAACGGCAAAGGAAGACCTTTCTCTCTGTCTCTCTCTCTCACTGTCCACTCTGCCTGTCAAAAAAAAATAAATAAATAAAAAATAAAAAAAAAATAAAATAGCTTCTGTGTACTACCATAATTGTGAGTTTTCCTAATTTAAAAGCTAGGAAGTCTAGAAGGACATAGAGGCCACAAAACACAGCCTTGTCCAGTGAACATCACTCTGTCCCTCAACGTGGCTGTGACTTATTTGCTTGCTCCTGGAGCACACCCTCCTCCAAAAGGACTTCACATGTATGAGGCTGGAGAGGAGAAAGAGACAATTGCACAGAGCAATCCTAGGAAGCAGCAGGCAGAGGCCGCAGGCGCTATGCATCAGTTTCAGTACTATGCTAGGTGCTGTGGAAGAAGAAAGTGGTTGCCCCAGCAAGGTAATGGTTTTGGAGGAAAAATAAAAGTAAATATTAATACCGAAATTTAAGACAGTATAAGTGAAGTATGCATGAAGCCATATGTAATTAAATATAAAACTAAACTTTCCCAGTCAACGCCTCAAGGCAGAATTACTTCCTCTTCTATGATACCACAATACTACATCTACAGACCAACACAGCATTTATTCACTCAACAAATATTGTGTACCTACTGTGTCCAGGTTGTTACCTGTATTAATTGTTGTGTCCCCAGCATTTCACTCATTGTGCTGGGACAGACTTTGGCCCTATGGTTAAAACCCTTGCATCTCATATTGGAGGGCCTGGGGTGAGTCCCAGCTCTGCCCTCAGTCCCAGCTTCTTGCTAATGTATATTTAGAGACACAGCTGGTGATATCTCAGGTAGTTGGGTCCCTGTCACCCTCGTGGGGGACCTGGATTGAGTTCTGGCCTGGCCTGTGTCGGCCGTTGGGAGAATCTGGGGGAGTGAGTGGGAGTTCTCTGCCTCTCAAATAAATACAGCTTTTAAAAAGAAACTTTCTATGGAGACCCCAATAACATTTCATTGTTGTCTCTACAGAAATTATTCCCCAAGTGGTAAAAATTTTTCTCAGAAGGGAAAATGTGATTTCCTTGCTGTAAAACTAATCTTTATTAACATTCCTTCCCCTGTTTATCCAGGTCAATGGGAAAATTTTTGAATTTTTGAAAAAATGTTTGAAAATAAATGTTAGATTTTCAACTTCTAGTTGGATTGAAACATGAGTTTGTCTTTTCTTCTCATAAAACCTTATTAGAAAAGGTGACAAGACAAATGCAAAAGATACCTATTGACAAAATCAAAGCCAATGGGAGAGGAGAAAACACCAGGTGTATGGTAAAATTGTATTTATTGCTTTAAGAAATCTGCTTTGAAACTCTGGTCTCGGGGGCTGGTGTTGTGCGAGACAGGTAAAGCTACTTCCTGTGTTGTAGGCATCCTATATGGGCATTAGTTTGTGTCCTGGTTGCTCCATTTCTGATCCAGCTCCTGCATGGGAAAACAGTGGACGATGGCCCAAGTGTCTGGGCTCAAGCCACACATGTGGAAGACTTGGACAAAGCTCATGGCTTCACCCTGGCCCAGCACTGGCTATTGTGCCATCTGGGGAGTAAACCAGTGAATCAAAGATTTCTCTCTTTCCCCCCCTCTCTGTAGCTCTTGCTAAATAAATAAATAAATATAAAATAAAAAAGAACAAAGAAAAGAAATTGTGGTCTGTATCATTCTAGTAAATCATTATTTATTCTGTAAATCTGGCCTACAGGAAAGTTGTATCAAATCCTCCTGTTCCTTACTCTGTAATTAGTTGTATTTCTTTTATAATGATTGCTTTAGATTTTTTCAGATCTTTTAATTATTACCAACATTAAAATTAGTTCTAAATGACTATTTTTTGATGGACTATATTATTTGATATACATTACTTTAAAATTATAAAGTTTAATTCCCTCCCCACTCAAATTTTTTTTTTTTTTTTGACAGGCAGAGTGGACAGTGAGAGAGCGAGATAGAGAGAAAGGTCTTCCTTTGCCGTTGGTTCACCCCCAATGGCTGCTGCGGCCAGTGCGCTGCGTCCAGTGCACCGCACTGATCCGAAGCCAGGAGCCAGGTGCTTCTCCTGGTCTCCCATGCGGGTGCAGGGCCCAAGGACTTGGGCCATCCTCCACTGCCTTCCCGGGCCACAGCAGAGCGCTGGACTGGAAGAGGAGCAACCGGACAGAATCCGGCGCCCCGACCAGGACTAGAACCTGTGGTGCCAGCACTGCAGGTAGAAGATTAGCCTAGTGAGCCACGGCGCCGGCCTCAAATTGTTTAAATTAGCTAATTACACTATGTTAAGCTTAAAGGCAAGAATATTGTTTGAAAATGAAAAGTTCTGCAGTTAATATGCAACTTTTAAAAACACAATTACAAAAATATATTAGTAGCATGTGAAATTGCAAAAATAGTATGTTCTAAATAAGCTACTTTAAAAGAATAGGAGATAGGGCCAGCGCTGTGGCTCAATAGACTAACCCTCCGCCTTGCGGCGCTGGCACACCGGGTTCTAGTCCCAGTCGGGGCGCCGAATTCTGTCCCGGTTGCCCCTCTTCCAGGCCAGCTCTCTGCTGTGGCCAGGAAGTGCAGTGGAGGATGGCCCAAGTGCCTGGGCCCTGCACCCCATGGGAGACCAGGAGAAGCACCTGGCTCCTGCCTTCGGATCAGCGCGATGCACCGGCTTCAGCACGCTGGTCACGGTGGCCATTGGAGGGTGAACCAACGGCAAAACAAAGACCTTTCTCTCTCTCTCTCTCTCTCTCTCTCTCTCTCACTGTCCACTTTGCCTATCAAAAAAAAAAAAAAAAAGAATAGGAGATAAAGTAATTTTAAAAAGAAGAGAAAAATCACTAAATGTATGAGTTTACTTTTAGTTATTGAAGGAAGCATGTTTACTAAGTTAGTGTTCGAAATGGACTATAACCCTAATGTAAGACAGTTAAAATTTACCCATAAACACAGTTTAGAGACTCCTTTTAGGCTACTACCTTCCAATTATTTCTTTTTCTGAAAGTGGAAAATAATTGTATCTTTGTTACTTATCTGAAGAATTAATATTCAATGAAAGCCTTAGAAAAGCAAAATATGTTATAATTCTAAATAGTAAAAGAAAAGCATCTCTAAAGTTTTTACTTCTGGAGTGAAAATAAGTGGCCTATTTTATATGGAAATTGTAAATCCTATGACTTACATAAAACTTCTATCTGATTTATTCAAAACATAAAGGGAATAAAAAGTAGATACAATTCTAAATCTCTTTTCCAAGTTGCAAAAACAGCCTCCCCCAAAAGCCAATGATTATTTCTTTAGCAATCATATCTTTGAAATAAATTAGCATTATTAAAGTCTTATCAGAATTGCAGAGACATAAAATAACTTGCCTAAAGTCAGAGGTGAGTCAGAGATACAGTTCAGGTCCAGTCCAGCCACTCTGCCACCCAGAATCCTCTAACTGGGCTCAGAACTTGTAATAATTTCTCCATCATTTGATTAGAAGTGGGGCAATGTTGATTCTGGCTTTAATCCAGTAACAAGCATAAGAGAAAATCAGCTTAACTGGAAGGAAAACTTAAGAGAAAAAAAGGAGATTCAAGGACAAATCCCAACACTCTAATATTTTCTTTCTTCCCTCCTCTTATTTGTATGAGTTTTTATGAAAGATTCATTGATACAACTTTATAAAGATATGACTTTTTAAAACTATCACAATTGAGCTCATTTAGAAAATTCTCATACTTTAAGTTCAGTAATGTTCAGTTGAAGATTACATAAAACCAAAGTTGAGCTGAAGCTTTGCTTTGTAGATAGAAGGGGTAATAAAATTTTATCTATAAGGATATGAATTAAAATGTAATTTCAACCATAATATGGGAAGAAGCCAAATTTTTCTCAGTAATAGAAACGTGGCAGGTAAATACTTGCCAAGATGAAATGCTCATGGTACTTGATCTTTAAGAAAAGCAGAAGTGGGGTGAGTGTTGTGGCATAGTGGGTTAAGCCATCACTTACAATGCCAGCATCCCATATGCGCAATGATTTGAGTCTTGGCTGTACCACTCCTGATCCAGCTCCCCGCTAATGTGTATGGGAAAGCCACGGGAGATGATAAAAGTGCTTGGACCCCTGTACCCATGTGGAAGAGCCCAGATGAAGCTCCTGGCTCCTGGCTTCAGCCTGGCCCAGTCCTGGCTGTTGCAGCCATTTGGAGAGTGAAATAGTAGATGGAAGATATCTGTTTCTGTTTCTTCCTCTCTTCTCTCTCTCTTAACTTTACCTTTCAAATAATAATTAATTCTTAAAAAAAAAAAAAAAGAAAATGAAGGAAAAGGAAAGGAAAAAAAAGTATACCCTAAGCAAGTTATTTCTTTTATTTTAAAACCTTCCGGAGGAGTTTCTAGTGTGTAACAGGTGATTACTTAGCCCTACTAAGTACTAACAAAATCATTTTGGCCTGGAGATCTAGGTTCATCACTTCTGTTTTTCATTCTGATGCAACTCAAGCAGTTGTTTGCTATGTGTTCTGTGGTTCCCATTCATTAACTTAGTTTCCAGTAAGATTCCAAAGTTCTGTTTTCTATCTGTTCTTTGTGGTTTACTGGACTCATGCATTGCTAGTATTTGACCTTCCTATTAAACATTTCCCTTTCATTCTCTTAGAAGTTTTGAAGCTTATTAAGGAAAAGGTAATCCTGACAGCTTACTGGAAAGAAAAAAAAATTAGGCTGAAGAGATTGACACACATAAGAGAAGTGGAAATCATTCACTCATATTTGTAGAGAACTCACGCTATTGAGATTAAATTTCACAAGCGAAAGTATGGCATTATATAGCTGATTTGATAACTACCTCTATGGGAAAATGAAATATTTTGAAATACCAACTGATCTTTTTGTTTTTTGTACTCCTTTTGTCTTTTCCTCATTCAAGCAATCAATAAATTCTGAGTTCGTTTTCTCAGAGGAGGGACAATAATGATCAAAATAGCTAACACATGTGACACACTTGTGTGTTGGACACAGTAATCTATTAATTCATTCAGCCACAACTGCCCTGAGTGGGTGTTGTTACGATTTCTGTATCAAAGGAGGAAGCTGAGGCCTAGGGGTTGAAGTGATTTGCCCAAGATCCTACAACTAGCAAGAGGCAGAGCCTGGATTCAAAGGCAACCCAGCCCAGGATCTGTGCTCATCACTGTTGTAGGTAGATTATACTGTCTAGCAAGGCTCTGGCTGGGATCCTTGTCTCTGGAGAAATCTGGAAGCCAGTCAGACATTAAGGACAGAGATGGGGTCCATATTAGGAGGAGGTGAGCCATTAACTGAAATTGTTGGGAGTCAGAGTACCCCTTAAGTCCATGATGCACTGTCAGACATGGTGTGTCGCTCCCCCTCTTCGTGGAGGAACGACACAGGACCCTGCGCTGTTCTTTCTGTCTGCTCGGCCCTCCCCGGGTTTGCTGCTGGTTCTTCCCGGGTTGGCTACTATCCCTTCCACCTCCGTGGAAGGGCAGTTCCCCCTGGCCGCATTCCCCACTTCCGCAGGGGAGCGGCACACCGCCGGCCAGCTCTCTGAGGGCTGCACAGGTGTTCCTTCAGATGTTCCCCATAGATGTTCCTGGTGCATGTTGTCTCTCTCCTCCTTTATAGTCCTCCTCCGCCAATCCTAACTCGGCTGCCCACACGCCGAGTACGCTGCTCTCCTCCAATCAGGAGCAAGTCCTACAGTTTATTGGTTGAACTGGAGGCAGCTGTGCGGAAGCTGTTTACTTCTCTCCCAGCGCCATATTGTGGGAGAGCAGATGCATAGAATAAGTCCTAATTCGAGTAACTTAGTCTAGTCCGGATTGCTCCCCACAATGGTGGAAAGACTGTCACCAGGAAGTGCAAAGCTGTGGCCTTGCACAGTTGTACCAAAGCTGTTAAATGAGAATGAGACCTGAGGTCCCCAGTTGGGAGAATTATGGGAAGAAAGTGACATGAGCAGGCTGGACCCTGTGTTTGAGGAGGTGGACAAGGAATCGTAGGGTTGGGATGGACATCTTAAAGCATGGTTTTTAAAAGGGCTTAACTAAACAGAACTGTGGGGCCATGAAAAATCACACCTCCTATGAGCTTGCCTAGAAGTTCAGTTTTATGCACATACTCTAAGAGTGATTAGTCCTTGTGGGGAACTGACTCATACCTAACAGTTTCTCAAGAAATACATAAAACAGAAACACTGAAATGTTAAATTTAAAAAGAAGAGAACTGCTTTGTAAGACAATCTGTTTGGGCCATTTGCACAGAAGACCTCCTTATGGGCAAAATGACCCTGGAGAATAAAATCCAACAGAAGGAGTGTTGGAGCATAAAGATTATGAATACAGGCTAGTGGTTAAGCTTCGAGGCTTTTTTTCTTTTTGAAATAAAGTAGACACACTTTTTTGTCTGGCCTGAGAATATTTCCATTAGACAACAGTTCATGTTTCTCTGACTCCCAGAAGATTAGGTGAGTACTGACAAATTCTTTCCTTCTCCTTTTGAAAAATCGTATTCAGAGAACCCTTAAATTAATAAACCAGTCACAGCACAATTGTCATTCAAACCCTCTGGCCCCGGGACTTTGTCGGACTGGATACCTGTTCATTAAGTGATACTCGACCCAGTCCCAGTGGGAAGGTTTACTTTCAGGTCTTCCCATCCCTAATCCAGTCTAGGCTGTACCAGTGAATATTTCTGCTCTCAGCCCCGTCATGCACCAGACTCCTCAGATAACTGATCGTAAGTTCTTCACTATTTCGCAGCCATTTCTCCCTGACGGTTATACTTTCCAACCTTGACTCCCAGTTTGGTGGGATACTCCCTTCCTGGGGCTTATAAAATACTGTGCTCTGAATACAATAACACTTTAAACTTAAAATGTGGCCTTTATCCAAATTTTTAGAAGGGACGTATTTTAAGTATGAGGAAAAGAGTCTTCATTTCAGCCATACTAGTTTCCTAAATTAAAGGTAATAATACTCTTTACTAAAATGCTGGTTTGGATATCACCTCAGACATGGTCCTGAAAGAATGTGAAACTTACTGTCAATAGCATAGATTTCAGAACTTATTAAAAAAAAGCATTTTTAACGGCTGGTGCTGCGGCTCACTAGGCTAATCCTCCGCCTTGCGGCGCCAGCACACTGGGTTCTAGTCCCGGTCGGGGCACCGGATTCTGTCCCAGTTGCCCCTCTTCCAGGCCAGCTCTCTGCTGTGGCCAGAGAGTGCAGTGGAGGATGGCCCAAGTCCTTGGGCCCTGCACCCCATGGGAGACCAGGATAAATACCTGGCTCCTGCCATCGGATCAGCGCGGTGCGCCGGCCGCGGCGGCCATTGGAGGGTGAACCAACGGCAAAAGAAGACCTTTCTCTCTGTCTCTCTCTCTCACTGTCCACTCTGCCTGTCAAAAAAAAAAAAAAAGCATTTTTAAATTTGTAGAAATAAACCAATTTTACTAGTGAATCACTCTAACTATTCCTATTGTTTATGTAATTAGTGGAAAGATTAAGTGAATAGATGACAGATCAATAATCCCTGAATTAATCAATCCATGTCATGTCAATATGAAATGTATAGTCAAGTGACCATTGCCTTATTTTCCTGAAAATTGGGATCTGCATTGCTTTTGATACTGTTATTACTCACCATAAGTCCTTGAAGAATTCATTTTATTTTTGAACCTCAATATTACTATCTATAAAATGAAGCTACTGTTACCAAATGGGTTTCAAGATCCACTCTTAAATTATTTTTTGATTAATTATTATTAAGAAACTTCATGGATTACCAGGCAACATTGATAAATATATGTAAATTTAATAGGCGAGCAATCTGGTTTGGACCTGAGGCTTGGGCAAAGGCCTAAGGATTTGGGATCCCTTTCATGGCAGACAATGACCAAGATGTTATAATTATCAGGTTGGGAAAACCTGCATTATTGTCTAAAAAGACACTAATTGTCCTGTTCCCGGCCAGCTCCTGGATTCTGGACTATCACAATTCCTTGGAATGTTGCTATTGCCACTGGGAAGAGTCTGAAATGCTGGTGGGCAGAGGCAACTTCCTTCCCTGATTTAACCTGTACTTCGACACAAGCCCCTTCTTGGAACCCCAAAACCAGTTCTTAGTAGGCTGCAATGCTTGGAAAATCGTTCTGAAGCCTTGGGGATAATGGTAGGCAATCACAGTGCAGAGAAGGAGCATGTAAACCAGGACTTAGTGGTAACTATTCTCTTCTCCGCTGGGTCCTTTCTCTCCCCTCATTCATGGGCCTGGAATACTGCCAAGTTGATGGGGCTACACAACCTTCCCTGAGCAGAAGTGTCCTTGATCAGGTTCTATCTCTAGTTCTTCTCTTTCCTCATAAAAAGAAAGCATAAAATTTCTCTCTCTCCAGGCAATATAATAATAATATTATCCAAAGTAAACACTAGTGAAGTAGCTATTCCCACATAAAGACAATGATTTATAGGATGATTATTCAAGTTATCATTTCAAAATATAACCTGGACTTTGCCTTTGTATAATAAAACCTCACTGTTGTGTTATCTATCGAGGAAAAGAAAGGTTTTTTCCCAATGATAAATATGATTCTTCCCTAGTTAAACAGAAAGCAGTCATCAACCCTTCTGCAGAGTATGGTAGATCTACAGCACACTTTCAGCTCTGCTGCCTACCCAAACGCCTCTAAAATGACAGCAAAGAAATAAAAAGGCATAAATCCACAATGCCAAACCAAACAGAAACGATACATGAGGAGACAAAAGTTTATGGCTACTTTTTAGAAGAGTTTTTGGAGAAACCACAAGATTCAAAGGTGACAGTCAAGGCAGAAAGGACAGTGATTGGTAAATTAAATAATGCATCACTTAATGACAGAGAGATATTCTGAGAATATTTTTAAGTAATTTTGTTCTTGGGCAGACATTAGACAGTACATTTACACAAACTAAAACAGCTATGATGTCAGTGGGCAATATAATCTTATGGGAACAGCATTGTATATGTGATCCACCATTGACTGAAAGGTTGTAAAGTGTTTTGTAGACTCTAAGACCCACCCCATGTGACTCCTACTCTTTATTCCCACACCACCTGTTCCTTCTCCCTATTGTATTACTAAGATAATTTTTTAAAAGATTTATTTATTTGAAAGGCAGATTTGGGAGGAGGGGGAGAGAGAGAGAGAGAGAGAGAGAGAGAGAGAGAGAGAGAGAGACAGGAAGCCTTTCATCTGCGGGTTCACGCCCCAAATGCCATGACAACCAGGGCTGGGTCAGGCCAAAACCAGGAGCTTCCTCCAGGTCTCCCACATGAGTGCAGGGGCCCAGGCACTTGCACCATCCTCCGTTTCCCTCTGAGGGGCATCAGCATGGAGCTGGATCAGAAGTGAACAGCCGGAACCTGAACTGGTACCCACATGAGATGCCAGCGTTGCAGCTGGTGACCTCACTCATGATGCTGACCCCTTACTAAGAGAATTTAATTTGGGGGCATCAGGAGAATCAGAAAGTAGGAGCCATAAACACAGAGATTAAATGAAAACATGCATTATGAGACCAATTATGTCTCTAATCAAGATTACTGGATAAAGAAATTATGGGATATGTACTCTTTAGAATACTATACCGCAGTAAGAAACAATGAAATCCAGTCATTTGCAACAAAATGGAGGAATCTGGAACACATCATGCTGAGTGAAATAAGCCAGTCCCAAAGGGACAAATACCATATGTTCTCCCTGATCGGTGACGACTGACTGAACACCAAGAGGGAAACCTGTTGGAGTGAGGTGGACAGTATGGGAAACGGTGGCTTGATCAGCATAGCCCTGACTGTTAATGAACAACTTAATACATTATCCCTCTTAGTAGTTTTTTTTATCTGTTCTACTTAATATGACTGATTTAGTTCTGTAATTGATGCACAGTTATTCTTAAGTGTTGAAAATTAACTGAAATGTGATCCCTGTTGAACATGGGAGTGGGAATGGGAGAGGGAAGAGATGTATAATTTGGTACATGCTCAGGCTGACTTGCCCCACGTGGTGGAGTTGGAAGCATACCAGGGGATTCCAATTCAATCCCATCAAGGTGGCATGTACCAATGCCATCTCACTGTTCCAGGTGATCAATTTCAGTTCACAGTTGGTCATGGTGGAGGGACTGGGAGTCAAAGGGAGCACATAGACAAGTCTAGTACCTGCTAACGCTAACCGATGGAGTAAATAAAGGGGAGAGTGATCCAACATGGGAAGTGAGACACTCAGCAGACTCATAGAATGGCAGATGTCCTAAGTAGCACTCTGGCCTCAGAATCAGCCCTAAAGGCATTCGGAGCTGGCTGAAAAGCCCATGAGAGTATTTCAGGCATGGAAAGCCAAGACACTCTGGCAAAAGATCTCTGTGAGTGAGACCCCAGTGGAAAAACAGGTCATCAAAGAAGGAGGTACCTTTCTCTGAAGGGAGGAGAGAACCTCCACTTTGACTATGACCGTGTCTAAACAAGATAAGAGTCGGAGAACTCAGAGGGCTTCCATAGCCTTGGAAACTCATGACGGGAGCAGAGGGAGATTACTGATGCCATAGACAGGAGTGTCAATTGGCAAAGTCAACAACAGGAGTCACTGTGCACTTACTCCTCATGTAGGATCTCTGTCCTTAATGTGCTGTGCATTGAGATTTAATGCTATAACGAGTACTCAAACAATATATTTCACTTTGTGTTTCTATGGGGGTGCAAACTGTTGAAATCCTTACTTAATGCATGCTAAACTGATCCTCTGTAAAAAAAAAAAAAAAATTATCAATTCCCAACTTGACTCTCACTGGGATTAAGCATGACAATAGGTCTGCTCTGATTTCATCATCATTTTTAAAAAATCATCTATTATTTTTCACTTTATGTTTCTGTGTGGGAGCAAACTGTTGAAATCCATACTTAATGTATACTAAGCTGATCTTCTGTATATTAAGATAATCAAAAATGAATATTGATGTGAATGGAAGGGGAGAGGGAGTGGGAAAGGGGAGGGTTGTGGGTGGGAGGGACGGTATGGGGGGGAAGCCATTGTAATCCATAAGTCGTACTTTGGAAATTTATATTCATTAAATAAAAGTTAAAAAAAAAAAAAACCACCACCACCAACAACAACAAAAAAAAACATTTTAATGACACTAGCGGGCCGGTGCCGTAGCTCACTTGGCTAATCCTCCACTTGCGGTGCCAGCATCCCATATGGGTGCCGGATTCTGTCCCAGTTGCTCCTCTTCCAGTCCAGCTCTCTGCTGTGGCCCAGGAAGGCAGTGGAGGATGGCCCAAGTGCTTGGGCCCTGCACCTGCATGGGAGACCAGGAGGAAGCACCTGGCTCCTGGCTTGGGATCGGTGCAGCGCCGGCCATGGCGGCCATTTGGGGGTGAACCAACGGAAGGAAGACCTTTCTCTCTGTCTCTCCCTCTCACTGTCTGTAACTCTACCTGTCAAATGAATAAATAAAAAAATCTTTAAAAACAAAAAATGACACTAGCATGTCTTCCTCCATGGAAGAGCCAAGTCACCATTTAAATCACACATGTACATAAAGCTGGCTTCCGGATAGCTGCTTTGATGCCTCATACAGAGACAACCAAAGATCGCTCAGCAATTGAAGAACGTCCCCAATATGAGAAGCAAACGAAAACAAGGCGGGAAGAAAGAATCTAGGGAATATGGAGCATTGACAAGGAGTGTTCTGGATTCTGGGACAATCACAACGAACAAAACAGACAAATGTCCCTGCCCTCATAGAGTTTATATTCTAGCGGAAATGGAGGAGTTAAGCAAAATAAATCAGATTATGTTAGAAAGTGTTAAAAGACATATGCTCTCAAGAAAAAAGAAGCTAAGGGAGAGGACTTGTGGAGGTTGGGGAGAAGGAGGTGCAAATTTAAATAGAATAGGTCAGGGGAGGCCTTACTGAGATGACCTTCAAGCAAAAAGCCAAGGGGAACATGAAAGTCAGCCATGGAAATGTGACAGCAAGTCAGGATGAGGGACGCAGTCTAGAGAGAAAGTAGCTGGCACAAACGCTGTGGGGCAAGGCAGGCCTCAGAGTCAAAGGAACAGCTAAGAGAGAAGCCATCTGTGAGTTCTGAGAGGCAAAGGCGTTAGGTCAAACAGCATGCCACTGTGTTGAAAGAAACGACTTTTACTTTGATTGACAAGGAAAGCCACCAAGGGATTTCTGAATCAAGGACTAATATGATGTGACCTGCATTTAAAAATAAAAGACTCATATTTTGAGGTGACAAGGGAAGAAGTAGAGAGACTGGCTAGGAAATTAAAGGAATACTGCAGGCATGAGATTAAAGTGGCTCAGAAGAGAGTGTTAATAATCAAGGTGAGGAAATGTGGTCATATTCTGGACACAATTTGAAAGTAGGAGAATGGCTTTTATTTATTTAAGATGTACTTTGTTTAAAAAAAAAAGATTTATTTATTTGAAAGGCAGAGTTACAGAGAGGCAGAGACAGAGAGGTTGGTCTTATATCCACTGGTTCATCCCCCAAATGACCTCAACGGCTGGCTGGAGTTGACCCAATCCGAAGCCAGGAGCTTCTTCCAGGTCTCCCATATGGGTGCAGGGGTCCAGGGACTTGCACTATCTTCTGCTGCTTTCCCATGCACACCAGCAGGGAGCTGAATCGGAAGTGGAGCAGCCAGGACTTGAACCGGTGCCCATATGGGATGCTGACACTCCAGGCAGCGGCTTTACTTGCTGCACCACAGTGCCGACTCCTTAAGATATGCTTATTGATTTGAGAGGCAGAGTTACAAAGAGAGAGAGAAAGACAGACAGGGAGCGAGATCTTCCATCCACTCATTCACTGCCCAAACGGCTGCAATGTACCAGGGCTGGGCCAGGCTGAAGCCAGGAGCCAGGAACTTCTGGGTCTCCCATGTAGGTGACAGGGGCCCAAGCACTTGAGTGATCTGCTGCTGCTTTTCCCAGGTCATTAATCAGGGAGCTGGATTGGAAGTGGAGCAACTGGGATTCAAATCAACACCCATGTGGAATGCTGGCACCGCAATGATGGCTTAACTAAGTGGGCCATAGTGCCAGCCCCTAGTTTTTATTTTTTTAAGGTTTACTTATTTATTTGAAAGAGGGAGGGCGAGAGGGGATATTTCTATCCACTGCTTCACTCCCCAAATGGCTGTATTGTCCAGGTGAGAGGAATCTGGAACTCCACCTGGGTCTCTCATGTGGGGCCGCAGTAACCTAAGTACTTGAGCCATCATCCACAGCTTTCCCAGGCACACTAGCAGGGAACTGGATTGGAAATGGAGGAGCTGGGTCTCCAACTGACAACCTGATATGGAACGCAGGCATCCTAAGCAGCAATTTAACCTGCCATGCCACAATGCTAGCTCCAGAGAACAGTTTCTGACAGACTGAACGTGGACTGTAAGATAGAGAAAGAAGGTGCTGGCATTGAGGTGTAGTGGGTAAAACCACAGCCTGCGATGCCAGTAACCCAAATGGGTTCCAGATCCTGTCCCAGCTGCTCTACTTCCTATTTGGCTCCCTGCTAATAATCTGGGAAAAGTAGAAGATGGCTCAAGTCTTTGGGTACCTGCCACCTGCTTGGGAGACCTAGATGAAGCTCCTGGCTTCAGTCTGGCCCAGTGCTGGCCATTGTGGCCATGTGGGGAGCAAACAAATGGATGAGATTTCTCTTTCTCTGATTCTCCCTCTCTCAACTTTGATTTTCAAAAATAAGTAAATAAAAAGATAGAGAAAAGAATCAAAGATGACGTCAAAGTTTTTGACCTGAGCAACTAAAAGGCTGACCATGCCATTGAGCTGAAGTTAGGAAGGATACAGAATAAACAATCTGAGTTGGATGAGGAGGGATCAAGACCTCTGTCTTGGGCATAGTAAGTGTAAGATGACTGTTAAACATGCAAGGAAGAAATGTCAAGGAGGCAGTTAGATTTAGGAATCTAATTCAGCAACAACATGTATTTTGAAGTCAATACCATAGGAATGATATTTGAAGTCATAGAATGGGATATAAACAACAAGGAAGTAAATGTAAGCTCAGAAGAGAAATAGTACAAAAACAGATTCAGATGTTGAGGAGGGAAGAAGCAAAGAGCAAAGAAGAGTTTGAGTACAAAGGAGTACTCGGGGAGGTTGGACAAAAACCTGGAGATGGTGGCTTGGTTCTCCCTGGGAGCTAAGGGAGATGTCTCAAGGAAGAGGAAGTAATCTATGTGTCTAGGGGTTGAAAAGAGCAACAGGAAGATTGAGAACTGATTCTTTTTTAATTTTTAAAGGAATTTATATCTGTTCATTTTTATGTAAATGGCAGAGAGAGAAAGAGAAACAGACAGAGAGGTCTTCCATCCAATGGTTCACTCCCCAATTGCCTGCGACAGCCAGGGTTGGTCAAGTCAAAGCCAGGAGCCCAAAACTTAATCTGGGGGTGGGCGCTGTGGTGCAGTGGGTGAAAGCCCTGGCCTGAAGCACCAGCATCCCATATGGGTGCGGGTTCTAGTCCTGGCTGCTCCACTTCCAATCCAGTTCTCTGCTATGGCCTGGGAAAGCAGTAGAAAATGGTCCAAGTCCTTGGGCACCTGCACCCATGTGGGACACCTGGAGGAAGCTCCTGGCTCCTGGCTTCAGATCTGTGCAGCTCTGGCTGTTGTGGCCATCTGGGGAGTGAACCAGCAGATGGAAGACCTCTCTCTGTCTCTACCTCGCACTGTAACTCTGTCTTTCAAACAAATAAAATAAATCTTAAAAAAAAAAAAAAAAAAACTAATCTGGGTCTCCCACATAGGTAGCAGGAACACAATGACTTGAGCCATCACCAGCTACCTCATGGTGTATGTTAGCGGGAAGCAGAATCAGAAGTAGAGGAGTTAGGACTCAAACCAGGTCCTCTGGCATGGATTGAAGGTATCCCAAGCAATGACTTCACTGCTGTGCCAAATGCCATCCTACAGAACTGATTCTTCAGTTAGGCAACAAAGAGGTTCATTGGAGGTGACAATGAGATCAGTTTCAATGGAATGGTTGGGTTAAATCTAGGTCAGGGTGAGGAGAGAGTGGAAGAGGGGAAATTGGAGACAGTTAAGAAGAGGAGCTAAGCATAGGGATAGTATTGCTTGAGGGGGGAGTGGAATAAAAATACTTTTTATTTGTTTTAAGGGAGATATTTGCAGAACACCCCATTATACTTAGTAATATTATCAGAGAAACATGAGACATGACTAGAATGTCATTTCTTAATAAAGAAACTGTTGAAGAAGAAAGACTCAAGGGAATTAAATACACTAGTTGAAATAAAAAAAAAAAAAACAGAGTGAAGTTAGATAAAGAGGAAGATGATAAAAGGAACCAACAAAAAGCGTGGGGCTTTGCATTGTCCACTTGGATGGATTGAACTATATTTTCCAGAATTCCTTTTCCTTTATGCTTCCCATTACCTTCAGGTACTAGAGAGATTCTCTTGGATGACTTGCGGAGTGGGAATGAAGTGGCAGCCATCTGTGTTGCTTATACATGTTGTAGCTTATCTCATTGAAATTAGATAGTGGCCAGGCCTGCACTTGCTCATTCTTCGCCAGGAGCTTTTTTCAGCACATGACAAAGCATGTGGCTTCTACAGGATACCTACATCAATAACAAGAACTGGCACAGGATCTGGTCTGTCCTCATCGGCTCCAGCTCCTGCCCCCTCCCATCCATCTTCCTTTCTCACCTGCCTTGCATACTCACGGCTCCAGCATCACTGGTGAAGACAACAGCTTTGCAGAGAGAGCTTAACCAGCTCCCACATTTGCATTAAGCCAAGTCCCTTATACTCATATAGCCTAAGGTTCTACTTCTCATATTGAATTTTTACAGTGAGGCTCCCAAACAGGTAAGGTGAAGAAGAATTTTCTCAACGGCCCATTGTTTCCTGAAGAGCTCCCTCACAGAGGCCTCTGTTCTTTTGTTCAAATCTGGACAGTCCTCCTTCCAGGCCTGCCACCTGCAACATAAAAAAGTAATATTGGGGCCGGCGCTGTGGCTTAGCAGGTAACGCTCTGACCATTGCAGACATTTGGGGAGTAAACCAATGGATGGGAGACCTTTCTTTCTATCTCTGCCTCTGCCTCTGCAACTCTGTAAATCTTAAAAAAAAAAAAAAAAAAAAAAAAAAAAAGCCGGCGCCGCGGCTCACTAGGCTAATCCTCCGCCTTGCGGCGCCAGCACACCGGGTTCTAGTTCTGGTCGGAGCGCCGGATTCTGTCCCAGTTGCCCCTCTTCCAGGCCAGCTCTCTGCTGTGGCCCGGGAGTGCAGTGGAGGATGGCCCAAGTGCTTGGGCCCTGCACCTGCATGGGAGACCAGGAGAAGCACCTGGCTCCTGCCTTCAGATCAGCGCGGTGCGCCTACCGCAGTGCGCCAGCTGTGGTGGCCATTGGAGGGTGAACCAACGGCAAACGAAGACCTTTCTCTCTGTCTCTTTCTCTCACTATCCACTCTGCCTGTCCAAAAAAAAAAAAGAAAAGAAAAGTAATATTGACAGAAACTTAATGGATCCCCAAAAGTGTATAGCTTCAAGATACACAGAGCCTGTTTCCTCCCCCTCATTCCACTTAAGATGAAATAAATACTTCTTTACTATCTTTCTTTTCAAAAGTGTTTAACCTATTTGGATTTTTGGATTTTTTCCCTCTCTTTATCTAACCAAATATAAACTGATTCCCTAACAGGGAAAAATGCAGAAGTTGTTTTCTTACTCAAGTTGTTTCCCCCTGAAAAAAATTAAGAAGAGTGCTGGTCAAAGTATATGTTTGTTTTTCTTTCAGTGTGTATGCAAGGACTTTAGCATTGCATATACTTTTTGCTTCTGAACAATTAAAATCTTTTTTTTTTTTTTTTTTTTTTTGACAGGCAGAGTGGACAGTGAGAGAGAGAGACAGAGAGAAAGGTCTTCCTTTTGCCGTTGGTTCACCCTCCAATGGCCGCACGGCTGGCGCGCTGCGGCCGGCGCACCGCGCTGATCCGATGGCAGGAGCCAGGAGCCAGGTGCTTTTCCTGGTCTCCCATGGGGTGCAGGGCCCAAGCACCTGGGCCATCCTCCACTGCACTCCCTGGCCACAGCAGAGGGCTGGCCTGGAAGAGGGGCAACCGGGACAGAATCCGGCGCCCCGACCGGGACTAGAACCCGGTGTGCCGGCGCCGCAAGGCGGAGGATTAGCCTAGTGAGCCGCGGCGTCGGCCCAAAATCTTTCTTCTTTGTTTTTAAAGATTTATTTTATTTATTTGAAAGAGAGTTATAGAGAGAGGTAGAGACAGGGAGAGGGGTCTTCTATCTGCTGGTTCACTCCCCAAATGGCTGCAATGACTGGAGCTGAGCCAATTGGAAGCCAGGAGCCTGGAACTCCATCCCAGTCTCCCATATATGTCACAGGGCCCCAGGCACTTGGGTCATCTTCCATTGCTTTCCCAGGCACATTAGCAGGGAGCTAGATTGGAATTGGAGCAGCTGGGACTCGAACCAGTGCCCTTATGGGATGCCGGTGCTACAGGCCAGGGCCTTAACCCTGTGCCATAGCACTGGCTCCAACATCTTTCTTCTTAAAGAAAAGTCTCCTCATAAGGTCACTTGTCATTAAAAAAACAAAAAAACAAAAAAAACAAAAAAAAACACAACTATTTCAACTAACAACAAATATTCAATTCTGGTACAAAGCAGATTTTTTATACTTAAAACATGAAGAAGACATTGAGCTGTATTTTGTAAAAATATATGGAGAAGAAAAGAAAGTGAGTTAACGTTGGGCAAAACCACATTAAAAAATATTCCTTTAGAAACAAGGAAGATGAGAAGTAACCCACAATACCTGCTGTCATCTTACTACTCAGAAACAATGCATTTGCTTTCTTTGATAAAATTTCTATAAAGCTTCTTCATCTAGATACTAAGTCTAAATTGCTATATGTGCCTCTTTTCTCTAATTTTCACATTCTTAAAATATTATCTCCTTATGAAACATTGTCCAACTAATTGGGATGGCAATTCATACTCTTATGACTGGATCTAAAATTGATGCCTCAGGGTTATAGCTATTCTGACAAAACACTTGGAATTGAGCACAAAATTTTAAAATAGTATTTGAATATAAAATTTTCCTTGTTTTTTTTTTTACTCAGATTTTATTATTTTTATTTCTTAGGAAAAAGATGACAGCCTAAATTCAATGCTCTGAGATTTAGCTTCTTGGTTTTCCTTTAAAATAACTGTATATTAAGCTAAGGAAAAAAAGTCCCTTGTTGGGGGGTTGGAGTCGGGGGAATGGGAGGGCAGACATGGAGGGGGGTTGTTGGGGAATAGACATTTAATGCCTGCTTATAGCAGTCAAAGATTCTGAAATACAGAGGTCTATTTTCAGAATCATCCACTGATACTGTTTTTTGTTTTGTTTTGTTTTGTTTTGTTTACAAGCCAAAGAAGTAAACTTCATTTAATCATCTGTAGCAACAAAACTAATTGGATTTGTTGGGAGGATACTGAAGTAGTAACAGAATCAATGAGAGACTGAAATGAACAGGCCAAGGGAAGGCAGAACAAGGAGAGCTCCAAAAATCTGAGCGAGAGAAGTTCTTGGACTTACTCCCTAATAGGCAGACCTTAAAATGTTTTTGTTTCAGTGGCATTTTAGCCTCTGTATCTTTCCATAAAAAAGTCACATCCCTAGGAGAGAAATCCCATTAGATCAGTACACAGATTCTGACCAACATGCCTACTGGGGGCACATTTGTGAGCAAGGAAGGCTCTCCAATATGTTTCATTGTCCAAATACACAATCAGGAATTTTAAACAAAAAAGAAAGGAGTAGCTTTCCAGTTTAATAGGCGATAACTGTTTCAAGAAAAATGCCTAGCAAACCTAGCATCTCATTTCCCATGACTATATTTATCAATGAGTCAGCTGGGTTTTTTTCTAAAAAAAAAAAAAAAAAAAAAAAAAAAAAAGCTTGAATTTTTCTCCCTTCTCTAGTCTTTAAAAATTTATTTATTTAACAGGCAGAGTGACAAAGAAAGAGGGAGAGAGAGACATCTCCCATTTGCTCGTTCACTTCCCAAATGGCTGCAATAGCCAGGGCTGGGCCAGAATGAGACCAGGATCCTGGAAGTCCATCCAGATCTCCCATGTGGGAATCAAGAGCCCAGGTTCTTGGGCCATCTTCCACTGCCTTCCCAGGCACATTACCAGAGAACCGGATCAGAAGCAGAGCATCTGGGACTTGAACTGGAACTCCAACATGGGATGTTAGCATTGCAAGCTGCAAGCTTAACCCACAGTGCCACAAGGCCAGGCCCTCCCATTCACATTTATCATAACAATATTTTACATTCTAAGTTTTTAAAAATGAGAAACTGCTCTTTAAATCTGTAATGGAAGACCTTGTAGCTGAACAAAACTGCTACCAATAAAAAGTTAAACAGTTGGAATTTAAAAAAAAAAATTTTTTTTAATCTACGAGAAAGCAACAGGAGTTAACTGAAGCAGCCAGGGCTTGAGGGGCCAGATTATGAAGGGAAGCTCAGGTCTTTAGTAATTAAGCTACACAAGACAAGGGTGGTACAGCAAATGAGAAGCAGAGTTTGAGTAGCCCTTGGCAGATTTTAGGAAACTTCAAGGACAAGGTACCATTTGAAATTTCCTAGGCTGCAGTGAAGACCTGTATTTAGGATAAAAAAAGATAATTCAGAAATGGAGTAAGCATTACAGATACTAATAGGAGTTATAATGACTGGTTTAATGTCATTGTCTGCTAATTCTAATTTATATATTTTTCTAGATCAATTTCAATTCCTTGATTTTAATCTTTATTATGATTTAAATTTTATTGAATGGTGTATTTTTATATGTATTTCTATAAATATTCTTTTTCTCTGGGATGCAGTTAAATTACTTGGAAATAGTTTGATTTTTTGGGACAAATTTTTAAGAATTAATGAATAGGATTTAGTTTAGGGTTAAATATCTCCCACTACTGAGGCAAGATCTTCCTAAGCACTCTGTCCAGTGCCACATGAATTATGAGATTTTCTAGTCTGGCTGCTATAAATAGTCTCTATTTTTAGCCCTGTATAAATGCCAGGCATTTTCTCCTTATCCTCTAAGGTGGTTCTTTCCAATCCTGGTGTTCCCTGATCAGTATTCATTGCATCTATCAAAACAATTAATTTTACAATTTTAGAACATTAGAACACTTTAATTACCAGAAAAGATACTTTATCACACTCCCCCAATTTGTCCTTCCTCGATCCCTAAGCAACCACTAATCTACTTTCTGGCTTTACAGGATGGCTTATTTGGGATAGGACATATAAATGGGATCATACAAATTATGGTGCTTTGTTATTGGTGTCTTTCATTTAAGCATAATGCCTTCAAGGTTCATCCATATTGTAGCATATATCAGTAGTTCATTTCTTCTTGTTGCCAAATAATTGTCCATTGTATGAATATAATCAATTGTATTCATTGATTTATCTGTTGATGGATATTTGGTTGATTCTGCTTGATGCTATTATAAATAAGGCTTCGGTGAATATCTGCACACAAATTTTTGTGTGGACAGGTGTTTTCAATTATCTTGGGTATATACCTAGGAGCAGAATTGCTGGGTCATATATTCACCCTATGTGAGGAGCTGCCACAGCATTATCTGACATAATTTTATTTGTCATCTTTTTATACTTCTGCTAGAGCCTATTTTAATTTATTATTGTATTTCTCAGTTTGTCCTCTAAATATTACTCATATTGCAGCCAAAATTTTTGTGCATTCTAGATTATAAACCTTTATAGTTATTCACTTATCAATGACCAGACTTTTGCAATCTACACATCATAGGCAGTACCAGCTGATGGCTTTGTCTGCCTGCCTGATGAGATTTGCAATTGACATTTGTTGGTCTCTTGTTTCCCTCTTTCTTATAACACCTCCATTTCTGGCTGGGCCTTTTCCGTAACTTTTAGGTAAAATTATTCTTAATTTCCACTTCAGGAGCCAAAGGGTTTATATCATTCTTTGTCACATCTAGGACTCCAGTGGACAGCAGGTTTGAGAGAATTAGTTATTTTCTTCAGATAATTTGTCCTTTTAAGGCTTGATACAAGGAAGCTCATTCATCCCAGAAAGATCAAAAGTAGTAGCATACCGTCCAGATGGTTCCAACTATGAGATGGTTATTCTGCTTCTTGCTTACTGCATCTTGGCCTCCACAGCTCCCTTAGATCCTGTCCATTCTGAATTTTGTCCACCAAATGCCAGTTGATTCTCTGAGTCCTTCATTCCCCAGTAAATTCACTCTTGCCTAAGTCACTAAGAAACCAACCAAGAGATCTAACTGATAGATTGGCACTACTCTCTTTTACTCCTATTCGTCCCTAAATTTTCTGTCCCACTTTGACCTATATCTATTTTTAATGTAGGTAGATGATGGATATCTTTTATAGAGATATATGTCAATGAAAAGGTAGATATTACTTTAGATATGGATGAAAGAATAGATATAATAGATATTTACATCTCTCATAAAGTATGAAGAATCATATTCAGAAACAGAGGGAGTGCAGAACAGGAACCCAGTAGGCTTTGACTGCCTTCAAACATCTCTTTTCTTATATCTTCATCCTAGACTACTCAATTTGATGATACAGTATAGATAAAGAACAAGAAGCAAAAGCACAACTTATGTTTGGGAATGGCATGTGCCTTGTTTAGCAAAAGGCCAAGGAAAAGGATAGATTACGTTTGGCTGAAACAGTCCAAGACCTGGAATCAGAAGGCCAAGGATAATGTTCTAACTCATTATCTACTTAAATCGGGGTTCTCTAAAAGCAGAATCTGAGACAAAGATTTGGATGCAGATAGCTTATTTGGTAAGTTATTTCAGGAACCAAATAAGGGAGTATGGAAAAGAGACTGCACAGAGAGGAAAGCTAATGAAGGGCATCTAATGAGTGTGGTCAAGGCCATGGTTTCCTGGGGCCGCAATGGGGTGGAATCTCTGAGAGCCCCATATCAGAACTTTCTTCTTATGTAGCAAGAGCCCTGCGGTACACACCTTCTTCTGCCAGCCCTCATTGCTTGAGGGTTGCTTTTATAAATATTGATTTTTTTCCTGTTTTAGCATCATATTCTGTGTTCCTGTGATGAAGTTTCCCCCTTACTTTCAACTGCATCTTCTTGTGTGATCCTTCCCCTATCAACAAGCTCAAATCTTTAAACCCTAGAACATTAAAACCTCAATTATTCTTGCCTCTAGTTGCCTTTGTATTTCCCTTTCCCCTTCCACAAAGCTTTGTAAAAAGGACAGTCTACACTGGCTAACTTCATGGTCTCTTTTCTCATGAATTCTGACTTTTGACCCCTTTACTTCAGGACAACTGCCTATAACATGGCCACAGATCTCCTTTTGGTACTGTTGACTTTCTAGACTATTTCTTTTTCTGTGAAAATGTCTCCTATGGGCTTTTTTTTAAAAAAGATTTTTAAAATTTTATTTATTTGAGAGGTAGAGTTGCAGTGAGAGGGAGAGACAGAGAGAGAAAGAGGTCTTCCATCTGCTATTTCACTCCCCAGATAGCAGCAATGGCCAGAGTTGGGCTGACCCAAAGCCAGGAGCCAGGAGCCAGGAGCTTCCTCTGGGTCTCCCATGCAGGTGCAGGGGCCCAAGAATTTGGGCCATCTTCCACTTCCTTCCCAGGCCATAGCAGAGAGCTGGATTGGAAGAGGAGCAGCTGCGACTAGAACTGGCACCCATATGGGATGCTGGCACTGCAGGTGGAGGCTTTACTCGGTATGCCAAAGTGCTGGCTCCTCCTATATGTTTTTATAAGATGCTTTTCTCTAAGTTCTCTGGGTGTCCTCCAAGTTTTCCAGATTTCCTTTACAGAGCATGAGTAGTCTTCCTCTGCTAACCCATTGGATGTTAAGTTTCCAAGTCCCAAATATTTAACTCCAGCTCTTACCTTTTAAAAAATATTTATTTATTTATTTATCTGAAAGGCAGAGTCACAATGAGGGGAAGATAGAGGCAGAGAGAGAGAGACAGAGAGAGAGAGAGAGAGAGAGAGAGATCTTCCATCAGTTGGTTCACTCCCCAAACAGCTAGACTGGGCCAATCTGAAGCCAGGAGTCAGAGGCCTCCTCCAGGTCTCCACATGGGTGGCAGGAGCCCAAGGAATTGGCCTGTCTTCCATTGCTTTCCCAGGCACACTAGCAGGGAGCTGGCTTGGAAGTGGAGCAATCTAAACTCGAACCAGAGCCCACATGGGATGCAGGAGTCACAAGCAGTGGCCTCACCCACTATACCACAATGTCGGCCCCCAGCTCGCTCTTTTCTCTGTAACTCCAAATGTGTTCTAGCCTCAAACTAAACTTACAATAAGTCCTTCTCTTCCTCTTCCCTCCACCTGGGAAGAAAAGGATTGCCTTGCATAGTACACGAGAGCAGCAAAAACGCCATTTACTCACTCAGTTCAGTATCTTGGTGTTATCACAGGTCACTCCTCTCCCTCAGTCCTCATTTTTAGTTAGTCAATAACTGGAAATATTGATTCTTCCTTCTAAATGTCAAGCTGTCTTCCTCGGGCCCATTGTCTCTGCCCCTTAATTTATGTCCTCATCACCATGGCATAATCTGGTATTTCCAGTTGATCAGTCTGCTTGTAGCTTCTTCCCCATGCATTATTTATTTTATCTTTTTTTTTTTTTTTTTTTTTTTGTCAACAGAGTGGACAGTGAGAGAGAGAGAGAAAGGTCTTCCTTTGCCGTTGGTTCACCCCCCAATGGCTGCTGCGGCCAGCGCGCTGCGTCCAGTGCACCGCGCTGATCCGAAACCAGGAGCCAGGTGCTTCTCCTGGTCTCCCATGCGGGTGCAGGGCCCAAGCATTTGGGCCATTCTCCACTGCACTCCGGGGCCTCAGCAGAGAGCTGAACTGGAAGAGGAGCAACTGGGACAGAATCTGGAGCCCCGACCGGGACTAGAACCCAGTGTACCGGCGCCGCAGGCGGAGGATTAGCCTGTTGCGCTGCGGCACCGGCCTCCCCATGCATTATTATTATTATCCTTCTGAAATAATATGACAACATCACGGTTTTACAGCTTGTGATTCTCCGTAAACAATAAGATAAAATCCAGTTTCTTTTATGTGGTGACCTAGTTTCGGTGTCGGTATTGAGAAGGTAGTCAGAAAGTCCTTATGTTTAAAGTCATCGTGACCCAGTCAACCAGGCAGGGTGTGAATGCTTTGAAATCTATGGCTGAAATGTGAGGGTAGGAATGGATCCAGAAACCATGGAAGAGTAAAATCATTACATTACTGGCACAGAGCCTTCTGTGTCTAAGTTTAGTAAGTATTAACAATTTTTTATATTTTTAAAGATTATTTATTTGAAACAGTTACACAGAGAGAAAGAAAGGCAGAGAGAGGTCATCCATCCGCTGGTTCACTCCCCAAATGGCCTCAACGGCTGGAGCTATGCCGATACGAAGCCAGGAGCCAGGCGCTTCTTCCCAGTGTCCCATGCCGGCAGGGGCCCAAGCACTTGGGCCATCTTCTACTGCTTTCCCAGGCCACAGCAGAGAGCTGGATCAGAAGAGAAGCATCCGAGACTTGAACCGGCGTTCATAAGGGATGCCAGCACTGCAGGCGGTGGCTTTACCTGCTACGCCACAGCGCCAGCCCCCAGTATTAATCACTTACTGTGAGTCAGGTATTATTTAAACACTTTGCATGTGTTAATGAATTTAATCCTCATGACAGCCCTTTGAGATATGTATGATTATTTCTAACATCCATTTTTCCTAATAAGGTTTTTGAGGCATAAGAGGGCAACCAACTTGCTCAAGGTCACATAAGCCATGATACAAGACAAAGTAATCTGGCTTTAAAAGCATGTTGTTATCCATTTGTTATAGCGATCTGTAAGTTTTACCCCAAGGCTATGAAGTTGTCCAATTATAGAATGTGATTAGAGGAGCCCAAGCTGTGGCCCAGCGAGTTAAATCCTTGGCCTGAAGCGCCAGCATCCCATATGGCAGCTCAAGTCCCGGCTGCTCCACTTTTGATCCAGCTCTCTGCTATTTCCTGGGATAGCAGTAGAAGATGTCCCAAGGCCTTGGGCCCCTGCACCCATGTGGGAGACCCAGAAAAAGCTCCTGGCTCCTGACTTCAGATCGTCTCAGCTCTAGCCATTGCAGCCATTTGGGGAGCATACCAGTGGATGGAAGACCTTTCTCTCTTTCTGTGTCTCTACCTCTCTCAGTAACTCTGTCTTTCAAATAAATAATAAAATTAATTAATTAAAAAAAGAGTTGTTAAAAAAAATGTGATTAGAATCCAAGCAGTGATCTGTGCCAATCAGAGGCAGAGAATGGAAGAAAGACACAGAGCAGAAACCTGAGTCAATGTTGTCGCTCTCCGTCTTCGTGGAGGAACGACACAGGACCCTGCGTTGTTCTTTTGTCTGCTCGGCCCTCCCTGGGTTTGCTGCTGGTTCTTCCCGGGTTGGCTACCGTCCCTTGCACCTCCGTGGAAGGGCGGTTCCCCCTAGCCACTTTCCCCACTTCCGCGGGGGAGCGGCACACCGCCGGCCGGCTCTCTCGGGGGCTGCACAGGTGTTCCTGCAGATAGATGTTCCTGGTGCATGTTGTCTCTCTCCTCCTTTATAGTCCTCTTCCACCAATCCCAACTCTGCTACCCACATGCCGAGTACGCTGCTCTCCTCCAATCAGGAGCAAGATCAGCTCCTGCAGCTCAGTCAATCAAATTGGCGAGAGGCAGCTGCATAGAAGTTGTTACTCCCTTCTCAGCGCCATATTGTGGGAGAGCAGATGCATAGAATAAGTCTTAATTCCAGTAACTTAGTCTAGTCCGAGTTGCTCCCCACAAATGTGGCTAAGGACAACCTAAACTTGAAACATAATGTTACAAACAGAATCCTGTCTCCACACCTTTGCAATTCTGTACAATTCTCTCACCCAACACACACACACACACACACACACACACACACGGAGTCTGTGAGAAGCTCTTACTAGAGCAGTGGAATGGTTGACCTAGGGTGTGATGATGGTCCCAGACCATACAAAAAATTTTTTGAAAATGATAAGGGAGGAGAACATAGCAAATACAAAAAAAAAAAAAATGGGATCCAGCTAGATAACTGGACACAGTCTTTAATCCTTCTACCACATGTTTGGAATAAAGACTGGCCTCTAAGAACTGAGATACCCATTCCCTACTCCATTCTTGAATATAAGGAATGGTGATTGGGGCCAGCGCTGTGGTATAGAGGGTAAAAGCCACCGCTTGCAGTGCCAGCATCCCATATGGATGCCAGTTCAGGTCCCAGCCACTTCTGCTTCTGATCCAGCTCTCTGCTGTGGCCTGGGAAAGCAGTGGAGGATGGCCCAAGTGCTTGGGCCCCATGCACCCGCGTGGTAGACCCAGAAGAAGCTCCTGGCTCCTGACTTCAGATAGGCACAGCTCTGTCTTGTTGTGGCCAACTGGGGAGTGAACAAGCGAATGAAGGGCTTCTCTCTGCCTTTCCTCTCTCTGTGTAACTCTGACTTTTAAATAAAAATAAGGGGATCTTTAAAAAAAAATAAGGAAAGGTGATGTCTCTTCTCACAATAGTTGCTAATCAGCACTGTTAAGGGCCTTTAGCAATTCATTTTAGCATTAAAAATGATGTAATTTCTTAGAACTATCTGTTGAAGAAACAGGTCATCCTAATTATCTTAGCAGTGGAAGAACTGTGTTTATTTTAATAGGTCTGGCGGCGATAGGCTAGAAATGAGGCTAAGAGAAAAAAGTCCATTAATGAAGGACTAATGAGGAATTTGGAGTTTCCACAGATACCCCAGGATGAACAGTGTAAAAAAGAGAGGCATACATGAGATAATGATAGAGTAGGATGTGAAGAAAGAATCCATCAGGATGACAGGGAGCTGAAGCAGGCGTTTGGTGCAGTGGTTAAGATGCATGTGGGACACCAACATTCCATCTCAGAATGCCTGGGTTCAAGTCCTAGCAGTGCTCCTCTTTTGATCAAGCCTCCTACTAATGCACACCCTGGGAAGCAGCAGATGATGGCTCAAGTCCTTGGGTCCCTGCCACCCATGTGGGAGACTTAGACTGAATTCCAGTCTCTTTGGCCTACCCCAACCCTGACTGCAGGAATTTGGGGAGTGGACCAGCAGAAGGAACATATCTCTCTTTCTGTCTCTCTGCCTATCAAATAAATAACAAAATAAGTAAGTACAGGGCTGGCGCTGTGGTGCAATGGGTTAAGCCACAGCCTTCAGTGCCAGCATTCCATATGGGCCCCAGCTCAAGTCCCAGCTGCTCCACTTCAAATGCAACTCCCTGCTGATGGGCCTTGGAAAGCAGCAGAAGATGGCCCAAGTCCATGGGCCCCTGCACCCATGTGGGAGACCTAGAAGAAGCTCCTGGCTCATGGTTTTGGGCTGGCCCAGCCACAGCCATTGGGGTCATTCTGGGAGTGAACTGGATGCAGGATCTCTCTATCTCTCCTCTTCATGTAACTCTGCCTTTCAAATAAATAAGTAAATCTTTAAAAAAATTCTAGGCTGTGATCAAAGATCTTTAAAGAAACGTGGTGTCAAATATTCAGTTTTAAGGGGTTTGCTGCAGCATAAATTCATCTTCCTCTTCCCCTACCTTACGCTGTTAAGTCCAAATCTTCAGTGAAAATCTCCTAAACAGAGAGGCCTTGTGTCTGTGACATTTTGAGAAAATCAAGGTAAAGTGGCTGTGTTCTGCTTTTAGAATGATGTAGGATGGGAAAAAAAGAAAAAAAAATACAGCTCAGAGAGGTAAATTTGAGAGAAACCATAAGAATTTAGGATAAACAGGAAATAATAGAGAAACATTAACTCCAAGGATCCTAGAAGATGTTAGCAAGTGAGACTATGTTTCCTATTACGCAGAAGATGCAGACACGGTCCAGGATCGTATCAGACAAGTTCATCTCCCTCCTGCCTGAGGATTGCATGTGATTTCTGGGGCTTGGGGCTGGGTGAGGTTTGCAGTACCTTGATAACTGTCTCTTTCTGTTGCAGCCACTGAGACCTCAGGCCTCAGTCCACACCGACTGCTTCTGCACCATCCTCTCCTCCTTTTCAGAGTCGAGGGAAAGCATCCAAGTCTTATGATATTCCACCAGTGCTTCCTCTTTTTGTTTAAAGGCTTATTTATTTATTTAAAAGGCAGTGTTACAGAGAGGCAGAGAGAGAGAGAGAGAGAGAGAGAGAGAGAGGTCTTCCATCTGCTGGTTCACTCCTCAAATGGTTGCAACGGCCGGAGCTGCGGCAATCCGAAGCCAGGAGCTTCTTTCAGGTCTCCCATGTGGATGCAGGGGCCCAAGGACTTGGGTCATCTTCCACTGCTTTCCCAGGCCATAGCAGAGAGCTGGATAGAAAGTGAAGCAGCCGGGACTCGAACTGGCACCCAAATGGGATGCTGGCACTGCAGGCGGCGGCTTTTACCATCTTTTACACTGACAAATTGGGAGGGTTGGAGATGGCTATTTGCAATAATTTTTCTTGTATCCAAAATTTTATCTTTTGTTTCTGATATTCCTGGTTGTGTCAGTCCTTTGCAGAGGATCACATGCCCACAACTAGTTTGAACAGGGGAATACACATACATAAAAAATATGTGAGGCTGGCATTAGGCCTAGCATTTAAGATACCAGTTAAGACACCCACGTTCCATATAGAGTGCTTGGATTTAATCCCTACCTCTGGCTCCTAACTTCAACTTCCTGCTAATATACACCCTGGGAGGCAGCAGGTGATATCTCAAATACTTGGGTCCGTGCCACCCACTTGGGAGACCTGGACTGGGCTGTAGGATCCTAGCTTTGGCCTGGCCCAGCCCTGTTGTTGTGGACATTTGGAGAGTGAATCAGTGTATGGGAATGCTGTGTGTGTGTGCGTATCTGTATGTCTGCGTCTCTGCCTCTTAAGTAAAAAGTTAAACAATAGTAAGTTTAAGTAACAAACTAACACCAACAAATACTGTTTAGTCGCATTGGCTTTACAGCATTTTTTCTCAGGAGGTCAAAAGATTGCTTATAAAATAATAGTACTGTAAAGTAATGAAACTACATTTTGTTCTGTTGCTAATTTGTCCTCCGAGCTAACACTAATTATTTAAAAACTTGAAACTGTTTAGTGTCCCAAAGTCAGAGAGATCAGCAAATTATAATCCACAGGCTAAACTGAACCCTTTGCTTGCTTTTATAAGTAGTTAAAAAAAGTCAAAAGAAGATTAGTATTTTGTAAGTCATAAAAATGGCACAAAATTAAATGTTAGTGTTCATAAACAAAGCTTTGTTGGGAGATAGCCATACTTACTCATTTACATATTTTCCATGGCTGCTTTCACTCTCAACCACAATGTTGAGTCATTGCAACAGAGTGTA
Source organism: Oryctolagus cuniculus (assembly GCF_964237555.1). Classification (NCBI taxonomy): domain Eukaryota; kingdom Metazoa; phylum Chordata; class Mammalia; order Lagomorpha; family Leporidae; genus Oryctolagus; species Oryctolagus cuniculus. The sequence continues at coordinate 72,320,698 of NC_091433.1, read as the reverse complement.
TACAGCCCATAATGCCAAAAATATTTAAGATCTGGCTGCTAGTGTTTGAATGTTCCCAATGAAATACATGTTGAAATTTCATTCTCATCGTGGGGTATTACAGGAGAGGCAGGTGAGATTTTTCAGAGGTGAAAATTTTTCAGAGGTCTGCACTAGTGAGCAGATTAACCCACTCAGTGACCCATGGGTTTATGGGTTATCTCAAGAGTGGGTCTGTTATAAAAAGCCCCTTTGATCCGCCTCTTGCATATATCCCACTTATCATGAGATGGCATGTGTTACCTTGGGAGTCTACACAGGGTCTGCACCAGCAAGAAGACCCTCCATTTCCCTTTTCTTTTTTTTTTTTTAAGATTTATTTAGTTACTTATTTATTTATTTATTTGAAAGAGTTTCAGAGAGAGAAAGAGGTCTTCCAAGTGCTGGTTCACTCCCCAAATGACCACAATGGACAGAGCTGAACTGAGCTGATCCAAAGCCAGGAGCCAGGAGCTTCTTCCAGGTCTCCCACATGGGTGCAGGCCACACTGGTGCAGGGGCCCAAGGCTTTGGGCCAATCTTCTACTGCTTTCCCAGGCCATAGCAGAAAGCTCCGATGGTGCCCATACAGGATTCCAGCACTGCAGGTTGGTGCTTTAACCCACTGCGCCACAGCCCCAGCCCCCCCTCCATAGCCCTGTAACCTCGGATCTCTCAGCTTGCTGAAACGTGAGCTAAATAAACCTCTTTTTCTTTTAAATTCCCCAGTCTCAGGTACTTTGCTTTAGCAACAGAAGATCAGCAAAGACACTGCTTTTTCCAGAAAAAATTTGCCAGTCCCTGCCTTATACGAGTCTTTTTCACCTATTGTCAGAGTTTGATTTGCTTGAGAGCAGAGCCTTTTATGGCCCACCTGACCATCTAACATGTCCAGGAAATTATTTACTACTCTCCTGATAAAGTAAAACATTCTAATGTCTCTTACTTTGTCAATCTGAGTCCACACAAAATTTGCCAGTTCTCCTCTGACTTCGAATCTTTCTCTGGGAAGGAGAGATGCACTGTGGGAAGCCTTTTTATGGTAAAAGAGAAAAACTTAGATAGCTGTAGCTTCCCTAGAGAACACAGAGAATCTAGTGTAATCAATGTAATACTGGCCATGTTGGGCCCTCCTCCAGTGTGGAATGTACATGTACTGTAAGGCACTTAACTAATCTAGTTGTTACCTATAGAACTCCTTATTCCTGTGAGAAAGGACACTTTCTTGGCCCAGACTTAAGGTTTTACTAAGTCATTCCAGATTATCCCCTTATAACCATGACACTCACAGGTCCGTATTTCATATAATTTTGTTTTCAGAGGTAGAGTTTCTAAAACAAAAGTGGAGATTTAATTTTCATGCATTGCTAACGTTTGTCTTATGAATCAGAAGCTAAAAATGGCATGAGCCCATATTTCCATGTCTTTGGAATCCTCCCTTCTATTTACTTGATTTCCTTACTTAATTAACATCCTACCTCTACTGCTATTTTATACTTTTTGCTAGGGGGAAAAGATATTATCTTTTTTCCATTGTAGCTTTTAATCATTACTCATAACTCTTTTTAAACTTCTCCAACTTAAGTTCTGGGAAGCAAGCACTCCACACAGGATTATACTATTATAACTCTGGTTGGGCTTTCAATGGATAGGAAATATGGGGTAAGACACAAGTGGGCTTCAAAAAGCTCATGGAAAATGGAATTGAAAGATATGTTTAGGTCCTGGCATTGTGGTACAGTGGGTTAAGCCACAGCTTGCAATATTCAAGTGTCAGCTTGAGTCCTGGCTGCCCTGCTTCTGATCCAGCTCCCTGTTAATGTTTCTGGGAAAGCAGCAGAACATGGCCCAAGTACTTGGGCCCCTGCCATACACACGTGGGAGACCCAAATGGAGTTCCAGGCTCCAGGCTTCAGCCTGGCCCAGCTGCAGCCATTGAGGCCATCTGGGAAGTGAACCAGCAGATGGAAGGTGGTTCTCTCTCTTTCTGTCACTCTGCCTTTCAAGTAAATAAACCTTCTGCAAAATGAGTTTCTTTGGAAATTCATGCATAATTTTTCAGAATATACATTTCCATGAAATCTTGGAAGCTCTTTTGTATATCGCCTCAAGAATAAATACAAGGAAAATACAAGGAGAAGTATATGTTAAGTACAATGCTATAGAAGTAAAGCCATGTAAAGACTGATGAAATGCAAATATGGGTGAAATTATCAGATTCATGAAGTGTACATTTATTCAATAACTGGTTTTTGAAAGAAAAGAATGCAAATTCGTTATGATGGAAAGGGCAGCTTAGACTGGTGTACATGAATATTGCATGTGGTGTGCCAGACTCTAGTAATGAAGAATCTGAACTAGGCAGTAATGAGAGAGGTCAGAGTAATCAGATATCTGGAAAAACAGCAAGGTAAGGAGAACCTTGAATCATTACTTATGCATATGGCATTGATATAATAATTGATCTAATTATATGTTAACTTCAGAGTTTTTTTAATCAAAAGAAGTGCTTAAGGAAAAAGAAATCACAGTTAATACGATTTTCTCAAGGCAAAGGCTAGACCACTATTTCTCAATTGGGAGTAGTATTTGCTACCCTCAAATCCAGTAAATACTTGGCAATCAATGTCTGCAAATATTTTTATTTTTTAGGACAGGGGATACTTCAAGTATCCAATGGGTAGAAACTATGGGTGCTGCAAAACATCTCTCAGTGCATAGAACAGCCCCCTACAAGGATTCAATAGCCCACAACTTTAATAGTACAAAGTTTAAGAAACTCTGGGCTGGAGGCCAGTGGCATAGTAAATTACGCTGCCACTTGTAGCACAAACACTCCACATAGGTGCCAGTTCAAGTCCTGACTGCTCCACTTCCAATCCAGTTCCTTGCTAATGTGTCTGGGAAAACAGCAGAAGATGGCCCAAGTGCTTGGGCTCCTGTACCCACATGGGAGACATGGATGAAGCTCCTGGCTCCTGGCTTCAGTCTGGCCCAACCCTGGCCATTGCAGCCATTTGGGGAGTGAACAAGCAAATGGAAGACTACTCTCCACCTCTGCCTCTCCCTTTGTGTAACTCTGCCTTTCAAATAAATCTTAAAGAAAGAAACTCTGTGCTGGATGAGACAGAAAGTCCTTAATTTTACCCAAAGGGATAATGTGGGGAGCAACTCGGACTAGACTAAGTTACTGGAATTAAGACTTATTCTATGCATCTGCTCTCCCACAATATGGCGCTGGGAGAGGAGGAAACAGCTTCTACACAGCTGCCTCCAGTTCAACCAATAAACAGCAGGACCTGCTCCTGATTGGAGGAGAGCAGCGTACTCGGCGTGTGGGCAGCAGAGTTGGGATTGGTGGAAGAGGACTATAAAGGAGGAGAGAGCCAACATGCACCAGGAACACCTGAAGGAACACCTGTGCAGCCCCCAAGAGAGCCGGCCGGCGGTGTGCCACTCCCCTGCGGAAGTGGGGAATGTGGCAGGGGGAACCACCCTTCCACGGAGGTGGAAGGGTCGGTAGCCAACCGGGGAAGAACCAGCAGCAAACCCGGGGAGGGCCGAGCAGACAAAAGAACAGCGCAGGGCCCTGTGTTGTTACTCCACGGAGAGGGGGAGCGACAGGATAAGACTCGGAGACTCCAATGAATCCCCTGTTTGGTATGACTGACATCTTCCACTAAGTTACCCACAAAGTTAAAATCAGTTATATTCTTTCAGGAATCTTTCTATTGATTAAATTAAAGATTAGGGGAGAGGCAGAGGCAGAGAGTGCTCCCATTTGTTGGTTGACCTCCCAAAAGCGCTTAATGGCTAGGGATAGATCAGGGCCATAGCCAGGAGCAGAAAATGCAATCAAGTTTCCCACGTGGGTGACAGGAACCCAATTATTTGGGCCTTCCTGGGGTCTGCATTGGTGGGAAGATGGAGTGAGAAGCCAGAGCCAGATGTCAAACTCGGGCATTCCAATGTGGAATGCAGGTATCTTAACCTCTAAGCTAAATACTTGCTTACCTTTTAAGAATATTTCAAAATTAATTAAAGGTTATACTCTTAATAGACTTTGTGTTTACAGTCATCAACATGGAAGAATCTCATAAATACAATGCTGAAGGAAAAAGCAAGTTAGGTAAGAAAATATTTAGTATAATACTATTTATGTACAATTTGAAAACAATCCAAACTAAACACTATATTATTTTGGGATATCCATTTCATACAGAGAAATGAAGGAAAGGAAATGCTGAATTCAGGGTACTAAGTGTGGAGAAAAGCATAGCAGTGTGGGTGGGATCATTAATCATTCTGAGCTCACATTTGAAATTGCATTTTTAGGCCGGCGCTGCGGCTCACTAGGCTAATCCTCCGCCTTGCGGCGCCGGCACACCAGGTTCTAGTCCTGGTCGGGGCGCCGGATTCTGTCCTGGTTGCCCCTCTTCCAGGCCAGCTATCTGCTGTGGCCAGGGAGTGCAGTGGAGGATGGCCCAAGTGCCTGGGCCCTGCACCCCATGGGAGACCAGGAGAAGCACCTGGCTCCTGCCATCGGATCGGCGCGGCGCGGCCATTGGAGGGTGAACCAATGGCAAAAGGAAGACCTTTCTCTGTCTCTCTCTCACTGTCCACTCTGACTGTAAAAAAAATAAATAAATAAAAAGAAATTGCATTTTTAGGTTAGGTAGTGGGTTCTCGAGTATATTAAATGGTTGTATTTTATAATTTACATATATTTTATATGTTCTTTGGGGTATATAAAGAATCACATAATTAAAACAATTCAATTATAATAGTGCTGAAAATTTTCCTTTATGTTGTATCACCACCTACAGGTTAAATGTAGGTACTGAATTTAACTTTTTTTTTTTTTTTTAAGACCAAATTAATGAACATCAAAATAAGTGAACTCTGCAGGGCACTGGAGATACAAAGAAATACAACAGACAGGGTTTTGGCTTTATTCGCTATGATAATCCATTTGTGGCTGAGTAGCATGAAGACTATATTAAAGAGACAAACAATATAGCACAAAATATAAGCACCGCTGGGTCCGTGTTCCACTAAAAAAACAAACAAACAAAAAACAATAGTATTGTATATATCATGCAACTGACTTAGTTTATGTTAATCCAAATCCAAACTCCTTAATTTATTCATTCTGCTATCATCTTAGGCCAGGACTTCATTAATCATGTCAGTTACCATGTGTTCTCTTTATCTTCTGTTTTCACCTTCCTGCTGTGTACCAAACATTGCCACTAGATTGAAGTCTTAAAATGAACATTTCATATCATTGCTCTCTTCCAAAATAGTAAATGGTTTTATACTACTTGCAGAATAAATTCAAACTCTTTGCATTGGTAGTTGAGGCTTTCTAGAGTTTAGAGCCAACCTGTTCATCAGTCTTGCCATTGCTCAGTTCTCCGTCCTTCATCCCAAATAAGTTTTGGACTTCAGCCAGTCTGGCTTCTGTTGTCCACTACTTATTTCAGATGTATTATCTGGGGTGTCTTGCTTCCTTGAACTTCATGCTGCCATTTAGACACCCTTCCCCCATCTTTTAATGCATTTGTTACATTGTCCTAAATGTGGAAAACTGAAATGCAACTTCAACAAATATTTTTAATGACTACTGTTGTGTCTCCCATCTCCTTCCACAGATTCCACCATAATTTCATCCTACATAGACATTTGGGGTCCATAATTATCTTTAAACAATTCCTATTGTTTTTCTCAATTGCTAAATCACCTATTGTTGATATCATTTACTTAATATAGTCATACTCTACTGATAATAAACTGATGTTTCCATAGGTTTGTCTTCTAAATTAGATGTTAAATTTTTCTAAGTCAGAGGTAATTATTTTTTATTTTTTTTATTCATCTGAAAGGCAAAGTTACAGAGAAGGAGAGAGAATCTTCCGTCCACTGGTTCACTTCCCAAATGCCACAACAGGGAGGCTGAAGCCAGGAACCAAGACCTTCTTCCAGGTCTCCCACACGTGTGCAGGGGCCCAAGGACTTGGGCCATCTTCTACTGCTCTCCCAGGCCATAGCAGAGAGCTGGATCGGAAGTGGAGCAGCTGGGACTCGAACCAATGCCATATGGGGTGCTGGCACTGCAGGTAGCAGCTTTACCCACTGCCCCACACATGTAAAATGTCTGATTCCTCCCACCACCTAACAGACATAATACTAGTATGACATTGACATTTTGGGGGTTCAGGAATTCAGAAAACAATGATCAGCAAAATAAATGTAATAATGTTTAATTGAATCATTTTAATTACATCAGTTTCTATATACATTAAAAAGAAAAATGCATGCATACAACAAAATTATAATGATAGTCATTATTTGGGGGGCCTTTATGTATTTTCTGATACAATTTTTAAAAATTCCTCCAAGGAATTAAGTAGATCTTAGTTTAAAAGTAGCTTTATTACTTGGAGCTGCAAGAACTTTGATTTTAATCATTCAATTGTTAAATGAGTTGATAGAGAAACAATCTCTTGAGTGTAGTTTTGAGAATTAAAAACACCACGCTAAATGAAGTGCTTAATACTGTGTGTGAAATAACACAAAATCTAAGAAAACATTTTGAAAGTCCCTTCAAGTTAGGCAATTCATAGGTGGAACAATTGAAGCCCAGAAAAGGTATCTTGCCCAAGATCTTAGAGTGATGGAATTAGGATAGGGCATTCTATATATTTTTTTTTTTTTTTTTTGACAGGCAGAGTGGACAGTGAGAGAGAGAGAGACAGAGAGAGAAAGGTCTTCCTTTGCCGTTGGTTCACCCTCCAATGGCCGCCGCGGCCGGCGCGCTGCGGCCGGCGCACCGCACCGATCCGATGGCAGGAGCCAGGAGCCAGGTGCTTTTCCTGGTCTCCCATGGGGTGCAGGGCCCAAGCACCTGGGCCATCCTCCACTGCACTCCCTGGCCACAGCAGAGGGCTGGCCTGGAAGAGGGGCAACCGGGACAGAATCCGGCGCCCCAACCGGGACTAGAACCTGGTGTGCCGGCGCCGCTAGGCGGAGGATTAGCCTAGTGAGCCGCGGCGACGGCCAGGGCATTCTATATTAAAACAAACATCTAACCAGTTAGTTACTCTGTGCTCTGAGCTGCACGGCACTTTCTCTTACTATACAGAATTTATTGACATCACATTTCATTTTACATCCCTTGCTAAAAACATGAGCTTTTCAAGGTCAGGGTGTTTGTTTTCGTTGCCTCAATAGTCCTTAGCAATATTAGACCCACAGAATGTACAAAAAAGTGCATGACAAACAGTGTCAATGATCATTGCACTGATGACTGAAGCTGGATAATAGCGAACTGCAGTGGGCTGGAAGAGCTTTCTTCTGAACTGTGTACCGAGATGCAATTTCATCTACCGGTTTCGTGAACAACTTGTTGGAACCCAGAAACCCGTTATTCTTCCCTCCCTACCATCCTTTTTCCTATAAAAAAACTTTTTAAGTCTTAAAAGTAGAATGTCTTTGCACCCAACAAGTGTTTTCAGTTTTCAGCCACGCACATTAACGTTACTGCAGTTTTAAACTAGAAGCTGTCAACTCACTAATCTTCATTTAGAACTGTTAACAGAAGCATTTGAAAAAGAGAGAATTCAGAGACACACAGCTTCGTGGAAAATTTCCCGAGATTACATTCTCATTGAAAGCACCTGGCTCTTCCAAGGAAAAAGTAGGGCCTTAATCCAAAGCCGGCATTAGGTATGAACAGTATTTTTGATTCTCTCATTAACAAGACGTCAGGCCACTTATTTCATTCTCGCGGGTTTATCTCCTCATGGAAAAAATGACGCTTGGATTAGTGTTAAAAGCCTTTTTGTAGACTTCCTTTGGCAACTGGAATACCAGTGGGCAGGGAACAGAAAGAGCAACCCAGGTCTTCCTCCCGCACCGTCCGGATCTGACACGCCCACGCAAAACCCAGCGGGCCTCTGCTCCTCTCCCTCCTGCCGATGCGGCTCAATTTTACTTCCGCACAGGCCTCGAGCCTCGTGCGCTGAAAAAGCGCACGGCATTCTGGGATTTGTAGTCCTCCGCCGTGTGATGTGGGAGTTATTTATAAATCTCACTGTCGCATTGGCATTCTGGGATATGTAGTCTCCGTTCGGTCGTTTGCGTAATCTGTTCCCACCTCAAGAGCCAGAAATGATACCACAGACTTCGGCGGGTCACATGACTCCAGTCTAGCGCGTACAGAGATCGCACTGCGGCTCCCGCCTGGGCGAGTTCTCGCGTCCGCGCGGCCGTTGCTGAGGAGACGGCGCATGTCTCCCGGCGCGTGGCCCCCTCTGCAGTCCCCCCGCCCCTCTTCTCCCACCACAATGAGATCCTAAGATGGCGGTGGCTGCGGCGGTTGGCGCCCAGTGGCTAAAGTAGAAAAGGCGGCCATTGGGCCCTAGGCAGCCAGGAAACTTGTGGACCTCCCCGCCGCGATCTGTAAGGGAGAACCGCTGCCAGCGGCGGGTCGTGGGGCTGACCGCCACGCCGCCCCCGGCATGAGAGGCTGCTTCGTTTACAGGTAAACGCCTGCGCGTCCCCAGCCCTAGGCAACCGAGGGCAGCGCGCCCCAGGGGCGGGAGCGCCACGGCTCTGGGACACTTGACCCTGTTAGGCCTGGCCCTGGGCCCACCCCTCCTCAGCAGTCTTTTGGGTTTTCTGGCTTCCTATTTCGCGTCCCTTAGGCAGACGGCCCGCCCCCTTTCCCGGGACCGAGCGACGGGACGGGGTGAGCATCGGGGGAAGCTCTGGCAACTGCAGAATCTCCTTCTTTCCTCCCCGCCCTTCTTGTTCTGGGTTTGGGGAGGTGGCTGCTCTGCGTCTCGGGTGCTCCGGGAATGCCCCTTGCGGGTGGAGGAAGCGGAGCGGGGGCTGTCGTTGGGGTGCTCGGGGCTCGGAGTCCAGTTCCCAGGAGAGAGGCCTTGGTGGCCATAGTTCGTCGCATCACCGCGCTCCCTACCCCTCTGCCTCCCTCCCCTGCCCCCCAGTTCTAGTCTGGGGCTGCCGCCTTCCCGAATTTTGGGTGGGAGTGAGACGACTTGCCGCGTCGGGGTGGGCGCTGTGAACAGTGAAATTGCTGCTGTCTCGGGTATTCTTAGAGCAGAAAGGCCAGGTTGAGGCGTTCCTGACCGGGGCCGGAGGGGTGGTTTATTACTTGCGAAGGGAATCTTGACTCAAGTAGCCCGACCCCACTCCCATCCTGCAGTCCTACTGAGATTGAGTCTAGGATCGAGGAGAACTTAGTCCCAAGTGGGAGTCGGGAAGCGTCGCTTTGCTATTGGAGAAACTGGTGTTTGGGGGTTAGGACTTAGGCCTCGCTGGGAGTCCGGTGAGTGAACTTTTCATCCCGCGGCCCACTCCTCAGGAGCTCGCCTTGTGTGAATGTTTTTCCTGGCAGATGTGAGGTTTTTGTGGTATGAAATGCCGGTAACGGATCGTATTTTTGACGTTGGAAGAAGCGGGCTTTCTGGGCGCCTTTACCACCTCCGCCCCTAAACTGCCTCCCAGACTCCGCCCTCTGGTGTTCTCTGGTTACCGGAGCTTCGGGTGCACCTGCTCCTTTCTTTCCCTATCACCTTCCTGGTGAGGGCCATTGTACACCGTTAGAATATTGAATATTTGTACTGAAGCTAAACCTTGGGTTTATGTATTACCAAGTGTGTTAAGAAATAGCTTTTAGGCAAATTTTTTTCATCGTTGAATATTCAGAGTTCTTGAATAGTTTGAGGTATACGAAGCTAATGGCCTGGTCAGTCAGAAGAGTGTACTTTGACATGCATCTTTAAATGATAATGTTAACCATTTTCATTATATTCCAATGTAGATTTAAGATGTCGATTTGCTGTTTGGTAGGACCTTTGAGAGTGGGGGTGAAAAGAGGTTTAAAGGTTTCTGTATGCATTGTTTTCCAAAGTAGAGTAGCTTGAGTTTAAAATATTGGTAAATTTTTCCTTTTTTGTTGATTTTTAAGCATATTTTTGAGGATAAAATACAGTATTGTATACTTCAGAGTGTAAGCTAAGAATTTACTAAAGTTTTTTTTTTTTTTTTTTTAATAAGAAGAAGACAACAGCTTTGAAGTGTGGAGTGGGAAAGGAACTGTTTCCAAGCTGCAAAAACTAGTTCCTAAACAGGTAATTTGACATCATTATATGTATTGTTCTTTGTATTATTGTTGAAGAGGACTTTATAGAGGGGACAGTTGTCAGAATTCTAGTGCATGATTGAGAGCCCTCTACATAGTAATCATCCAGAGTTTGCTACCCTGTTTGCCTTGCTTTTTTGGTGTGCTGCTTTGGTCTGCCCTCATATTTTTGTTAGAAAAGGGCTGTGCCATTCCTAATTAAATACTAGAATGGTTTATACAATACCCATTTCTCTGTGTTCACAGAATTTCTTCAGCTCATTTGAGTTTGAATCTATGCTAACACAGCTGTTTGGATTGTTTCTCTTTCTAAATATTTCATCTTAAGCTGTTTTCTTACATATTTTACTAATTTCTAATTTATCAATTTAAATTTATAAATTTACTAATTTATCAAGTCTTCTTTTTTTGAGTTTGTTATCCTTAAGGTGGATGAATTCTTTTGATTGTCTGAACTTACTTTTAGCGTTAGTTTTGTGCATGGTGCACTGTCGTAATGTGTTTTATATAGAGATATTCTCTAACCAGCAGAAAGAAGTCAGTGCTGGGGAATGTAGATTCGCTGAAGAAAAGTTAAATAATTGTTTGCTAAGGACACTTGAACAATTAAATGGCTAAAGGTCGATAATTAGAATAAATTTTGTTAAAAATGTTCAGAAACAGTTGGTCTTAAGAAAAACCTCAGAAATAGGGTGAATTTAACTGTTAAATTTCTAAGAAATTCTATTTTTAAAATTTAATAGATTCTTTCTACAAAAGCAGACAGTTTCAGCTCCTTTATAAGGATCTGAAATGAGGCTACTGTCAGTAAATACAAATTGCTAGTTGACTTGCATCTCTTTTTTTATTCAAAATTTTTTAAAGATTTATTTATTTATTTATTTGAAAGAGTTTCACAGACAGAGAAGGCGAGGCAGAGAGAGGTCTTCCGTCCACTGGTTCGCTCCCCAACTGGCTGCAAGGCCAGAGCTGCGCCGATCTGAGACCAGGAGTCAGGAGCTTCTTATGGGTCTCCCACATGGGTACAGGGGCCCAAGGACTTGGGCCATCTTCTGTTGCTTTCCCAGCCATAGCAGAGAGCTGGTTCAGAAGTAGAGCAGCCGGGACTTGAACCAGCGACCATACGGGATGCTGGCACTGCAGGCAGTGGCCTCACCTGCTATGCCACAGCACTGGCCCCGGCTTACATCTTAATTATGAATTATGATTCTGTTTTTTTTTCTGGAAGATTAACAAAGTAGGACAAGAAAAATAGAACTCAGGGGAAAGGTCATATGTGAGTGTGTGTTAGAATTGTTAGCATTACAGTGCTGTATAGTGGACATTTGGTAAAATAAAAAGAATTGTAAAAGCAGTTATAAAATAATTTCCCTTTTAACACATTAGGAAGGATGGATAGAGGAATAAAAATATAGGGTCATTTAGTTAACTTTCATTGGAAGACCTTGGTTTCCTTAATAGGGACTTGGCCATTTCTTTAAAAAAGAGACAAGTGGATTTGAGAGTTGGGAAAAATTAGAAAGGGTTTGGAATAATCATCATACAAGAGGAACAAAAAAACCAATAAGAGATTCATAGCAATACATTCATTTTGTAAATTTGTTTTTAAAGAATTATTTATTTATTTGAGAGGTAGAGTTACAGACAGTGAGAGGGAGAGACAGACAGAAAGGTCTTTCATCTGTTGGTTTACTCCCCAAGTGACTCCACAGTCAGTGCTGGGCCAATCTGAAGCCAGGAGCCAGGAGCTTCTTTCAGGTTTCCCACGCAGGTGCAGGGGCCCAAGCACTTGGGCCATCTTCTACTGCTTTCCCAGGCCATAAGCAGGGAACTGAATCAGAAGAGAAGCAGCCAGGACTAGAACAGGTACCCATATGGGATGCTGGTGCCACAGGCTTAGGATTAACCTAATGCACCACAGTGCCGGTTCCTTCATTTTGTAAATTTAATTGAGTGCCTATTAGGTACGTATGATAAATTTGAAAAGGTATGTGTTGAAATAATACACCTTAATAGTAGAAACAGTCATGTTATGACTATTTCCGCACTGTTGGACAGCTTGAGAATAGAGTCAAAGAGAATAGGTGGTAGAGTTTATCCAGAATTGAGGTGACATTGTGAACAAATAGGTGAGGAAGTTAAGGATGCTAGCATGACATTTTTGAAATAGCTTATTTAGGTTTTGGTTTGGGTTTGAATATAGAAGCAAGGGATTAATGAATTCAAGGACAGAGATATGATTAAGAGGCTAGAAGTATTCGAGAGTTGAGAACACCTTCTGGCAGGAATGAGGAAGTGAGAGAAATAGGATACTTAAGATCAGAAAGAATTTTACAAGTTTAGGGTCTTGAACAAATTACCAGTTCAGAGAGAGGAAAGATGGAATCGAGAAGATAACTCCGCCTGCGGCGCTGGCATACCATATGGGTGCTGGTTCTAGTCCCGGTTGCTCCTCTTCCAGTCCAGCTGTCTGCTGTGGCCCAGGAGGGCAGTGGAAGATGGCTCAAGTGCTTGGGCCCCTGCACCCGCGTGAGAGACCTGAAAGAAGCTCCTGGCTCCTGGCTTCGGATTGGCCCAGCACCAGCTGTGGAGTCACTTGAGGAATGAACCAACAGATGAAAGACCTCTCTGTCTGTCTCTCCCTCTCACTGTCTGTAGCTCTACCTCTCAAATAAATAAATAAAATCTTTAATAAAAAAAAAAAAAAGATAAGAAGGACATTGGAATTGAGGCCAGAGTCTTAGAAAATTCAACAGAAATTAAGTAGAGAGTGAAAGCATGAGCTGGTTATTACCAAGAAAAGTGCAAAACTGTCTTGGGTAGAACAGTTGGCACTTGTGCCCAAAATAGGGAAAGTGATATTTTTAATGGCTATTTTATTCAAGAGAGGAAAGGTTAAGCATGAATTAAGTAAGAATGCTCTGAAACTGGTATCCTTTTTCCATGAATTCAGAATAGGAAGAATAGTATCTTCTTTTAGAGGTGATTTCCTTGGAAATGGTGCTGTTAGAGGGATTTGTGATTTTACTGAAAACCAGTAAGTAGGGGAATGTTTCAGAGTAGATAGAGGACGCATAGGGAGTTAGTAATAGTCCAGGGGAAGAGCATGATAGGAGGAGCTGTTACCAGTGAGGATGAGGTAGACTGGCATTAAAGATAAGGATCTGAGGCCAGTTGCAGTAACTGGAACTACTCATTTTTCTTAGAGAATAATATGTAGTTATTACTAAGGAAGATAGATTTTTAGATACAACTTATAGGGATGGAGAGGTTTTAGCAAACAGATTTTTATGTATCAGGAGATTAACCGACCTCAGGGTTCTCAGTTTTTTGTTTTTGTTTTTAAAGAAAGTAAGGATATATTACATTTTGTTGGTGTAAAAAAGGTTGACATAGAATAAGGAACTGTATTGTGAGATAGACATATGTAATCCTTGGTACACCATGAGGTCTTATCAAATGTTTTCTGATTCAAATTGTTATATTTTGTTGTAGTTTATTTACCCACTTTCCCCCAATATCTCAGGGGTTACAGGGTGTTTTTCTTTTAATAAATTTTTTTTGATTAATTATAGGTGTATTATTCTTTTTTAAAATTGAGAGAGCAAGCCCGGGTTCCCCTAAACACTGATTGGCTTCCCAAATGTCTACAGTTGCCAGGGCTAGGCCAAGGCCAAGGCCAAGGCCAAAGCTAGGAAACTGGGAACTCAATCCTTCTCTCTCACCTAAATGATAGGAACCCAATTATTTGAGCCATTACCACAATCCCTAGGATCTGCATTAAGGAGATGTTAGAAGTAGGAGCTAGAGCCATGTATTGAACCCTGGTACCCCAGTATGGGACATAGACATCCTAGTCATCATTTTAACCTCTAGGCCAAATCCCTATTTCATATAGAGGTATCTGTTTTAAAGATATTTTTTTCTTTGTTTATTTGAAAGAGCTACAAAGAGAGAGCTTTCATTTGCTAGTTCATTCCCCAAAAGGCTGCAACAGCCAGGTCTGGACCAGGCCAAATCCAGGAGCCAAGAACTCCATCTTGGTCTCTCATGTGGGTGACAAGAGCCCAAGTACTTGGGCCATCTTTCACTGCCTTCCTAGGTGCATTAGCAAGGGGATGGTTTGGAATTGGAGCAACTGGGACTTGAACCAGTGCTCTGATATGGGATGCTGGTGTAGCAAGCAGCAGATTAACCTACTATGCCACAATGCTGGCTCTTAGAAGAATCATGTTTTAGAAATTTATTGAATTTTTAGTCTAACAGTGAATAGGCTATGGAAAATGCACCCTGTCATTCTTTAAATACATGACCATTTTAAATACAGACAAGAAGTTAAGGAATTTTTCAAAGAAAGCTGGCTAAACAACACAAAATACCAAATACCTAGCCATTTTCTTCTCTGTTTCCATTAAAAGTGCTCAGTTGTATACTGTATTAAGGCCCTCAAAGCAGTGTGCTTTTTATAATTAGTAAAGTAAATACCTCAGGTAGTACAGTAGAAAACTTGTACTGATATACAAACTATCAGCTTTGGTTATTTTATTACTAACATTTAGGGGGAAATATAAGCATTCTATAATATTATTAAAAAATTAGAATTTCTAAATTTTTGATTTATAGCTATCAGTGGAGAAGTAAGGTATTTCAAGAAGGTAGTTGGGGTCAGTGCTGTGGTACTGCAGGTTAAAGCCCTGGCTTGCAGTGCTGGCATCCCATATGGGCACAGGTTTGAGTCCTAGCTGCTCCTCTTCTGATCCAGCTCTCTGCTATGGCCTGGGAAAGCAGTAGAAGATGGCCCAAGGAGGGCCCCTGCAACCATGTGGGAGACTCAGAGGAAGCTCCTGGCTCCTGGCTTCAGATCAGCTCAGCTCTGGCTGTTGCTGTCATTTGGGAAGAGAATCAGTGGATGGAAGACCTCTCTCTCTCTGGCTATACCTCTTTCTGTAACTCTTTCAAATAAATAAAATAAAAATCTTTAAAAGAAAAAAAAAGGTGGTTATAAGTAATTTAATGCTATTTGAGAAATAATTTTAAAAATTATAGGCAAATTTCTTGTTTAGATTTCTTTGAGCTTCTTTAACTTTTACTTTTTGTTTTTTTTTAAAGATTTTATTTATTTATTTATTTGAGAGGTAGAGTTACAGACAGTGAAAGGAAGAAACAGACAGAAAGGTCTTTCTTCTGTTGGTTCACTCCCCAAATGGCCACAATGACCGGAGCTATGCCTATCCAAAGCTAGGAGTCATATGCTTCTTCCTGGTCTCCCATGTGGGTGCAGGGGCCCAAGCACGTGGGCCGTCTTCTACTGCTTTCCCAGGCCATAGCAGAGAGCTGGACTAGAAGAGGAACAGCCGGGACTAAAACCGGCGCCCATATGGTATGCCGGCACCGCAGGCAGAGGATTAACCTACTGTGCCACAGCGCTGGCCCCTACCTTTCACTTTTATTTACTTATTAATTATATATTTATTTATTTGAAAGGCAGAGTTACAGAAAGAGATCAGTCTTCTATCTTCTGGCTCATTCCCCAAATGATCATAATATCAGGAGCCTAGAATTCTGTCTGGGTCTCCCATGTGGGTGGTAGCGTCCCAGGTACTTTGATCATCTCCAGTTGCTTTCCCAGGCACATTAGCAGGGAACTGGATGAGAAGTGGAGCAATCAGGACCTGAATCAGTGCTCATGTAGAATGTCAGGATTTTCTTCAAAGAGGTCATTGATGGAGCAGATGTTTGGTTTAGTGGTTAAGATACCTCTTGAGACATCTATATCCCATATCAGCATACTTGGATTTGAATCAGAGCTCTGTTCCCAGTTCTAGCTTTCTGTTAATGTCCAACTTGGGAAGCAATGGATGGTGACTCGAGTAGTTTGATCACTGTCACTCATGTGAGAAATCTATATTATGTTCCTGGTGTTTGCTTCCTGGTTTAAACTTGACCCAGTTCTGGCCATTGTGGGCATTTGGGGAGTGAACCAGTGCATGAAAACAGCCTCTCTCTGTAATAAATGTAAATAATTAAATAATGTAAATAATTAAAAACAAAATAAAAAGGCCTCTGAAAATAGCTTAAAATTACCATAGTATATTTTCATTTTGTGTCCTTATTTTGAAGCCCAATAAGGCTGCCAGATATACCTAAGTGAATCTCAGAATAGTTTGTTTTGTTCAAGGTGTAGTATAGAAAGAAATGCTTGTTTAGAAAATTTTTTAAAAATCTGTTCAATTTCCCTTACTGTCATCTGTCATCAACACCAATTGTTTCCAGCAGTTGAACTTATTTATTGTCTTTCTGTTAAACCTGCCTGGAAAAATCCCAGCCTTGGATGGACTCTGGAGTGTTTCTACCAAGGCTGTGGAGCACTGCTGGGAAAAAAAATTTGCAATGCATATTAGTGATATCAGTGAATGGCCTCTGCTTTCACTGGAGTTCTTTCATTTTCTGTTCCCTGCCTTCTCAGATCTCACACTGCTCTCTCACTCTCTTGCATTTCTTGTACAGTCCTTCCTACTCCATAGCTCTTAGGAACTCCCTCAACTTTCTACCACCAAATCTGCTAACCAGTCTCCATTCAGTTCCATCCCTTCCTCCTTTTATTTCAAGGAGAGAGATGTTCCTCTGCTTGTCTAGAACTAAACCTTTTTCTTTGGCCTGGGATCCCAATTGGCAAATCTTCTCAAATGTACAAGCCATTTGCGGATCACCTTTGTCTTGCATTTTCAGTATCTGCTTCTGTGCTGTTTCCTGACACATTTTAAAAGTGATCTACATACTTCCATGTTGATTAAACATTCTTTATAACCATCTCTGTTTACTTCCCTTTACAATTTGGTTCCTTAAAAATATTGTCTGACCTCTTTTATATTCCCCCCCCTCCTTTCAAAACTGTGTTCCAGTTAGGGAACTAACTGATCCTTACCACTCTGCTGAAATTGGCCTTACCAGAGTCAACAATAACCTCCTTGTTGGAAAATCCAAGTATCAGTTTTTTTCTTATCATGCACTCCTTCTATTTGGCACACTGTCCTGGTTTCCCTCCTATCTTTTTGTATTTTCTCATTGTTCTCTTCTTATCCCTTTCTCCTAAATACCAGTGTGTGGTCATTCTTCTCTGTCTTTTCCCTGAGCCCTCTGTCTCACTTGAAGTGCTTTTATAAGTGGATGACTTGCAGATCTCTTTCCAGCCCAGATTTCTCTTCTGAGAGATAGACTAGTGGTTGCCCTGTAGCACACAGGGACCTCATACCCAACATTTCTAAAATTGAGCTCTCCTCAACTTCTCTCAGTATCTAAAATTTGTTTCTTTTCTAATGACTTGACTATATTATCATCTGTGTTCCTAGTTGCACAAGCTAGAAACTTTGGGTTCACTCTTTAACTCCTTCCTCACTTCATCATCTTCCATATCATAATAGTCACCAAGTTCAGTTTGTTCTACCATAGAAATCTTGGCTTTATTGGTCTCTACATCCCCCGTCTTTTGATTACTGTAGCTCTAAATGCTACATTATGTCTACAGATAAATTTTGGAAGTCAGAGATCCTATATATTTTTTTAAGATTTATTTGTTTGAAAGGCAGCCTCTTTTTTTTTTTTTTTTTTTTTTTTTTGAGATGTACTTACTTGTTTGAAAGGCAGAATTACAGAGAGGCAGAGAGAGAGAGAGAGATCTTCCATCCGCTGGTTCACTCCCCAAATGGCCGTAACGGCCAGATTTGGGACAATCTGAAGCCAGGGGCTTCTTCCAAGTCTCCAATGCAGGTGCAGGGGCCCAAGCACTTGGGCCGTCTTCCACTGCTTTCCCAGGCCATAGCAGATAGCTGGATTGGAAGTGGAGCATCCCAGCCTCAAACCGGTGCCCATATAGGATGCTGGCACTGCAGGCACTGACTTTACCCACTACGCCACAGCACTGGCCCCAAGATCCTATATTTTTAATGAAGACTTTGAGGCAGTTAGATTGGCATGAAAAAGAGGGAAATGAATCTGCTTCTAATAGGAAGATATATATATATATATTTATATATATATATTGAAATCTGGATGTTAATGTGTTGAATTAATCCACATACAATTATTTCTTTAACTTCAAATAATAAATATAATTCGATAACAGAATGCTCTTAACATTTGGTATCATTTTTAAGTTATTACACGTTCAATCTCATGGCAATCATAATAGTAGACAGAATTGTTTACTAACTCAAAAGACAGAACGTATTTAGTAAGTAAACTTTTAAAAAACATTTTTAAAAAATTTGACTTATTTGGACCAGTGTTGTGGCCTAGCAGATTAAGCTTCTGCCTGCTGCTACACCAGCATCCATTATGAGCGTCGATTCAAGTCCTGGCTCCTCCACTTCTGAGCCAGCTCTGCTAATGTGCTACTGTTCCTGGGAGGGCAACAGTGGGTAGCCTAGGTGCTCGGGCCCCTACACCCACATTGGAGACCAGAGCTCCTTGCTTCTGGCTCCTGGCTTCGGCCTAGCCCATCCCTGGCTGTTGTGGCCATTTAGGGAGTGAATCAACAGATGGAAGACCCTCTCTGTCTCTCCCTCTCTATCTCTGTAACTCTGCCTTTCAAATAAATAAATCTTTTTATAAAAATCTGACTTCTGAACTAATTATCATTATCATGCAGTTTTTAAATATTTTAGAAATTTATTTCAATAGTGTTTAAAGGTATTGGCTTATAAATAGCTCCTTAGAATGAACTCTGTATTTTAGGGAGAATATATAGTAATATAAAATAAAGTTATTAGTATAAACAAATAGAATGTAAACATTTTCTGAAAACATATTCTTAAAAAATTTAAAGTTTACTTTATTACTGTAGTTATAAGGTATAACATTCTAAGAAAAAAATCAATGTGTAAGAATTTTTACTGATCTTAATTTTCTCTTCTAATTAATAACTTTTTAAGGATTTGTTTTATTTATGTGAAGGGCAGAGTGATTTGAGAGAGATCTTCCATCCACTGGTTCACTTCCCAGATGGTCACGGCAGCTGGGGCTGGGCCAGGCCAAAACCAGGAAATTCATCTGGGTCTCCCATGTGAGTGGCAGGGGCCCAACCACTTGGGCTTCCTCCGCTGCTTTCCCAAGTGCATTGATGAGGAGCTGGAGTGAAGTGGAGCAGCCAGGACTCTAACTGATGCCCATATGGGATGCTGGTGTCTCAAGGAGAGGTTAACCTTCTATGCCACAGCACTGGCCCCTAAGTGCACTCTAATTTCTTATTTTTTCTTTTAAAATCTTCTTTGAGTTTTTTCTTATCTATTTTTTAATCTACTTATTGTCTTGGTGTTATGGGATAAGATAGCCTTTCTCAGTTGGTGGAGATTTAAGCTGTAATGCCCAAAGGTGTTTTTTGTTAATTCTGTGTGTCTGGGGTGGTACAGGGTATGTCTCGTGAGAAAAACTGAGAAGAATGACTCAAGTCATTTTTCTGTGTTCTGGTAATTGAGATGAAGAATCCCAGTTAAGAGTCTTAACTTGTGGTGCCGGCACTGTGCTATAGCCAGTTAAGCCGCCATTAGCTGTACCAGCATCTCATATGGGTACCGGTTCAGTTGTGGCTGCTCCACTTCCAAACCAGCTCCCTGATGATGGACCTAGGAAAGCAGCAGAAGGTGGCCCAAGGCCTTGGGCCCCTGTACCTACATGGATAGCTAGAGGAAGCTGCTGGCTCCTGGCTTCCAGCTGGCCCAACCCAGCCATTGCAGCCATTTGGGGAGTGAACCAGTAGATGGAAAATTCTCTGTTTCTCCCTTTCTCTCTCTCTCTCTTTCTCTTTGTAATTCTGACTTATAAATAATTTTTTAAAAAAAGATTAAGCTGCTCTATCAGTTGGATACTCCTGTATCAAAGACTTGTGAGTATAAAATGACATGATAGATGTAAAATATTTAGCATGGTACTTGGCATATAGTAAGCAAAGTAAATGTTAGCTGGGATTAATTTTTCTTACTAAATTTTTCTAATTGTATGTTTGAAGATTTTCCTTCTTGGGCTGGTACCAATTTGTTTACATATTCAGAACCATTGGATATCATACATTAGTATTTTACCTTCTTGGCATCTCATGCTACCTTGCTTTTATTTTTCAGATACTAAAAATTTTTATACTTATTTTTTTCAGATGAATTTTAGAATCATTTAGTTAGTTTCCAAGAATTCCAGTAGGATTTTTATTGGAATTACATTAACCCTATGCATTGAGATTTTTTTAAATAATTGTTTTTATTATTTGAGAGGCAGAGAGAAAATGTACTCCCCAATTCACTGGCTCACTCCTCATATGGCTGCAACAGCCAGGCATGAGAGCCAGAATCTGGAAAGTAGTCCACCTCTCCCATGTGAGTGTCAGGACCCCAATTACTTGAGCTATTACCATTTTCTTCCAGGATCTATGTTGGTGGGAGGCCAGAATCAGGATCCAGAGCTGGGATTAGCATCCAGACACTTTGGGGATTCTGATATCCCACTGTAGCCTGTACATTTAGAAAACATAGCATGTTTATAGTATTCAGCTTTCCTGTCAGGAAAGATAGTTTGTTTGCTACTTATTCAAATTTTCTCTTACATTTTATAGAGTTTAATAATACTTCTTCATATGGGGAAAATTATATTTTTGTCTTTATTAAGTGGAATCATTTTTCCCCATTATGTTTTCTAAGTGGTTATTGGTGATATTTTGAAGTTTTTTAGATTTCTTAAAATGTATATTCTTTAAGAATACACCTTTTTTCTTTTCAATCTTAATTTTTCTATTTAATAGAATTTTCAAAAAGAATGCTAAGTAACTGATATGTGGCATGTTTATTTTGGTCTTCATTAATTTTTTTTTAAGATTTATTTATTTGAAGGGCAGGTTACAGAGAGACAGAGATCCTCTATCCACTGGTTCACTCCTCAAAGGGCTGCAGTGGCTGGAGCTGGGCTGATCCAAAGCCTGGATCTAGGAGCTTATTTCCTTCTGGGTTTCCTACATGGGTGCAGAGGCCCCAGGACTTGGGCTATCCTCTGTTGCTTATAACAGAATGTCATTAGTGTCTTATTTTAAATGTAATGTTGACTACTGTTTTAAAATATATTTATCCTTTAAAAATTGATTTATTGGTTGGGGCTGGTGTTGTGGCACAGTAGGTTAATCCTCTGCCTACGGCACCGTCACCCCATATGGGTACTGGTTCGAGTCCTGGCTGCTCCTCTTCCAATCCAGCTCTCTGCTGTGGCCTGGGAAAGCAGTAGAAGATGGCCAAGTGCTTGGGTCCCTGCACCCGCATGGGACACCGGGAAGAAGCACCTGACTCCTGGCTTCATATCAGCATAGCTCCGGCCGGTGAGGCCATTTGGGGCGTGAACCAGCAGAAGGAAAACCTTTCTGTTTCTCCCTCTCACCGTCTGTAACTCTACCTTTCAAGTAAATAAATAAATCTTTTTTAAAAAATTGATTTATGGGGATTGGTACTGTGGTATAGTGGGCTAAGCCTCCTCCTGCAGCACCAGCATCCCATATGGGCACCATTCATATCCCAGCTGCTCCTTTGCAATCCAGCTCTCTGCATGTGGCCTGGGAGAGCAGTGAAAGATAGTCCAAATCTTTATGCTCCTGCACCCACGTGGCTAAGAATTGGAAGAAGCTCCTGGATTGGCCCAGCTCTGGTTGTTAAAGCCATTAGAGTGGTGAACGAACAGATGGAAGACCTTTCTCTCTGTCTTGCTCTCTCTTTTTTTTTTTTTTTTTTTTTTGACAGGCGGAGTGGACAGTAAGAGAAAGAGAAAGGTCTTCCTTTTGCCATTGGTTCACCCTCCAATGGCCACCGTGACCAGCGCGCTGCAGCCGGCGCACTGCACTGATCCAAAGTCAGGAGCCAGGCGCTTCTCCTGGTCTCCCATGCAGGTGCAGGGCCCAAGCACTTGGGCCATCCTCCACTGCACTCCCTGGCCATAGCAGAGAGCTGGCCTGGGAGAGGGGCAACTGGGACAGAATCCGGCGGCCCGACCGGGACTAGAACCCAGTGTGCCAGCGCCGCTAGGTGGAGGATTAGCCTGTTGAGCCGCGGCGCCGGCCCGCGCTCTCTGTCTTAACCCTCTCTGTCTGTGACTCTGCCGCTCAAAATAAATAAAATCTTTAAAAAAAAATTTGTCAAATTTTTAAACCTTATTTAAAAGATAGAAAGTGAGAGACTGAGACAAAGCTCTCATCCAGTGGTTCACTCCCCAAATGCTCACAACAGATGAGGCTGGGCCAGTTCAAAACCAGAAGCCGGGAACTCAATCCAGTTCCCTCAGGTGGGTGACAGGGACCCAACAGCTTTTGCCAACACCTGCTGCCTCCCAGGGTGCATATTTTAAGCAGGAGTTTGAAATTGAGAATGGAGCCAGGACTCAAGCCTAGGCACTCCGATATGAGATGCCAGCATCCTAACCAGTGGCTTAACTGCCATGCCACACACCCCTGCCATTTTCAGCTCTTATTAAAGTAATTTATGCCTCATTAGAAAGAACATAAACAATATACAATATATAACTGTCTGCAAGTGTCAATCTATATTTAAAGATATTTTCAAATTAGTATTTTATTGAATTGTAATACATTACTTAATTTTAAGATGATAAGCATTTTAACCTAATGTTGTGTGTTAATACTCTAGTGTCTATCCTAGCATTGAGACATCTAAAGGGTAAATCCTACTTTGTCATAGTTGATAGTCATTCTGATATATGCTATAGTAAGTTGGATGAATTAGGATCTTTTTAATCCAAGCAGCTTAAATATGTGTTCATTCTGACCATTTTAGTTGAATAGCCCTTTGCAGATTTATCTTAACTCGGCCAGCACCGTGGCTCACTAAGCTAATCCTTTCGCCTGTGACGCCGGCACCCCAGGTTCTAGTCCCGGTTGGGGCACCGGATTCTGTCCCGGTTGCTCCTCTTCCAAGGCCAGCTCTCTGTGGCCTGGGAAGGCAGTGGAGGATGGCCCAAAGTCCTTGGGCCCTGCACCCGCATGGGAGACCAGGAGAAGCACCTGGCTCCTGGCTTCAAATCAGCTGGCACAGCACACCGG